>NC_133875.1:5237209-5603516 GCF_044706935.1 Curcuma longa
GACCAATAGTCCTTCTCTCTCAGGAGCCTCTCATCCCTTTTATATCCAACCATAGAATATGAGGGTTTTTGGCTCTTGGGATTCCATGGAATTAATACTTTTAGAAATAATCTCATGCATGTCATGCATGATGATCATGCAACCCTTTTAATGATGCTCATGCAACCCTCTTAATGATGAGGGAATTAATACCCTATTAATGACTGCATGATGATCATGCAACCCTTCTTAATGGATTGATTTGACTTGAGTCCAACTTGAGTCTCACTCAATCCGAATTGGCATGAGGCTAGGCACTAACAACCTCTAATTTCTGACTACAGTCAATGGTTTATATGATGTGTCATGGTTTTAATAATACTAGCAAGGGCGGAGCCACTGACTGCTAGACTTCGGGCTTTAGCCCGGGGGGCCCAACAAATTTATCATTTAAAATTATTATAGAAAAATTTAAAATATAAAAGAGATAGCCCGGGGAGCTTGGGATCACCCGGAGGCTCTGATTTCTGGCTCCGCCATTGAATACTAGTCTCTTTGAAAAGGAAGAGAATTACTTTTGATATGCTAAGTGTTCAAGAAATAGTCTATTGATTCCCTTGTGTAGTGTGCACAACTAACTTATAGCATCATAGAA
The DNA here is from genome assembly GCF_044706935.1 of Curcuma longa. Classification (NCBI taxonomy): domain Eukaryota; kingdom Viridiplantae; phylum Streptophyta; class Magnoliopsida; order Zingiberales; family Zingiberaceae; genus Curcuma; species Curcuma longa. The sequence continues at coordinate 5,237,844 of NC_133875.1, forward strand.
AAAGCTTGTTTGATAGGAAAATGTGGAAGGCAGCTATGTGCTCGGTAAATACCTCTTAATACCTAATATACTAAACTGGTCAGCTTTGGTGATTGCCTTATCGAAAGCTTCAAATATCTCAATGCTTGGTTGATGGATTGTGCAGACAATTGTTCGCCCGGTGTCAGCTGCCTTTTCGAACTGTTCTCATGACAATTGCTGCAGCTCTAGCATCTAAGCCTGTTGTGGGTTCATGCATGGAGGATATGATAGAAGGGCTTGAAACTAACTCCACTGCAATTGTTAGACGTTTGCGCTCTTCTGCTGCAAGGCCATTTACTCCTGGTAAACTGTAACCATTGCGTTCTTCAGTTCCTTTAATGCTAACCAGTTCCATAACTTCATCTATGAATATCTGAAAACAGAGGAAAAAATATAGAGTTGATTTACTTGAGAAACAGAGGTATGACAGTATGCATGAATTGTGCCAATGTAAGCATTGCATGCAAAAGAATTGGTCATTTTGCTTGTTAAATGCTCTAGTTTTTTGTTGGTTTTCTGGAACCATGATTTGGGATTACTTACACTTCTTGTGTATGTGTCTATGTCTGATGGAAAGACGAAGCCGTGCTGAGTACCATAAAGATTCTAGAACGGTTAGACAAGGAGAGTGAGTATCTGATTGTTAGCAATATCCTGAAATCCTGGCAAATGTTTCCTGCTTTTTTGGATATCCTGATATCTTGATGCTTCCTTCAATGTATCCTGCTGTTTTTCTTCCAGCTAAAACATCTAGTAATGTAGTCTTTCCAGCACCTGTCACTCCCATTAGTGCAGTTAGTACTCCAGGCCTGAAGACTCCAGAGACTTGCCGTAGCAACTGAAGCTTATCCTGCTTCACTCCAGCTTGCTTCAGTTGCTATAAACAGTTAGAGAGGAGCTTAGTCATATAACATACTAGGTGCACAAAATAACCAATCTTGTGTCTGAAATGATAAAATTTAGCCATTTACCTTAGGCATGTCTACATAATAATTAATATTTTTGAATGCTACGGTCAGAGGTTGAAATGGTAGAGACATCCTTCTCCGGGGTGTTGCTTGAGCTGTTAACGCTTGGGCATCATCTACATTAACCTTCTTTGAAGTGTGTAGGTGCCATATGTATGTTGGATCACTTTCTAGGAATGGAGCTGCATTTGTTGGAGGAATTTATTCAAAAGAAACTTGATTGGTATCATTCCACACATGAGACTAAAGATGGATGCCATAAATCAATCATCTATCTGCTGAAAGATCTATGGTTCAAATCAGTCTTGAAACAAAAAAAAACAATTTGAACTTTGAAGTAGTTTTTGCATGTTTCGTCATGTCAATGTGGAATCAGTTTTCAACAGCATTTCTGCAGTGAACTATTATCATCATCAAGCTGAGTTTGCTCATTGTTCCTAATTGTTTGAGGTTTGCTATTTGAAAGGGAATATCACTAGTAACATTTTGTAGCAAACGTTTTGTAGTAAAGACATTGGTGCTTATTGCTTGTTAGCCTCACAATGCTGAGAAAAAATTGAATTACCTAATTGGAAGGTCATTTCCCCTGCTCATAGGTTTTGGCTTTAAGCTAAAAACACCCAAAACCCACCAAACTCAGCTCATGCCTGGTCAAACACTACTCACAGCAGAAATCCAATTCTCATAGATGTAAACAAATTTTTGCTACCTCTGGAAGCCCAGTTTGTCATTGTAAAGCAGAAGTTTATGCTAGAAGCTGAAATTAACTACAGACTATTTTGTAACTGTTTGTACTTTGTTGAGATACATTTCTAACTAAAAAATTAGCAAGGAAAATATGTCTAATTTTGTATGAATACACAGTCATGCTATTTTGTGATTTTCTATCGAACTTTTAGATGTTCTAAATGCTGTTGACAGGTTGAATTTTCATTCTGAAGCTTTTGTGCTGGGTAGTTCACCATTATTGAGGCTATATGCTTGTTAACTCTAGATAATATTCTAGATAAACATATGCAAGTGTACGCTTGAAGATGAGATCTGGGAATTTATACCTCGTAGGTATTCAAGTGCAACAATGCTGAGAATGTTGAAAACCAGAGCAAAGGCAAGCAATATCCCTACAGAGTACCAGTACCAGTGCCACTCTGTTAACATCCCTCTTTGTCTCAGAATGGTCTTTCCAACTGTATCTTCGGTGCTTCCTCCATTGTCAAATTTCTGTTAGAATAATTGCTGATAGTGAGTTATCCCATTGAATAAGGAAGCATTACTAGTTTAAGAATTTAAGCATTATTAATTATATTTTCTTCTGAAATTACTAATGGATAAGGAGAAGTATCTATTATTCTTGTGAAAGCAAGTATAAATTGCTTTGCTCATTTTGTCATCAGAAGGCTATGACTGTGGAGTCATAAACTTTTCTTCATATGCATATTCAGTGCTTTTCAGAATATTTACTGTAGCTACAAGTTTCAAGCAATGATTTTTATTGCCTTAATAGCTTACCGTACTCCATCTTTGATCAAGAAATTCATTGATTGCTACAGCATTCTGACCATATGTCAAAGGCGATAACCAATAGCCCCAGACCAACCATGATTGAATAGCATCTGTTTTCAACGTATTAAACAAGTATTTAATGATTAGGAAAAAAAGGTTAAAGCAGGATAGGACCAGATTTACATCTTATAATACAAAAAGTGAGAAACCATAAGTAAACTAACCTTTGGATATGACAAAACCTCCTAGAATGTAGACAGCCACTAAAGTAGCTGTCCCTAGTGTGTTAGCCATCAGCTGTGTTCTTCCGATAACCGCTATAAAGCGGAAAAGTGACATTGACATCTGATGCACACAAAATAATGCCAAGAACTGTAGCAAGAATCTGCAATGGAACAAATATATGTTTTTTTTAAAAAAAATTCATTGCAAGTGTTAAGTCCACCATATCAAGATTGAGGAACAAGGTATATGTGTGGGCCTACCTAATTGCTGATGGTGCAAAGCCAATCACATAGTATGTCAGACTTGTCCATAGACCTGCTTCAACAAATGAGGCTGGGAGGCTGAGGATTGTAATAGGTAAAAGGAAAGCCCATCCTGGCAGAAATAGGACTTCCCTCTGCTTGTAATAGATAGGAAGTCTTCTGATGATAATTTGCAATTCTGTCATACCATTGAATTTTACCATCACCACTCCACCAAATATTGCTCCTAGATAATGGTAACCATCGATTACTGTCTGATGCTTCATTGTTGTTCGGAGGAAAATTGTCATAGTAATAAATGCCAGCAAGATGATCTGTATGGCCTTGAATATGTGAAATGGAGAATTTCTCTTCATTAGTAGCTTTTCCCTTGAGAAGCTGGCCTTGAATATCTCCCACTTTGGGACGCTATACATCTGGTTTAGTTTGATCATTTGATCACCCTCCTCAATGCTATATGGCTTCCGCAAGTCTTCCTGGAGTTGCTGGCCACAGCTGGAAGATCTGAAGCATTCTGAAAATTTTTGTATGGATATGTACTGATAAGTGCTTTTGCTACCTGTCCAGTATTGTGATTGATCCATCTTTGATATTATCTGGATAAGTTCATTCCACAGTCATTTCATCTGAGAAATTTCATAGACCTACATATCCAGTTTTAACATTTTTTTTTGTTTGATATTTTTTATTTTTTAGTTTCTGTAGTTGCATATTCAAGCATGCTTAAATCTTTTCTTTTGTTAGTCAGAATTCTTGAAGCTTTTTCCAATCTCTGTTCTGAAATATGCTTCTACTAGGGTTTTCATTAAGTTGTAAATTACAAAGAACTTGTAGTCAGTGCCTAACACATCTATTCCAAATTATATAATTAATTCTTAATCAATAATCCATGGGAAATCAGTTACTTAAAGGAACAACTGGTAGTTAATACCTCTTGCAGGAAGTCTGCAACGTTCTTTCTGTCAGGACATTTGAAGCCCATCCATTCAAAATATTTAAGGACATGTTCTCTTGGCCCTTGGTAAGCAATTTTTCCCTCACATAGAAGGATTATGTCATCAAATAGATCAAATGTCTCTTGAGTAGGCTGAAGCAAAGATATAACCATGGTGAAATCCAAAGCATGTGTAAGCTGCTGCAGAAACTTGAGAATCTGAAAGGTTGTGGAGCTATCAAGCCCTGTGGAAATGTCATCCATGAAAAAACATTGTGCTAGTCCTACTAGCATTTCACCTGCAGGTATTTTTTTTTCCAAACCAAACAAATGTCTCAGATTCAGAATGAAAGTCATTTCAAGTATGTGAAGATGGTTAAGATAACAAATATGATTATAACTACTGCTTTCTTCAATATCTTGTTTACACTTCAAAAGATTTATCATAGTGATGACAGTCTCTAATATTTGGACCTGTTTTGTTCTTGTCGAGATGGTAACACACTTCAATAAGGGACACACAGTAGGCTATGAATTATAGCTAATTTATCCAATTGGTATTAGCACAAGCACTGTAATTAATTATATCGTGAGAAATGTTGAAATGGTGTTTGAAAATGGATAGGTAAAAAAAAATTCGAAACTTTGGCTAACTATTTTTTTGGGCATGAAAACATACATTACAAAGACCTAAATGCATGCAAAATGCTGAACTGACGTTTCCAAAGGTAAGATACATACCAATAGTGACTCTTTTCTTTTGTCCTCCAGATATTCCCCTTCTCATCTGATCACCTATTATTATGTTTGCACACTCATCCAAGCCAAGTACCTGAAAGAATAAGTCACATGAAGTCACAAAAGATAAAAGTTAGTTTCTGCATGAAACTAGTTTTTAAGCTTCTTCTGGGTAAAGGTTTCAACTGTTTTTAATTCATTAGCTATTGTTCATTCTAGAGATTTTTGTTATCGTCCATGAGAAGTGAAAGGTTTACATTGAAATAGAAGGTTTCATAAATCGTACTCTGATTCTGCATCCTTCTGAACAAGGTTTCGAAGAGTATAACTGATATGCAGTTGAGTCACTGCATATCTTGTGTGTCTATGCATATAAGGATGCACATGCAGTCCGTATTTTATTAGAAATGTTAGTTATTTTTATTGAAATATGAGTTTGTATGGATTACATATATCAAATTATCTCCTAATCATCATTGTCAACAAAATTTGCATGTATCACTGAATCAAAATTAGTCAACCTAATAAATCCTATTTCATATATACATTTTATATATGAATCTGAGCAGTATGTATGCTAACCAACTATCACAATTCCTGTAACCAAAAGGTTTACTTGTTCAGCTCAGCCATTCATATAACTTGCTTTTTTGTCTATTAACTGATTTAATCTCTTCAATATCAACTTAAACAAAGACTCGCACTTAAACAAGCTAGGTATTGGTGTACCTCTCCTGCTCCTTATCCATAAGCAAATGTCATGCAATCCCTCACTGCATGAACTTATGTTGCCAAATAAGTGGTTTGGACTGAGACTTTTCAAATAATTCTCATGAACATCTAAAAGGTCCCATTTATTTGGCTGTACTTAGCAGGAAATAATGGAGTACCTTCAGAATGTAGTTGACTACGAAATCCCCTCCATCTTTCAAAAACTCAGTTTCCTGCATAACCCATAGTTGTCCCAATTAAGCTTCATCTCTATGTAAATTTTAATGAAGGGAAGAGGAGAATAATCATGATTACCGTGGCATTGGTATTTGTCTCTTTTTTTATGCTTGCTTCTGTCTCTCCTGTGCTCACTTTAAGCATCTCTGGAAAAGCACCATTGATTGGTAACAACAAACATATGCCATCTTGAAGTTGACTAAGTGTTAATTCATATGAGATATGCATTATATGATTAGATGCTTTTTGCTTAGTATTATATCTATATTAGGATTTTTCTTCTTATTAAATATCATCTAGGAGTAGGCGTAACTTAGTCTAATGGTTGTTCTTTACTCTTTCCATTTCGATGTTAAAAGAGAAGCAACAATTAAATGAAAACATAGATCCTTGCCTTTTTCATCTCCGGCATTTAACAGCTTCCTAGAGAACTCCACGGTCTCCTTCACTGTCATCTCAGCTTGATGGGTGTCAAGTTGGCTAACATATGCACACATTCTTTGCGAAATGTAGTGGTTCATCTTTTGTCCATTGTATGTGACTTTCCCTGTGACCTAGGAATGGAAAACCACACCAGTACAAAAAATAAACTGGAAGAAATAGAATAGAGAACCTTTGTAAGTTGATAACTTATGTTAATGAAACAATAGGGCGAGAAGTAAAATAAATACTTACTTTTAAACTAGGATCTAGTTTCCCAGACAGTGCTCTCAAAAACGTTGACTTTCCTGATCCTGGAGATCCTAGCACAAGTGTCATCCTGAAATAAATATATTTAACTTAAGTACAAATGTAATCCAATTCAGAGAATTTATAGAAACTGCTTTATCATTTACAGTTTAGAATATCACACAGGGCATCCACAGTGACCTAATTATGAAAGGTTCTGACTTTTCATCTACTACCTGCAGACGTGCAACAGTGGAAGTTGCAAAATTAAATGCCTCTGGAGAGTTACTAGAGCATGGTACAAAATCTCAGCACACATCAGCCAAGTCTATATGATGCTTCAAATTTCCAAGTCCTCCTCCCAGCCTTTCACTTCCACATCCATAATACTATGAATTATACAGGTATGTGGACACTCTGATTAGTCTACATCCATACGTATGTTTATGTGATACATGGGTCTTGTGGGTATCCATACACAGTCAATTGTATGCCATAATCATTTGGGTCCAATTGACAGTATGCTTACTAAGCACACTATTATAAGACCGAAATTCATCCTACATTGTAATTTAGATCAATGCAAATCATATTTTCTGTATTTATGAGACTAACTGCTCCTGGTGATGATTCTCATCTGTACAAGACCTTATCTGTATTCTGGCTTTAGATCTACTAGTTGAGTTAGGAGTTTAAGTTCAGCCTATGTGAAACTCTTGTATCTGTAGCCTAAATGCCTTTGACTAACTTTGCCAAAAACACGAGCTTGTAAACAATATAGTAAAAAATTCATATCAGTCTACAAAGGTTGATTAGGTTGGGTGTGTTGATCGGATTGATCTTATCCATCTAGCAATTGTATTCACCAGATATGTTGGGCAAATTTATGAAAGCTTGTGCCTAGATTTGTGCCAGCTAAATGTTAAAATCTCAAAAGTTTATTGTAATACACAGCCATGCTTGCACGTGACTTTTCTGACAATGTTTCTTGAAGAGTTCTTGCAACTGTACAGTTATAAAAATCCCGTAGGAACTGTCAGAAAAGTAAAACTTGTCTTCTTGTGCCAAAGAAAAAAAAAAGTAAAAATACTCGTTTTTTTGTGTCAATGAATCAAGTCAAAAGTCAACCTTCAAGCTATTTGCGATCTATCTCAATGACAAAATTAAAAATGAGTACCTAGATGGCTTTACAGTTCCTTTCAAATCACTCAGCACTTTGACACGCCTCCTATTTGTATCATTCACTTTTAGCCATCCCAGAAATTCCTGTTAAGGCATAGAACAATTAGGTTAGGCAAAACCTTGGCAGACACATGAAAACATCGGAAAAATTTTAAGTGAAATGCAGGAAACACCATGATCAGGATTCGCTGATCAATTTACATTTATTATGCCGACGGCAGATCAGCACATTCTTTATTCTATTCCCATCAGTTAAGGGCCTTATTTATTCTATGCCATTTATACAACTTCATGCTTGTTTTCCAGGGGTCAATTGCTTTGATGATCCAGATCGCAATTGCAGATCTAGCTTGTCTTACTTGAACTTTTACCTAGTGAGTATTCCTACTTACTTTAGCATAGTCTGATGGACAGACGCTTTCTCCATATCAAACCTGATTTTGATTATAAGTTTATAAATTTGATTACCTTTGCAATTTGCTGTCAACATACTCATCTTTAACGACTTTATCTGCAATGGCTTTGTTGTCACAAATATATTGACTAAAGCATCCGTAACAACAGTAGTAGCTAAAATCTTCTGCCATGTTCCTTAGTTTTTTTTAGCAGTAGCTAAAGCATTTGATGGTGAGAAATGTAGTTGCAAGCAATAACATCTCTATTATTTCAGTGGTTCCCAATGCTAATGAAGTTGGTTCTTTATTAAACAACAGCTGCCACATTTTAAATGGTGAACTCAATGGCGCGCGCACGCGCCTTGGTTGAACAAAGTGACAAAGAACATGATTGGAGTTAAATCACTGTGTCAATGCACAGTGTTTATGAATTATGATGGAGCTATTAGGAAATCTTCCATGCTAATATAGACAAAAGTAGAAGATGAGGTACTTGTGGAACAATATTTTTCCCATGAATAAATGAGTAAACAAATTATTGCACCAAACTTAATTTCTAGCTAGGTAGGCATTTTAATGAAGTTCAATTAAAGGTTACTGTTTCTGTACTGATCTAGTAGATTGAGCGCAAGTAATTACTTCTGCTCCAGTACGTAGGTATTATTGAGATTAAACTAATGGATGGTCTTTTATTCAGATTCAAACAAGTGTATGAAACTTCTGCGGGACCAAAAAGATCTAACTTTTGGCAAGTAGGAATCTAAGATAAGGGAATGTTTTATCATCAACAGAGGTAAGATTTCATCAATCATACACTCTTGTGATTATATGCTCCTTCAATTATTTAGACACAGTACTGGAAACATATTTATCTAGTAAAAATGGGCCATGAAGGTATATTCGGGACCTGAGCAGTGTTGATGATGACATTCGGAAGGGTGGGAAGAACTCTCCCAGAAGCATGGACCTCAGTCTCCACCGACAAATCCTCGAACCTGACTTCAATCTTCGGAGCTTTGATTCCCGACCTACAATTGTTCAATTGAAACAGCATGAACAATGAGTTGATGGGGATCAAAAGCTTCCAGTATTTTTCATCTCGTCACACACTACCTTCTTCTCCAATCCTTCAACCTGGATACGAGCTCTTCATGCTCCTCGCAGGTAATCGAAAAGCCTTGTGATTCTTCCATGGATCCTCTCTTTCCTTACTCAATATAATCTCTAGCAGATCCTAAAAGAGAGCATGTATTAATTGCTCGCTGCTCTTCACTTTGAAGACGCAATGTATTGATAGGGAGAGAAGATGATTGTGGTAGCAGTGGAGAAGATGAAGGGAGAAGGTGTGCATATTTATAGGGAGAGAAGCAAAGTATTGATGCATGAAACATGAAACCATTTGAACCCAACTCCTTACGTGGTGTAACTGTCTCCATTATGTCAAGTAGAATGCCGGCCTAAACTTGTGGTACCATGTCAGACCAGTAAAAGTTTGCTTACAAGAGAAAGCTCGATTGGTCTACGTGTACAATCAATGCATGCATGGGAACAAAACTTTACTCGGAGATTTCATCATTTTTACGTGAGATGAGAACACCCTTAGCATTTTACTTAAGAGTGAAATTTTGCTTAATTTGAGTTTGCCATGTAAACTCTTTATCTAGAGGATTTTGTCCCATCAATGAACTATCAAGAGTAGCAAGCTAAAGCCTCACCGGGTTGGCGTAAATGGTTTCTACAGGAGTGTTGGTATAATATATTTGAGGTTGATTCTTAACAAATGTGGAATGCCCTATTGGTTGTCTTACCCTCTTCGGCATTATTATTATTGGACGAAGTTCTTTGTGATTTATTCCCTTTTAGAAAGCGTGGGGCAGTTTTGGAAGGACCATTAAGGTGAGTAGCAAGCTTAAAACTATAAAAATTGAATTGTGATTTTTTTCCTTTTAAGGTTTGTATTTTTGTATCATTGGCAAATATCCATGATGTGTTAGACAAGTCGAGTTGAGGCGGAATTAGGAATCATTGAATTGAACTGTGATTTAGTTTTGAAACAAAGTTTGACTTGAACTCAAGTGATTGATTTTGAGGTCAACAGGTGTCCTTGAGTGTTTGGTGTCCCTTGATCATGATCGAATGATTGAAACTCTACAACAAAAATAGAATTTGCCACTTCAAGCGATCATATACAATCGGTTCCATGACAATTTAGGAAGTAAATATTGTCTTGATTTCTTGACTTCGTCGAAATTTGACTCTTGTCATACTACAACAAGTTTATTCCATAGTAATCAATTCAATCATGTCCCGAAGATGAATGATTGAAACTTGATACGAGTTCGATGTGTTTGCAATTCATTTTACCTACACGATATTGCCCCTTAACTGACTAATCCCTTTCTTTAATATGCATGCATATATGAATATCTAGCTCAGAAAATCCAAAGATATATCAAGAAATCTAGAGTGAAAAAAAATTTATGAATTCTAAAAATTTAAGAATATTAAAGCCAAAATTTATAAAGTGCGAGGTTAAATTAAGGACGCCATCCCAATGACTCAAATCCGTTGTACAATGAACCATGTAATTATTATTTAATCACTCCATTATTATTTTAACTTGCTTACTTAACCCTTCCACTTTTAGATTCCCCACAATCTTTGCTTAATCCATGCAACTAATCCCTTCCCGCCTATTTGTATGGCGGCCACTACGTGCAAAACCTATCTCAGTCTCACCGAAACGTATAAACATATAAATTAATAAACAACAATTAATAATAATAATAACAAATATTAGCTAAACCGACAATTAACTAACAAGATGACTCAGGCACTGAGACAAATTGAAGCATCGAGTTTCAAACATGGCCTTCGAAATCCTCATTAATTAACTAATTAAACTTGTTTTGATTCTTCGATTGAACTGAACTAAACCGTTTACATTCTTCAGGCTAAATATATTAAAATCGTTTGGCCATGGAAATGACTATTAATTTTGAGAGTTGAAGGTACATTTTTGTAGCTAGCTAGGTGAACCTTTGCAATATGCCTCATGTAATAACATGGCATTAAATAGAGTTCAATATTGGATAGAGTCATGAAATTTGAATGGTCCATTCCATTCATGATCTACCAATCAAGAGACATGCATTAATTTAAAAGTTTTCGGTTGGTTGTCGGATAGAGATGTTGTTATCTAACTTTAAATATACATCACTCTACCAATTACTAAAAAGGGTAAAAAAAACTAAAAAAATTATACTTGATTATATTTATTTTATTGATGAGAGTAAGATATACTCAAGTGAAAGGAGAGATTATCAGATAAGAAGATTATTGATACAATTGATCTCGAATCATGTTGATCAATATTGACTTAGATATAGATGCGTTGAGTGAGACATCAAATAGATTAAGATTGACCAAATACTTGATAATGAAAAAATCCAAGTGAATCATAGTTAATTGGATACTTGACAACTTAAAGTCTAATAGGTAGTTGACAAGGACAAAATTCAAGTGGGTCGAGATTGACCTAATACTTGATAATGAGAAAAATTCTAATAGGTCATGAAGGACCATATGTTAGACACAAAACATGAAATCCTAACAAATCAATGTTAACTAGATGCTAAGCAATGGAGAGCCTCAGCAAGTCAAAGTTTGTTACAACCTTACGAATTAAAAGGGGATAAATAGTTCCGATCGCTTCTCATTTTGATCTTGTACTTGTTGTTTGAATGCGCAGTAGAAACTTGAATCCAAAATCGACATCACATGCACAACTTTGAGATTTACTTGATATCTACCTGTTATGCAATTAATCTAAGACCTACTTTTAATGATCACCCTCCATTATGAACTTTTCATTTTCAAATACTTTTCATAAGGTGAAGAAATATTTTATAATAAGTACATACAAAAACAAATACAAGCAATACAAAATACAAATAAAAATGAAAGAAAAAATATTTTATATTTAAGAATTTTATTTTAGATGTTTGTTTATCACTTTGAAATATTTTTTGAATATTGAAAATGCAACAATACTTCACTTTTAACCTCTCAAAAACCAACTTTAAGAAACCTCTTCGAAATCCTCTTAAGGCGCTATTTAATAATTTTCACTTGATTTTAGACCTGGCAATTGATTACTAGATGACTGATCAGAAAGCTAAAAGTAAGAAATCTGTGAAAGTATTAAATTTAAAAAATTATCTCTAAGAGACGACAAAATCAGATATTTATTGGTGACGAGGGCAGATAGAACTTCTCACACGTACGTCTAATTATTATATTTAAAATGTATTCAACAAATTCATAAATTTATATATATATATATAAAGGATTCGATCGAAGGTGCCGACTCCTAAAAACGAGTCAGTTGACTTAATTGGTGAGTCGCTGACTCGTTAATTTGGCATAAGATGTATTTTCATAAATATCAATGATGATAAAATAACTCTTAATATTTTAGTAGAATGCATAAGACAGACAAGATTCAGCTGATCATAATCATCACTGACATGCATGTGCAATGAAGGTAGTTAGATAAGATTTCCACTAAGAGATTAGTTAGGCATTGCATTGCCTTGTTGATTCTACTAAGATCATAATTATTTTCACATTGCTTTGAATCTTTTATCTTTTTAGAACTTTTAAGTACGTATTTGCACATGTACAACATGATTTAATTAGTAAACAAAAAGCCTAATTAACATAATTCATCAACTATGCTAAGGTGAGCAATTTAGCTAGCTCTCCACTGAGAACTTGACTTCATAAGTTTCACATCTAATTCCATCTTTTAAGTTCTCCATCTAACTCAGTCTTTTGAGGCCTTCATACAGCTTGTATTCTTGAGCTTTATGTTCAGTATTTGTGATCCCGATAATGATCCCTCTACGATCATCATCATCATCCTCGATCGTCTAGTAACAATCGAGCAGTTGACATCATATATCTTAATGAAATAACAATTAAATTGGAATCAACCATAGAAAATTACAATGATAAAATGGCCCCTCAGATTAATTGTGCGTGATTGCAATGTCTACTACACGTTTCTTTTTCCACTTATACCTATAAATATCCAAACAAGATGAAATCTCTCCATGTCATAGTGACTAAGCATAGTACTATATTATAGTGACTAAGCATCGAAAAGACTTTCATTTTCGACATCTACAAGGAACGTGACTGTCGAGATCGCACTACAGGGTTTCCAATCACATCGTAATCCAAAATAAATACAGGTTTGAATGAGCACCCAACTGAATTAATTGTGTGTGTTTTTTCACGTTGCTTAGTATTTGATTTGATGTAAAATCAAGATTAATAATAAAAAAAGTTATCAATGTAATTTCAAGAAAAACATCCCTTAGTCATTAACAACTCCACCACCAAATTAAATCATAGCTTAAGATAAACACATCAAATTAATAGATTGTTTGAGCACGGAAAAAAAACTTATACAAGTCAAGCTGCCTAAATGACCAAGCATAATGGGCTAGTTGTCGTCGAGCAAATGAGTAGTACGATCAAGTTAAGAGGGCTTGCAAATATAGGTAAGTCGATTAAACAAATTGGGACAAGGGACAAGGAAATCAAATCTAGCAAGCTCACTATTCTAGATTCTGATCCTTTTAATGTAATAAATATTCTGTGAGGGTACATTTGATTGGTAAACCCGATCTATCTATATTGTTTAATCCAATATGGACCCTCTAACAAAGAAAGATGCTCATTTATATCTAAATTCATAGTCAGCAACACTAAATCCTGGCATGGCTGTATGGTTCTGATCTGTTGTTATCTTTGTCATCGAACAATAAATCCTAGTCGGCAAAGTTGGTGCTCGTCTAGACATTTGAAATCAAGTTTAAGTACGGGCATTGTTTAATGTAAAGTCATGAGTGAACAAAAAACTGACTCAGACTGCCTAACCAAAACTGTAGCAGCACAGCAATACGAGGGATTTGCAGGGTCAACTACTCAACTTACGTCAACTTCTGAGATTAAAAAAAAAAAAAAAGGTCAACTACAACCTGTACAAATGGAAGTGATGCCCTTTTGGCTATGGACATGAATGCCGAGACTCCTGTTACAAAGAAAAATTAGAAATATTAGCATCGGACCACTTAAATAATAATGGCGCCTCAGTGAGAGATGAAGTAAAAGAATATAAAAACAGAAATAAATGTGTCATGGACATGAGAGGCAAACAATAATGATGGATAGAAATTCCAATATATGAAATGGTAAAAGCGTTTGCAATAAAAGCATTTAATATGAAGATTACTCTTCAACGGAGTAATGGTTACCAATAATATTGTGGCTCGATTCAATGGGATATAAAAACTTGCTTCCCACAAGCTCCAAATTTTCTGTCCGATTGTTTAATGCTGTCCAATTTGGATCAAGTTTTCTTTCGAGTCCTTGCCAAAAACAGTACAGGAACTAGTGAATAACTCGATCAAATTTAAGTTGAGGAGAATTTAGAAATATTAATATGCAAAGTTGGAAGGAAATATATTGAGATCGAGGAGATAAGTTAAAATGATAAAAACCTTGATAGTTGAACCATTTGATATGCGAACTTTGTGGTGTATATTAGATTGTTGAGCTTCGGCAGTTAAAGATAGCTAGAAATAACATGACAGAATCAGCATATAGGCATGTAAAAGTAAATTGACAGATTCACTACTTGAAACATTGAAAAGCTCTTGGTACATTACCAAAAAATGAAGATGTCTTTATAAGATCAATCAGGGATGCAAAATATACTACCTCATTGAATAACTCTGCTAGAGGCAATTGTTGGAACCTTTTAGTTGTTGAAAAATTGAATTCCTACAAAAAAAAAGAGAGAAAATTCAAACAGAAATAAGACATTCTTTTTATAGGGATTTTAGAAACACATTACTAAAACCTTTGGTTTAGTTGATTCTCGTTTAGCACATCGGTATACCCCAATATCTCCTTTGCTCATAAGAATCTGCTTAAAAGAATTCACTTGGATATATGAAAAGCACTACATAAACAAAAGAGAAAAATCTTGCAAACCTATTATTTAGAGTACAACAATACAATGTGCAATTTTTCTGTTGGAGTATAAGTAATTAGTTCCCAGTTAAGGATACATAGGTCAGATTAAACTTCTAAGCAAACTTGCATTTTCTAATTTAGAAATGCTCAAACAGAGACAATTTATACCTTCGGATTTAAGGCTTGAGCTTTGAATCTTATTGGCATGTATTTACCTTCAGCATTCCTTTCAACATCAATAATGTAAGTAAATAAACAAAAAGAATTATTGAAATACAAAATGACAAAATAGGACAAGCAGTACAATTAGTAAATTTCATTTAGGTGCTAAAGTTAACAATGGTTATCTGAGAATTCCATTGACCTCAAACTCAACTGTAACAAAACTTCACTATATGTGTTTATAAGAAAACCCCATATTGCACCCTTTCACATTAAAAAAAATGGTTCATGTTTAATCAAACAAAAAAAAATGCAATAGAAGTACATATATTTTGTTAATTTATTATTTTTTTTCAATTTAGTTTAGTTATTGCAGGATCAGAAAATGAAATTACCCTGTTAAATAGGTACACAAGGTTGATATAAATAAGAATAGAAATAAATATCACTATACAAACGCTACCACCATATTGAATACAATACACAAGTTATATCTCTATTCATTTGGAGGGAGATATCTTATTATAGTGAGCACAATTGGACCAAGCAGTAATACATGAAAAATAGTGACCATATATTCATTTTAACTAGCCCGTTCATAATATTAACTATTGTTACAACTTGAGCTCTGGCATAGGGGAATATGTTCTCCTTCTAGCTTGTTTTCTTTCTGACATTGAAACGGACCGCACAAAAAGGACAGATTGTGTTTGTCTAAACCTTGAGCCAAATGTGTAACTATGCATGTTATGTCACCCTATTAACACACGCTATTAAGCAATAATAAACCCCTGCTAAATTTGTCAACCTAAGCAAGATACGGCACAAATCAGCAGTAGCTATGCTTAGCTAATTATGTGAGATTGATCAAAATGATAATTAGCATATCAATTAAGATCAATCTCAAGACACAAGAAGTGGACTCACATAAGCATGAAGCTAACTGCAAGAGATGTATCATAAGTTTCTGTGTAATTCAATAGTTTTACAAAGTACAAACTAAGTGTTGCAATCAAACTATTCCCAAGCAATAATTTTCTTATACCAATACATTGGAGAAAACTATCATACAGCAAAGGAAGAAAACTCACTCTTGTGGTTGTGGCCGTACATAATTAGTACCACCCCCTGTAACAGTAGGATTATGACTATCTGTATTCTGCATATTTGGACAAAACATTTTCCTTGAGAAAAGCATAATATCATATAATATTAAAATGCTTGTTTACCATATATTCAGTACTTTGGTAGTTGAAACTGATTGCCATTTTCTTATGTAAATGAAGTCCATGATTTGCTATAAAAGCAGAAGATAATAACTTTATAACACGTACCATTGATGATGCAGATGTGTTGTGTGCTAGAGCCCTATCATGAGTCCTAAAACTGAATTCCTGTAAAAAAAATTTATAAAGGCAAAAATATCACACAGATTTGGAAAACTACATGTAACAAATTGGAATAGCTGATATAGTTTATGAATCTTCAGGCACTAGGAGAAAATGGAAATTCCTCACACATACTTTAAATTTTGGCAAACTGGGAGTAGTCCGTTGAGGAAGTGGCAAAGATGGAACTTCAAGAATCTGCAAATTGCAAGCAGCTAATACAAGGACCATCTCAACTGTTTCTTACCTTTCTTTTAGTGATACTGAGGCACTTACTTTTCTGTTTAAAGGGAGTGCTTTGAATTTAGGAATAGACGTTGCTATCCCTTCTGAACAGCACTTAGAATCATCTGACCTACTAAAAATGAGTAAAATATTTATTAAAAAATCCCAAGTAACAAATGGAAAGTTACACTATCCAACTGCATTACTTTTGTTGTTGAGTTCTTAAACTGAATGCCCTTCTTGTAGTTCTCAGTTCAGGTTCCCTTGGTATTGTAAGCTTCAATCTACGAAGCTGATTGCCTGTATCAGTAAGCCTGCCTTTTCTAGTCTCCAGAAAATGCTGCTGACAAAGTAAGAACAACAATGATTAAGCATTTTAGAAGACTGTCCTTTTCCCTAAAAAAGATAGCAGATTGTACTCCAAGTGTCAAACAAGCAAAAAGGGTGATAGAATGAGGGAAAGGTAGTTGTATATTAGAGTTACATCTGTTGGCCTGTTAGCCTTCAGAAAATTTGCAACCTATTCTGCTAATGCAAAATTGTTCTATAGTAAATAAAACAGAAACTTAATATGAATTTACAAATAAAGATATGCCAACAATTTTAACTCAAAAAAGTGTCTGAATAAGACACTAACATGTCTTTGGATTCTTTTAAGTTAAAGAATTTACCTTTTCTGGGACCTTGTGGAACAAGTTAACTTGTTTCTTTGCACCAGTTACCTGCACATAGTAGTAAAAACTTCATGCTCAAAAGTTAATTGTTAAATGTTACACTCTAAAATCTACTTCCACACAAGAAGTGCAAAAAGACAAAGTTGGTCTCCCTAGGGAAGCATCTGCATAGATTTGCAGCATACTGCAGCTGTTGATATATTTCTGAACAAAGGCTACAACAACAGATAACAAGAACATGATAGATAGACTCAGTAGCCACAGACCACAGTCAAACATAACTGGGGTCCTGTTTGGTTGGACTATTTTCCATCAATTTCAACTTTTAAGGAATGTGAAAGTCAACAACAACTTAGAAGAAGGATTGATCACATGGATGCACAAAGTTGGCAACGGCCAAGGTAGACCCAACACATAATTGACAAAAATCTTATGACATCATATTTCAAATGATAATGAGGGTGAAATCAATCGTGACACATATAAGACATGTTAGCAAAGTCATCTTTCATTTGATACACCACATAATAGCATGATTGTATCAAATAATAGTACAAAATCATTAAACCCGACATTATTGATATATTATGCTATAGTATTAATCTATTTTTTTAACACTTGCATTTTCAATATTTTTAAACACATCATTAATCTCCTTCATTGAATAATTTTATTTGTTTTTCTCATTTTTCTGATTTATCTTATCAATTATGAACACTATTCTCCTTCATGTGATGCATTAATTCTACATTGCATACGATTAATTCTACATTGTTATACTTTTGCACGAGTTCATGCAAATAAATAATTATTCAAAGAGTCAAACAAGAATTTCACCTGACACTCAAAATTGGTGTGCACTAGTTCACAAGATAACAACAAGGGATTGGAGGAACCACATGAGTCCTTTTTTTCTTATCTAGAGGGGTTATCCTTTAAATATATTTTCCAAAAGATGTTTCAAACATTTTAAGTAGGGTGGAAATTTTGGTTAGGCCATGTCAATCATGTCATAAATAGGTTGTGTCATTTGAGTCAACAAAAACTATAAGAAAAATATTAAATAACTATATTTTAAAAAAAATAATTATACAAGGTGTATGATTAACTAAGTCTAAAATTTTAATTATATGACATAAAAGTTATAATATTTTTAAAAAATATATCTTTATGAATAAATCAATTCATGTTAAACCCATTTAAAGGTTGTGTTATGTCACTTACATATTTTGTAAATATTAATCATGTTTCAAGTTGAGTTAGGTTGTGTTTGAGTCATGTCTAATATTTCCAGTTCTAATTTTACTATTTAATATTGTTAGCTCTAGCAAGGAATGAAATCTCGAGCCGTTGTATCTGATACGGAAGAAAAATTTTATCCCGCCCGCAGACCGAAATCGGCACAATCAAGCCTCGGGTGTCAACGCACCCCCAAGGCCCCGTCAGGACTCTCACGACTTGTCCAAAGGGATCTCCGCCGTCGCGCGACACATCCTAAGGTAGCGCCGAGCTCGCACAACACCTTTGGCGCCGGGCATCTGTGGGGATGTAATCACACGGAAGAACAATGAACTTAGGTTAATTAAATTAATAATTTCAATCAACTTCCAACTAATATGATTGAGATAATTTAAATAAGTTTAATTAAAGTCTAATAAAATTATCCCATGATATATATATATATATTTAAAAAAATAGTTAATATATTTTATATTTAAAAAATACCGAAAATATATCGACACGATAAAATACTATACTGAAACGGTATCGTTGCGGTATGAAACAGAAACCTCGGTACAGGTCGAGATTTTAAACCTTGAGTTCTAATTTCCATGTCTAATACCAGCAGCTATAGTTTCAGGGATAAAAATAAATGCAAATATCGCTAACTCTCTTAACCAATGGGTGTTCGAGCGGGGGGGGGGGGGGGGGGGGGAGGGTGGATCTTGAAGAAACTACAATAGAATTTTGATTTATTTTAAACTGCCTCCCGTTATCCATTTAACTACAATTTATTATATGTTAAAGCACATTATTTTTAAAGAACATACACTTCTACTTGGATACAGAAAGTCAGAAACAAATAAAGACGAATATCATAAACACTTCCATGTCATTTATTTATGCACAAGGAAAAAAAAGCCAAGTACTATTAAGCCAAGAAAGTACAAAAACTATTTGATGAGCTTTCATTCTTATTTCATATCACTAAATTAATTGAAAGTATACTAATGAAGAATTTGATTGTAACATGAAGTTTATTTTGCACCTTGTAGCAATGACCTTTCTCCAATCTCTGTCTTTTAGGTGCTTGATGAGTATAATCATTCACGTCTATGAAGCCTTTTTCTTTTTTACATTCTAATTGATACCAGAATGTGAAAAGGAAATAAATGTGAGATAATAATCTTCCATCGACAACTACCCTGACAACAGCAAGGAAAAAAATAAGTAAATGACTGGATATTATACAAAAATAAGACTATTAGTTTATAGTGTTCTGGTTCAGGAATCTCGGTCTCATTTTTTGGGTTGCTCTTTGGCGGGAAAAAAAGGTAACAAATTAACACAAGGACTTCAATAGAGTGCAAACCGGCTCATTGACTTCACTTGACGAGGATGATTTTGTTTGGCCAGCTGACTTGCAGTAGGGTTCATCAAAGTTGAAGTTTTTGACAAAGGTTTCTTAATGGCAGATTTATGATCAATCTCTGATACACCTTGCACCACATAACTGTGATATGCACATCCTATGCAGGAAACATTTAAACACTTCATAAATTATAATGAGATCCAACAAATATAAAAAACAAGAAAAAAAATGAACGAATGAAATAGAAGCCAAAGAAAATTTATCACTAAGAACTCCGACCTATATATAAAAAAAAATCATTATTTTGAAACTTCCTAAAAGTGCCAAACAGATAACCACTATAAACACTGACCATCTATTTTAGCCACTATAAACACTGACCATCTCAGTAGGAGGCACCTTCATTAAAGGGTACCATGATCATGACAAATAGGGTACCATGATCATGACAAATAATACCATTTGATTCCAACAAAACTTGATTTTACAAGCTGACCCAACCATCCCTACTAGCATTCACTTTTTCATGAACAAAGAAGAAGCACATTTGAGTCACAATTTTTTTCTTCAGGCAATAAATTGCATTAACAAGCCAAAGACACACACAGCACAATTGTAGCTATGAAAATGGTTCAAATAAATCACAAAAGCTTTGACACTAGAAACATTTGATCAAACAAATTTTCATAATAAAATGTTGGGAGAGGGCAATGAATAGGCAATGGTTTTCTGATTTCTTACAATCAACACATCTCAAATGCAATTGTTAAATTCAAGTGTGCGTGTGTGCTCCTATACGAGCTCCTATCATTGCTAAAGACCCTCTAATGAACGACTATAATTTAATACAATGTAGATGCTTCTAGATGCCCTCTACGATAACCGTACTCTTGAAACTTCAACCACACCTAATAGATAATGATCTTACCCCAGGTGAGAATAGTATTACACAAGAAACATTCAAGATTAAAGTGAAATCTTTTACTTCCAAAGACTCTTGATATTCCCTTTGACACTTAAGAATAATGAAGGGATCAACAGAGATGTTTGCATGTGACTCTATTGTCAAAATCTTCACAAAAGAAAACCTTTAAAGAGAATCTTAATGGCTCTATCTGGACACCTGCATCAATCAACTTTAGATTTATATCAACCTCTCGGCATTAGAATTTGTGACAACTTGGTTAATGCACTTTCACTTTAGTCGACACAAGTGGTCACAAAATGTTTTTGTAGTGACCAACTTCACAACTTGGTCAACACAACTTAGTTCAGTCGACTAGACTAAACAAGGGGTTCTAAGAAAATCAGTTTGCTTAACGCTTTAACAACTAATGGTCAACATTATACCTCAAAACAACTTAGCAAACATCCTCTAGTGACCAAGATGAAAATCTCTAAATAAAAACATTATTTAGAAACAAAATCATATCAATATAGTCAATCTATGCCGAAAATAAAATCAAGAATATAATATCGATCAATACAATACATTAATTTTTGGGATCTTCTACAAACTTGATGATCAACAAGAGTTAGAAGTTCCTCAAGTCTCCACACTCAATACATGAAGTCCATTGTCCAATCTTGATCACTTTAAACTCATATACACAAGATATCCTACATTCTTCATGCAAGTGATCATATGCACAAATAGCTTAAGTGAAATTGCCAAGTTATCAAAATATCACGATTAAATATTTAACAAGGGAGGAACCATTGTCCCAACACAAAATAAGCATATGGCCACAAGCCTAGTTCAAACAATCTGTTAAAATAAAAGTGAGTGTATAAAACATTAAAAACTATTATATGTCAATGGAGATCTAAAGTTGCAAAATTAGAATGTTTTAATCATTACTTATAGTTTGCAATGCATACAAGATGATAAAGTGTCAAGAAAAGTGCTCCTTTGATCTCTCAATGTCAATAAATATATGATATTAAGGACCCTAGGTTCAAATATGTCATTTCTAAATATTAAAACCCATAATAAACTAATAATATTGATCACTAGAAATATATATGTGCGTGTGTATTATATATATTGCGTAAAGAAATAAAAATGAAGAAAAGGGACACTAAGTCTTGTTTGGTTCATGACAATTGTTTATATTCACTTATGTAGTTTCTAAAAAAAAGAACTATTCAAAATTAGAAAGGAAAATTTTGATATTTATCTACATGATTTACCTCTAATAAGTTTAAATGTGTTAAAAAAAGTCAACGTTAAATATTTATATTATATTTTTTCCAAACAAACAAGACCTAAAGAAGCTCATGCAGAATAACAATAGTTACCTATTATTACTAGTCACATAACTTTTCATCTAGTCACCGCCCCTACCTCTCCCACTTTATTCCAGTTCAGTGTTGAACATCAAAAACTTCAATAAAGAACGTTGATATCTCCATTGGTCACATGTAAAAGCTTTTAAAACAAGAGGTGTTGAATGCTAGATCAAAACCCATTGATGCTTGTACTCAAGTTTCATTAACATTGAAATTAAAGTGTACCCATTTAATCATCATTAGACCAATTATTATGCTACTTTTCTACTACACTCTCTTCCTACATGCCAATATATAGTTATTTATCATGATTTATACTAGTTCAGTTTCTCAGTAAATTTCAGTACTATTCAGTTGTGAATTCAAATACATAGATTACAACTAGTCCAGAAACATAAATCAATAGTTATATAGCATATGTCCTCTGTTGTAAATCAAATTCCTGTTTGGAGAAATTAAGTAAAAAAATTTGCAGAATAATATGATCAAGAAATAGCCATTAGAAAGAAACATCAGTTGTAAGTATCTATGAAGTATGTACCTCTATCAATGTCAGAAACCATAGAGACCTCAGCAACAAAAGTATCTGTGTGAAGGATTTTCATTTCCAGATCTTCAAGATTAGAAGTGGTACTAATATTTGCTACTTGGGTATCTTTCTCAAAAATTAACTTTGATATCAGAGCTGAAGATAGAATATAGAAGTCACATATTGGTATCTCTTAAGTACCAACCGAGAGATACAAAGAAAACATAGCATACCAAATGGATAGCATAAAAAAATAAAATAAAATCCTTTGTGATCAAGAGGAAATCATAAAGACCAATTTGTTCAGTATCATCGCGTGCTTTTTAGTCTTCATCTGATATAGTTTTCGTCTTCATTACACATCCAATAAAACTTAAAGAAAATACAAGAAACCATGTTTTGTTCCTTCACTTGAGGGGTGTTTTGGATACTGACAACAGTTGCTTTACCATCTTTGAGTGGGATTCCAAAAAAAAAACATCTAGGATGTCAAAATCATATGGTGTTTTGTTTATTGTAGTTAGTGTATACTACTTGTACCCAGAAATCTATAATCCTATAGTCCAATAAATAACTTATCTGCATTTTCCCATTACAAACCAAACATGGTGCCTGGGTTTAAGAACAGCTTTCATTTTTTTAAAACTCAGACATGAAATTAGACATGGAGAAGCTTAAATATTGTAATTGGTTGTTCTATGAAAAACTGAAGGTGAATACCAAAAAGTATGGTTTTATAGCGGGAGAGCCTAAAGGTTATCAAGCTAGTTTACAACTTCAATTTTTTATTGCCCAATAAGTCATACTATCACAAATAAATATCTGCAATTCCTAAAGACAAGAACCATAATAGTCTATGTTAGATAGGAATTACTAAGATAAATAAATAATACATAACTTTCCGTATAGCAAATAGAAATTATATTTGCTAGATTACTGTAATCAAAGTCAATAATGTTTAATCGATGTAATCCGATAGTGGATCAATCCAAAAAGAGTCATCATTTACCTGCTTTAGATGGATACCAGAGAAAGTGGCTGGATCTCAACAAAACAAGTAAACAATTATTGTAGATAACTAATAAATACCAAACATTTGCAATTATACTGATCCAAGTAACATGAGAGTCTTGATTGCCATTTAACAATAATAAGCTCTGGTAACCCTAAAATGATGGGAAATGGGTGAGTGGGTGGGTGGGGAGGAGGACAACAAGGTGGGTAAGTAGGACGACAACAAGACCAGAACAACTTGAAGACCTTGAAAAAAAACGCCACAATCAAACAGAAAGTATCGGGCTTATGAATTAAGCATACAAATAAGATTAAACCATCTATTGTTACAGATAGGTAAATAGGTTAAACTTCAAAGAACCAATTTCGTGATTCAAATGTGTTGCTAGCCTATCTGAAAGTTGACCCACTTTTATTCCTTTTTTTAACCCAGCTATCAGACGCAAGATATTTCAACCTGAAAGTCCGAAACATTTCAGTATCAGTCACATCAATGGTTTCCCAAACGAGACGACATAATCGAGAAGCACCACGCCAGATCTAGCCACGGTATTAAATAAATGAGGTCTGATAAAAACTAGTAGAGTTTCGCGCATCCGAGGAAAGACACGTACGAGAGGGAGGGTAGCTCCCGGCGGTTTCAAACCAGAGCTCCACCACCCGAGCCTCCGCCCGCGTCTCCCCCCTGCTGAGATCGAAGAACTTCGGCGCGTCGAACTCGTAATCGATATCAACCTCAAAGGCGAAGACCTCAAGCTCCGGGACGACCTCCTCCATCTCGTCGTCCATCGCTCCCAGCGAGACAGAAAGAGAGAGAGAGCGCGTCGCCTTCGCGCGTCGACACCGGCGAGTGCAGGGACCTCCGTCCGACGAGGGGGAAACGCGGGGAATCCGGCGCAGGTTGGGAAACGCCGGGGAAGATTCCAAAGTGATAAATGTGGAGGCGGATCAAATTTGAAAGCGGGGCGGGCAAGCGGAAATGAGAAATCCAGATGTGAAAAGACCTATTTGCCCCTACTAATTCTTGTCCCCTGGTACTTATGTAGGGAGCATTTAGTCATTTCACAAGATCGTTTAAATTTCAAAATTAAAGACGGAGCTCCAGTTTATAAATAAAAAATAATTTAGTGTTTAATTGCATTTGCTCTCCACTGTCGCCATTTAATAAACCCCACATTACGAAAAAATTATATAATCTTTATTTATTAATTTAAATTTATCGACATAATTTTACATTATTGTTATTATAAATATTTTACTAAATAATTAATTAATCATGTCATGTCGTGAAATACAATTGATGAAATCTTGCATTTTTAATTGTATTTCTTTGCCTTTATATTTCTATTTTCTATTTTTATATTCCAAAATTTTAATTTCCTTCTGTATTTCATTATTTCCCTTGCTTCCTTTAATATAAATGACAATTAGTGGCTTGACCTCGATAAATTTTATCTCTTGGAAACCAAATATTTAGAAAAAAAATTGATTAATTAATTAATTAGAGGAAAAAATATTTTTTATTAATTTCAATTTAACCACATTTAATTTTTTTGATTTTATGATAAATACTAGAGTAAATTAGTGAGATTATATATCAAATTTATTTGATAAGTTAGATAATTGGATAAACTTTGATGAGTAGGTTTAAGAAAAATAAAATAACGAGAGAAGGTTTGTAGCCAACATAATAGATTATATTAAAGGCACGGTTTAGGATTATCATTAATTGATAATCTTGATTATCTATTCAAGTTTATCAACTATAACCTTGTTGATCCAATTATGTTATAATTAATTCTCAAATAATCAAATATTACACCAGCAAAATATTAACAAATAAGTTATAAATTTTGAATGCAATTACCTTGTCAGTCTAAGATTTTATGGAGTCCGGATGTTAACAAAAAAAAAATTTCATGATTACCCTCAGATTTTAAAATTAAGTTAATTGAAATGTACCGTAAAACCTAATTGAAACTGAGTTAATTAATTAGTAAATTTTAATTTAAATACTTATATATTTAAAAGAGATAATTTATTTTAAAATTAATAAATTATATTAATTAATTTAATAAATTGTTTTATTAAAATATATATAAAAAAATTAAAAAAATTAAAAATAAATTATTTATTCTATTATTAATTTAATTTAATTTATTATAAAAATAATTTAAATCAAGGATAATATAATAAACATTAAACTGGTTATATATTATTCTCTCAAAATAAATAAGTTGAATCAAAAAATATTAAGTTATATTTATATCTCATAATATTAGTTATTTGTTCATTGGAAATAACATAATCATCAAGATTATATATGATAATTTAAATTAAACACATTGAATCATTCGTCCTACCATTGATAAGTATTTGTCCATCTAAACTAAAGATTTTTTTGGTCTTAAAAGTTCTTCGATGCTAAAATAAAAAGTATACTCAACCGAAATATAGTGAAGATAGTATTTAAAAAAAATAAATTGAGAATTTCTTTGCATTGTTTAAAAATTGATAAAATAATACCTTTAAAACACTTAAACATTTATGGATAAACGTTTTTTTCAAATAATAAGGGCATCCCATTTTGATTTTTTTAATAAAAAATTATTCCATCTCATTATTTAACTGTACATAATTATCTAACTATCCTCTATAATAATGTTTAGTATTATTTATATTATTATTTTCTATCTAAATTTTGAAATGATCGGACATATTGTAACAGCTATGAAATCGTAATTGTTACATATGTTCTGACAGCTACAGTTTTGTAATTGATATAATGTAAATATTAAATGATCAGGTCAAATCCGCATTGTAACAGCTATGATTTTGCAACTGTTATAACGTGAATGATAAATAAATATAATTGAATCCATATTATAATAGTTATGAACCGTAGTTGCTACAATGTGAATATTTTTAAACAGATTAAGTATACATTGTAGCAGCTACGAATATGACTATCAATTCGGGTGGATCAGGGTGAGTTCGAGTTGGGTCGAAACAAGGGTATTATAAAAAAAAAATTATAATCCGAACATGATCTGAACTCAAACCTAACCTAAAAACTCTAAACTCGAGCCCAAATCCGAATAACTAGACCAACTCGAATAACCCAACTGACTTGATTTTAAAAAAACTTTTATATTATTTTCTTAAATAATTCTTCATTTCTATCTCAATATTTTTATCATTGTCATACTGACCTTCTATTATTGATGTTCATAAAATATCTTAATTTTTAAAATAAAATTTAATTTAATTCCAAAACTCCCCTAAACCCTAAATTTAGAATAATCCGGATCAATTCAAATTCAATCCAATCCAAAATTTTCAATCGGAATTCAACTCAAATCCAAAAACTCTCATTTCTAACTCTATATTTTTTAAATCAACTCAAGTTAAGTTTATTTTTAACACTCCTATACAAATCATTGATGCTATAACATGTGTAGTAGTTGCAAATTGTATCTATTATAATGCAATCGATTGACTATAGATTTATAGATTTATAAATAATGCTGAATGAAGAGCTTTTATCCAATATTTATTGATAAATTAAAAAATATATATATATTAATATTAAAGGATTGCTTGAGAAGGTCAATTTCATCCATCGTGTCAATACTTAAATCAACCAACGGCCACCCTCCCTACATGTCACGTTCTCTAGCTCTTTATTAAATTACACCCCTACTAGTTTCTTAAATTATCAACTCCTTCTAATTTGGTACACATATTTTGCATCCTTCCGATAATTTTGCTACATGGAGAGGGACATTGATTATGAAAATATTGGGGACTTCCCTAAAAAAATCCAAGGAAGCGAATGATTGCAATCAAATATTATTTGAAAGTAGCATTATTATTAGGAAGGGTCAATAAAAAGATTATCCTTCTAAAATATTATATTATTATATTATTGTTGTTATTGAATTTTAATTGTTTTTTGTTATTTTCACAGATATTCATATCTCTCAATTTATTTTATTCTATAATATTTTAATAATAATTGCATATAAAATATAAAAATTACGAACGTGTGAAATTTATATGCAAAATATTTCCATTCCTATCTCAATTATCATGCTATATTTCATTTTTTTTACAAGAATATATAATAAGATATTGCGTATCTAATCAGAACTCATTTCCTCTTATTAATAAAATTTACTCATTTTTTAAAATGACCAACCGGACCGCCGATTTAATATGACCCTATAGTATTTTTTTACTGAAAATTTCATATATATCAAATATATATATATATATATATATATATATATTATTTATTTAAAATTTAAATAAAAATGATCGTATAATAATTTTAACTAAAACTATTAAATAGTTATTTTATATTTAAAAACAAATAAATTTGAAAATATAAATACACTTTATAGATAATTTAGAGTTGTAGATTTAGCTAAATAAATTATATAGATTTAACATTTAAATGAGAAATAATTAGCTTTAGCCAACATTGTTATATAAATCTATATATTTTAGATTAAAATTCAGTTTAATTTTGCTAAAACTATTACATCAATATTTTAAAATTATTTAGTCACTTTAATCGTATGCCAATTTCTTATAATCAAAAATTAATTTATGTGTTAGAAAAAAATAATTTACTTCTAAATTTTCAGATTTAGTACTATTTTGATACTTTTTATTTTTTTTAACATTATATCTTGGTGCAATTTCTCAAACCACATACTTAGTTTTGCATATTACTCAAAAACACATATCTCATTTTTGGATTGACCAAATCAAGTATCCTTTTCTATTATCTTTCTCATAATACCCTGTTTAAAAGTTATAATTTCTTAAAATTTAATTTAAAATTTGATTTGATATATTATATGTTTCATATTCAAGCCGAGTCAAACATTATAATATTTCAAAATCTAAAATTTAACATCCACGTCATATCAACTACTAAATCATAGTTGCTATAATTGAATTATCACCTAATCCTTTTTTATAATAAGTTCATTGTAAATGACGTCGGAAATTCATTATAAATGGTAAAATAATGATACTCACTATCCAATATTATAAATGAGTTCATGGGACTTCTCTATATCATACAAAATTAAAATTTTAATTTGTAGAATGTCTTAAATCCATTAATTGATTTCATTCTAAAAGTAGTTGATAGATCTAGAAATATTTAAATCATTCCAAATAAACTCTTACGTGCTCAGTTCAATCTCATTATTACACTTACATCGTTAAACACCATCGTGATATACTATATTGAATCTAATTTTTAATTAAACTCGTTCCAGGCCACCTTGAGAAATGATATCGAAGTCTCATAAATGTAAATGATATGACAATCATACTCCCTATCCGGCACTACAAATGAGTTTATGAGACTTCCTATGATGGATGTTCCGGTTCAATATGGTGGATGATCAAGCTACCGACCAACGAATTGCTTATGTGCACGCTTCTCGAAGATAGCCGCCAGAAAAGACAAAGATACCTAAAAAGTACTCAAAAAGAGAGTTAGAATGGTACCGGGGTTGGATCACGGCAAACCACTCTGACGCTCAAGTTAGGATTTTGCGTGAGGAAGAAGATTAAGGATATGAGAAAATTAGAGTTTTGTGTGTATATACCTGTACTAATGAATATTAGCAACCTTTTATAGAATTCTCAATATCATGGATATGAACAACCTTTTATAGAGTTCTCAATATCCGTTTAAAATATGTTCCGAAATATGCGTTTATCTTTTAGAAAGATTCTGTAACATATCTGTTCCAATATACTTTTCTAATTGTCCATGTCTTACATAATATTTTTCTATTTCTTTAGAAGAAACAGTCTTAGAGTTTCCTGATTTTATAGGCAAACCGATTCTTTGGACTTAGTCTGAAATTGGACTCTGCAGTCAGCGTAAGCGACTGAAATTGAGATTGGAGATTGAGATGAGATCGACATGAGACACCGAGGTCAGAACCCGAGATTAAGACTCGAGATTAAGAAGAGGTTGGCCCGTGAGGTCGAGTAGACACCGAGGTTGGAACTTGAGGTTGAGACCTACGACTGAACTGAAATCGGCACGTGAGGCCGAGTTAGACACTGAGATTAGAACCCGAGGTCGAGACCTACGACTGAACTGAGATCGACACGTGATGGTGAGCAGATGCCGAGGTCGGAATCCGAGGTCGAGACCCAAGACTGAATTGAGATCGACATGTGAGGGCAAGTTTAGATGCCGAGGTTGAAACCTGAGGTCTAGACCCAAGACTGAACTGAGATTGGCATGTGAGGCCAAGTTAGACGCCCGAGGTTGAAACCTAGGGTCTAGATTTGGGGTGGAGGCTGTTAGTTAATATCTCTTCGATATCTTTATTTAATCTTTCTTGATCTTACTTAACAATTTTACTCCTTTATTCCAAGCCACGTGATAGTCACGTGGCAACCACATGGCAATCCCGCGATTCTACTGTATCAATGGACAAAATTAAATTTTTAATTTTAGAATGTCTTAAGTTCATCAGTCAGTTTCGTTTAAAAAGTAGCTAATGGATTTAGAGATATCTAAATTACTTCAAACAAACTTATATATGTTCAACTTAGTCTCCTTATCATACTCATGTCATTAAACACTATCATGATACACTATATTGAGAGCAACGATTTTGTTCAAATTCAATTTAAGTTTAATAAATGATGTCAAAAGTGCATAATAAGTATTACATAATGATACTTACTGATCGATATCATAAATAAATTTTTTGTACTTTTATATTTTTGAAGATATCAAAATTTTGATTTTTTAAATAGTGAATGTCAATCAATAAGTTGTTGATAGATTTAAAAAATTCGAAATGATTTTAAACAAAGACATGCACTCGTCTCTCTCAAATAACAATATGATCTACTGTATTGAGCAGTGACTGAAAATGAATTTTCGACGAAGAGGAGGGAGGAGATTATGTTTTATAGAAAAAAATAATAAAGTGACTTGGAATTTCTTTTTTCCCTGGATGGAGTATACGTTTTGGGTAATACACAAGTACGTGGTTTGAAAAATTACCCAATATTTTTAATTCATATATTTATTTTATATTTTAAATATATTTTATTTGAATTTATAATTTATATAGTAATTTTGAATCAAAATTGCTTTTCCATTTGATTTTTTAAAAATTGCGTAATGAAGATATTTATGAGAGATGTGGCCCTCATTTTATGCGTGATCTAGAACTGATTGACCCACGTAGGCGCGATACCATATGCGGAATCAACGGCTTGATTGCCCATTAATACCAACCGTGACTCGCGGGGCCGGACCGGGAAAGAAACTAACTCCGGTTTGTTTTATTGAGCAGGCAATTAATGCACAATTAATGGCTTGCTATTCCATTCTAAAAAATAATTAAACATTAAACAATGGAATGTAATGCTTGAAATCCAAAATTACTCTCTTTAATTTGGGAATTATTAGTAGAATCACAGACAAATTAAATCTAGCAAAATTTTAGGTTGTTAAAATTTATTTAATAAAATAATTAAGTCGAATTTATAACAAATTAAATTGTTATAGTTGGTTGAAGTTTAATTTGTGTTTAAAATTTAATTTTCAATTCAAATTTATTTGATTATTTAAAATATTTATATTTTTAATTTAAAAGTTGATAAAATTAATAAATTTTATTAGTGAATATTATTAATTTATAGTCTTTATTAGTCATCCGATTATAAATCTGGTTCAATTAACTCGTGCCGGCCGGGTTCAATTAGACCGGACATTGATGGACCCGAACGAGGAAGAAACACTCTCCTAAATCCACGCGGTATCGGACGTAAAAAGGCATTAACCAAGGTTGAACTCGTTTTGGTACCGATTTATTTACCAGTATTTTAAATGGCGATAAATTGTAGACCCCCAGTGGGGTCCATGTTTATTGAGGAAGTTGTGTGCGGGTATTGTATCTTATGGTGTGCCTTGTCGATAAACAGTGGCCCGCTTCGCTACTCCATGCGGAGCGGAACAACGACGTGCGCAGACGAAAGCGCGCGGATCACGGATTCGCTGCTAGATTCGAACAGGAAGGATGCTTCTTCTCCAGTGAAGATTGAAGTAGAGGTGGGTCCCAAGTGCGATTAGCTAAACGGTGTCGAGAAGATGCAGGGGGAGAAAGTGAGAGGAGACACGAATTCTGCAACGACAACGGGAGCGCCATGAATAGAACTGCTTTGTTCTATCTCCTTTCTATCTCGCATCGTCTCTTCCGCCCCCAACTCGCGTCGGCCGCCGCTCGCCGGCAATCCTCTTCTCGTCTTCTTCTAGCACCACCATTACATATAGTTCCTTATCCTCCTCTTCGTCGGTGGAAATAAAGAGATCTGGAGAGGAAACCATGGAAGAGAGTCGCACCGACTTGGTACAGTGCTTTCGTTCCTCCTCCTCCGCCTCAGCTGCCTCCGCAGCGGCCGCCGCAGGCTCTTCTCCTTGCTCCCCTTCCTTCATTCCTAGGCCTCCCGGCCCTTTGGATCTCCCTAATTTCGGGCCGCCGTTCCGCCACTTCACTCCCAGCTTCAGCCCTGACACCGCCGCAGCCAAAAGGCCTGGCATTCCTCCGATCCCACCCTCTCCGACATCCTCAACGGCGTCGCTTCCGTTTCACTCGCGATCTCTTTCTCAATCCCTCGCCTTTGACTCGTTGGCCCACCTCCCGCCCTCTCCTGCTCCTTCTCCGCCGCCGCCTTTGCTTGTTGACTCTATGATGGTCGACGACCGTGTTCCTTCCTCTCGTACACCGACACCCCGCGACGGTCTGCCTCCTCGCCGTGCGCACCGCCGCTCCCACAGTGACGTCCCCTTCGGACTCCCACTTCCGTCACCTCCGGCGCCGCGGCCCGTGTCGTCCTCGAAGCAAGTGGAGAGCAGCGGCGGCGAGGCAGTCCGTGCGGGCGACTGCTCCAAGTCTGGAGTGGCGGCCGTGGATGATTTGATGTTTGCCTACATGGATAGCTTAGACACGTTGATCTCCTCTGGAACGGAGGATAGGCACGAGGATCTGGCGGAGTGCAGCAGGCTTAGCGGCACGAAAACAAGCGGGGCTGACAGCAGCGAGAACGAGGCGGAGAGTAGCGTCAATGAAAGCGGTGGTGATGGTGGTTGCGGTGGGGAGAGGAAGGAAGGGCACAAGAGAACCGCGGCAGTGGATCTGAAGCCAACGAATTCACGACATCGTAGGAGTATCTCCGTGGACAGTTTCGTGGGAAAGCTGCATTTTGGAGATGACTCGCCCAAATTTCCGCCCTCGCCTGGAAATCAAATGGGACAACTTTTGCGTAGTGGCTCAATGGATGAGACAATGAATACGTTCAGCTTAGAATTAGGTAACGGCGAGTTTAACGCAGCTGAGATGAAGAAAATTATGGCAGATGAAAAACTTACAGAAATGGCACTAGCTGATCCTAAGAAAGTGAAGAGGTACCTCTCTTTAACTTAATTACTGACTTCAGAGCTTCATATTCTTGACTATTTTTTTCTTCTTACTTCTATGTTCTGGATTTTAGGATTCTTGCCAACCGTATTTCAGCTGCACGTTCCAAGGAGAGGAAAATGCGCTATATTTCGGAATTGGAACATAAGGTGCAGATCTTGCAAACTGAGGCTACTACGTTATCAGCACAATTGACCATTTTACAGGTGTGGTTTCTAGTATTTTCAATAAACTTTATGTACATGCTCTTAAGTGCTTAAAGGGAGAGTTATATCATCTGCTCGCAGAGGGACTCAGCTGGGCTTACAAATCAAAACAATGAGTTGAAATTCCGTCTTCAAGCCATGGAGCAGCAAGCACATCTGAAAGATGGTAACCTTCTTATCTGTTATTGTAATTCATTTATGTGATGGGAAGGGAAAATTGCCTGAGAACAAAATACAGGAAAAACTTGCTATGAGCTTGTATTAGAGATTAATGCGGGCTTGAGATATCATTTTCACCCATATTTCTCATTTGATGAATGATTTTGCTTCTGTATTGCTACAGAACGCTTGGTAAATTTGGTCTGCATGTTCACTGTCAGAACATTCATGACCCTTAATGATGCCATGATTCTGACTGAAATTCCAAACACTCAAAACAGAATTTTTTTCAATAAAATTTCTACTATATCTCAATTTTGCATGTGCTGCTAGTGACTCCTTTGATGTCTATGTTCAAAGCTTGCATGTGCTATTTGCATGCTATTTGTAAGGTTTTATTTTTCATCCACATATTAATTGGGGTCCACTTAGATCTGATTGTGATTTGATTTAATGTTTCTTTTGACTATCTATCTATGAAGGTTTTGTGGTTTGTTTAATAGAATGTGTCATTTTCCATGAGCAAATATGCATGGCTGATATTTTAGTTGGACCATTATGTCTTTACCTCAAGATAATTCACATTTCATTTTCTATTTAATTAAATTAGGCTTTTTCTCAAACTCAATATATGTTAATGATTTATCCTCGTCATCAATTTTTTGAGATAGCAGTGTAGCCAGTACCTCTGTCTCTCTTGTTCACTCCTAATGGTTAATTGAGATATTTACTCCCATTCACTTGTGATTATTAAATCATTTGATTGTATACATGATATCTTTGAGGTGTTTTGATATAGAAACTTGTGTGAATTTTTTTTTCATTACAAGCAAAATTGTAATGTTGATATGTGAAGTCAAGGTATCTTGAGTCATGTATTTTCTTTCATTGTTTTTCTAGGAAATGGATACATGATAGTCCCTGGTTCTTAGGGTCTCCATAGCTCTAGACATAAAGGTTTACATCCATATTCTATTGTCATATGCCCCTTTATGAGTGAGTTTACTTTGCAGAGAATATCACTCACAGATAATCTTCAATTGTGTCTGTTTGTCTATGATATCTGGTGGACATTGTGACATGAATAAGAACAGAAGATCCAGAGATAGTTGGTGAACCAATAAGTATACAACTAGGTCACATTTTGTTATTTTTTGGCCGCACAAAATTTTGCAATTCTGCAATATATGTTAGTTTACACATTATGAATAACCCTATCTCTGCCGCCTATTGTTGTTCAATGTTCATCCATGCTTCTGTTGCTATAAGGATTACTGGATTAACTAGAAAACTTATTTGAGAGTTGGTAATGCGGAAAAAAGGAGAAATCTATTTTGCTTTTAAGTACTTTGATCTAGTTCTGCACTAATAAGTCATTTTGACATCCTTACATAATATTATCGAATTCCTTGGTTTAGCTGTTGACATGTGCATATATTGGCTGAATATATTTAATGCAAACTGAAAGTTAACTCATTAGAATTTCCTTCCTGGCAAAGAAATTTCTCTACCTTTTCTTTCCTAAGTTGGATACCACATAATTTTACAGCAATTTCTTCTCATGAAGATGTTTATAGATTCTATTCAAATTTTCTTGTCGTTGAACCCAATCTCGATGTAGTCCTGAACATGCTATCTGTAATCTGTGTTAGTGTGTATGACATGTTGAAGTCTATTTTTTCCATTTGAGATGTTTATAGATTCTATTCAAATTTTCTTGTTGTTGAACCCAATCTCTCTGTAGTCCTGAACATGTTATCTGCAATACATTTGTTTGTGTTAATACGTATGACATGTAGAAGTCTAATCTGTGTAACAACTTAAGTAACATGATATGTGGAGCTGCTTTAGTTTGTTTTCTCCATGCAATAGTACTAGTTGAGAAGGCTGGGAAAGTAAATTGACATGAACTCTAGTTGTAAAGTGTATTGGTATAAAATCCATATTCCATGCTATTTACATATTAAAAATATTTATTTTCTTTGAAATGTTCTACGTGGGTCTCCTTTTCTACATAAGAAGGAAATAACTAAAGAAAAAAGGTACGAGAAAAAAAATCGAATTATGAAAATTTTTTTCATCTGACTCTTTCTTGGAGGGAAAGAAAGCAGGAGAAAATTTTAAATCCTTTTTTTATATTAATAAAAAGATTTAAAAATAATTTGTCATTATTTATATTAAATTCTAATTTGAACTCTCTTACACATGAATGTGAGCTCCCCACTCAAATCTGATGGAAGCAATATAGAGAAAATTGGGAAAAGATTTTCCCTTTCTTTTCCTTCTTTCCCTTATTTGCATTAAGGGAAAGGGAGGAAAAGTGCCGCTGGGAAAGTCTTTTGTCAAACACACCTTAAGGCTTTTGTCAAGCATACTGATTATTTGTATTTGAGAATCAATAGTTTGTCAGGACTAGTAACCTTACATCTTATCCCTTCTTGATTGTAAATCCTATACATTCTTACAGGATGGTAGAATAGTTTTATTATAGATACCACATACCCAATGCAAACTTTTCAACTTCTTATCTTGCAAGTTTTGGTTACATGGATCATCATAACAGGGGAGAACCTTTAATATGGTTAACAGATGCTGAGATTGACTAGTCCGACTAGTGAGCACAGGGCACATATTTTATATACTTTTCTGGACAATGTATCATTGCTTTGGATAGTGATTGTCTAGAAGGATTTTTGGCTTCTGTCGAACAATTTCTTTTCTTTAATTTTCCTCTCTTTGTCCCACTTTTAAGATTAGCAATGTGCTCAATTCTGATTTTTCCTTTTTTTCTGTTTAAATATGTATTATTCTTCTCAGATAGTCATGTTTTGTCTCTCTACAGGCTAATTGACAATTGAATGTTTGAGATTTTGATGAAACACATGCGTTTTGCAATTTCTTATGTTAAGTTAAATTTGTAAGTTTGATTAATGCTGATTAGTGAAATACGCAATGATACTTTGTGGTTTAAGATCTTGCAAGGAAAATGTTTGTTTTGTTGACTTTTTTTTCTTCATGTATTTTAGGATGAAGTATCTAGTATGTCATGAAATTGTGTTTGAATAACTTCTAAAAGTATTCTGGTTTGTTTATATTGGAGAATGTGAAATTTTATTTTATTTCAACTAAATAGAAAACTATAAACAATTCAATAAAACACCTGAAATTGCTATCTACATATCTACATGTAAACAACATGAAAATTAGGGCGTATACATGTCACCTGACCTACATTTTGAGTATGGATCAACTAATCTGAAAAGTTAAAAAAAGGACTACAAATTGATACTTCAAGCTGTGGTGTACATGAGTCTTCCTTCTACTTTATTTCCAGAACTGATTACAGACACTAGCTGAAATCTTGATTGTGATACATTGATTTACTGTGATATTAATAGTCAATTGTTGTTAGTACTACATGTCCATACCATTCTTCATTCATCTGACTTATCAAGGAGGTTTTCCTTAAATTCAAGTACCACCTACATTTCTGTTTATTCATTCCATGTCTCACTTCAACAATCATGTATCATCCAGCCCTGAATGAGCAACTGAGCACCGAAGTCCAGCGTCTGAAACTTGCTTCCGGAGAGATCAGCGAGGCGCAGCTCTCGAAGAACATGAATCAGCAAATGCAATTGAGTCCTCAACTGTTCCAGTTGCATCAATTGCAAGAGCAGCAACAACAACAACATCATCAACAGCAGAAACAACAAATTGCGCAGGCGCCTCCGTGCCAATTGCCACCTCCCAGCAACAAACTCAAAGCCATGTTTCCGCGAAGTTAGAATCAAGCAGATGCTAAAAGGTGCCTTTTCGATCTTCCTCATGTTCAGTCAGCTCAGATATATGATGATAGCATGTTACCTAATACATATCTAGCAACTTCAGAACAGTTTGACTACAATTTTTATGTATTCTTTTAAACATTACAACTTAGTTGCGAGTCCATGGATTGCTTATATGAATAACAATTTGTTTTGCACATGATATGCTATGCTTCTAGGACAAAGTACTTGTAAGAAAAGAACATCAAGTTTGGCTGCTAGCAATGAATTTGTCCTTTTTCTTTTGGTCTGTGATTGAATCTTTTGGACAATTATGCTCTGGATCTTCCTGTTTTTCCCCCTCTTCAGAACTTGGAAATGTGAAATGAAAAAAAAAACGGTAGAAAAAGATATTTGCGGCACTTAATTTTTTTTATAAGATAAATTTTATTGTTTTTTTATGCAGATCATTTGTTTTAAAAGCTTTTTTTTTTTTAAAAAAAAGATAAAAGGAAAACCCAGGAAGTTGCTTTCTTTAGAAGAACTTTGATTGTATGGTTGCTTTTTTATTTTACCCTTTATATTTTAAAATCTTATATTTTGCTCCTTGTAGTTTATAAAATAGCATCGAAGACAGACACTGTATGCCGATGTCCCATCGAAACCTTGATATTTTAAAATATTATATTTGACCCTTTATTATATAATTAAAAATTAAAATAATAATTAAAAATTAAAATAATAATTAAAAATTAACCGGTCCCAATCGTGGTGGCTTATTAAGTCACCCGTTCGTCTGCTCTCTCTCTCTCTCTCTCTATTTCGCGCTCTCTCTCTCTCTCTCTCTCTCTCTCTCTCGTGGTTCTCAGTTCTTCCTTGCGCCTTTCGAATCTCGATCTCGATCTTCTCCTCGACTCCGCTGGCGCTTCGTCGAGCCTCTCTCCTGCGTATCCGGCGCTTTTGCAACATTTCTTCTGCTGTCTGTCTGTGCCATTTATTTGGGCAGTAAATGGAAATATCATCAGGTACCACTTTGTTTGTTGCTCATTGTTTGGAGCTTTATCAAGATCGCCTTTGCATTTTGTTCCATTTTCAGTCTGTTAATCTATTTTTGATGATCCAACGTTTTATTACGAGACCACAAGGCTTCGTTGAGCATTTTATTATCACTTGTTCTTGCATCGGTTTTTGGAAGGATACGGCTATCATCGAAGCTCGATTGAGCAGACCTAAATCGATCATCAGGTACAACTTTGTTTGTTAGTCATTGTTTGGAGCTTTATCAAGATCGCCTTTGCATTTTGTTCCATTTTCAGTCTGTTAATCTATTTTTGATGATCCATCGTTTTATTACAAGACCACAAGTCTTCGTTGAGCTTTTTATTATCACTTGTTCTTGCATCGGTTTTTGGAGGGATACGGCTATCATCGAAGCTCGATCGAGCAGACCTAGCGATATGAGTGAAACTATATACTATGCTCTTCATCGAATAAATCAAATTGTTCAATATTGAAAGTATATGAGCGATGACTGTTCTCTTACTTGTTTACTCTATTTCTGATGTTATTAACACCTATTTCTAGAGGTTGTCCAATGCGGCCTGAGCATCAAGTATCGACTAAGCAATAACTAAATTAGATGTGTCAATTTTTCTTTCTTTTTTCCTTCGTTTTGGTTTTTTATTGCCTCGATAGTATTTCAAGTATTAACTTTATTGCTTTGCCACTATTTCAGCCTGGATTTGACAATTGGCGACATTATTGTATAACAACAGGAAGTATTACATAGATATTGTTGAAACAAAGCCAAAGAGCCAGAGTGGCCACAAACTTCGGCTCTTGCAAGCAAAGCATCAGTTCAAGGTTCTTGTTTTGCTCTTGAGACATTAGACATGTTGTTCTTTCCCTATAAAAAGATTTCCTTGTTATTTTTTCTACCAAAATTTTCCCATTCCATTAAAATATTATACCTTGCCAATTGGATTACCTTTATATTCATTCTGTCTTTTGGTATGTGCACAAACATGCATGGTGCTTAGGAACCTTTCCCCCTAAAATCCCATTCTAATTCAAATGAAATGCTATTTGATTGACAAATCCCATTCTAATTAGAAGTCTGTACATTCCTATAAGTGTGACAGTAGTAAAGTGGCACAACATATGTGGTTGGGATTACTTGGTGCCAAACCATGGCGAGAGGATTAGTTGACCGTGACCGGCTAGTGTGCCTTTGTTTCTTCGCATGATAGTGGTTTGAGTGAGAGGTTTATATTTGCGTATAATCACAAAATTTTGTGTCTGCTTATATTATTTTGCTTAGATACTGAGTTGGCAATGCTATCACTTACCCCACCTCAGATCTTCTATCCTCTTTGCTCTATCCTCAACCACCCAGACATCAGTCACATATCAAGCTTTCTTTACTCATGCAATGTGACAATTTGTTTCTATGCCATCAAAAGGGACAAACTTTATGGTTAAAACAAGAGATAGAACCTTGTTAATCCTGGATTGACCCAAAGGCAAACACTTTTGTCCTGGATTAGCCGATATCAATAAGAATCGTGAACCTGTTCATTCTAGGATATGTCACAAACAGATATATGTAAAAGCCACATGTTCTATCAAGAGCTAAGAAAGGGATGAATGTGAAACAGTTCGCAGCTCAACAACACTATCAAATCTGAACCAAACAGCATAGAAAAGAGAAGGGAAAGAGAGTAAATTCTGAACAATGTTAATATGTTGTGTTTGAAGGCTGAGGTCCAACCTCCTAAAAATAGAGTGAAATGAAACTAATGGCCTATAAGGTTTCTACTTACCCATTCCTGTCAGCCATAATTAACTGTTTGTATTGGTTTTATGTCATACATGTGGGTTCATCCCTAAAACCTCAAGATAAACAAGAAAAAAAAATCAATATCTACCTATGGATTTTAATGAGAGCTCCCAATCTGTATTTGCAGTCTGTTTCGGCTATCGATTGCATCTCATAGAGATTTTGATGGTCCTAAACTAAGTCACGATGTAGTAGCCAAATAAGCTGTCAATTTTCATCATACTAATGTTTCATCTTTTTAACCATGCCAAATGTTACTTTCCTGTTAGTGTTTTAAGCTGCAGTAGAATTCTTTGTTTTCCTTTAGTTGATTAACGGAGACAGAAAATGAGCAGAAATTCACCACCCCATTTACTGGTGCTGGAGGAAGGTTAGATGAAAAATCTCCAACGAATGAAACTCCAACTAGGCCGTCTCACCTGAAGAATGGCAAATCTGTTGCCACTAACATCATCAAGCAGTCAACAACATCAACTTCACAGAGTAGCTCCTCTTGTTTTTGGTTCCAGTTCCAACCCTGCTCCAAGAGAAGCAAATAAGGTGCGCAAATTTACTTTACCTGAACATTCTCCATTATCTGATGAGAAACGTACATTGACAATTTAGTTTCTATTGACATTAGGCTACCTCAAAAGAAGTAAAAGAAGAATTTGCTAAGAAAGAACCAAACTTCCCGGCCTTCACTGGAAACGGATTCTCCCTGGGGATTGATCATTAACTTAGTTCAGAATATTTGGTCGCGTAAGTTGTTTCTTACTTGATTTAATTAAAAGTTTTTTCTAATTTATTTGGAGGTATTATTTTAAAGGTTATAATCAACATTGTGAGTTAGTACATGACGTCTTTCTTTGTCATGTTCTGGCATGTCCTCTCTTTTATGATTGTCTTATTCATAATTAATTATATTCTTAAATAACGTGATTAACATCCATTGAGTGCCTTCACAGCCAGCCTATGAGCTGTTTACAACTATTTTGAATGATAGCGATATGAAGTCCAAATTTCTCTTCCCTTGTCTCACACAAGAACATAGACATAGACCAACCAACCACCACCACCGCAAAACTAAAGAGATTGGAAATTGAAATGTAAATTATTTATGTTATAACTGTTATTATTCGTAATTATTATAATATAATATTAATTTAATATGATCAGTGTAAATCATGAAACATTGAGTTATGAATTATAATTGCTATCATACAGTATTGATTGGAATTAGTATTGATAAAGATGAAGTGTTCATATACTATACAATTTATTATTGTTGATCAGAGTGAAGTTTGTATATTGTAGTAATTATGAATTATAGTTATTATAATACAGTTTATTTATGTTGATTAGAATCAAGTATTCATATTGTATCAGTAATAGTTTGCAAAATCGTGATTCTATGTAGAATCGATTTAGGGTCAGGATTGGATCGTAGAATCGATCTTATGATTAAAAATTCTTAAAATTTTATGATACATGATTAATAATTAAAAAAATGTATCTAAAAAAGTTATTTACTATAAATAGATTAATATTTTTGTATATACATGCAACCATTGATATTCTACGCCTTAGATGATATTATTACCTATATAAATTTAAATTAATTAGTAATTTAACTATCATTTTAGTACAGTAGTACTCAATAATATTTATATTTTCATATCATAAAATGAAAATGTATAAAATTTCTATTAATGACCCAATTTAAAGTCTAACAAAATAGTTAATATAGTCTATTGAATTTTTGATTTGAACATGAATATTGAAAATAAGCATCTAAAGACCTCTAGATTACGTATAATAATAGGCAATAGGCATTAAAAAATTTATTATTTTGGGACAAAGAAACAGTAGAATATTATTGATAAAAAATTAATTCAAAAACAACTACATAGATGTTTTGAAAAAAAATAATTAAAAAATTAAAAATCTTTCAAGTCTTTGAAAAAGGTTTTAAGCGATGTTTTTGGATTTGAAATTAGATGGCTAAAGGTAAACCTTGTAATATCGGAAGAGCTTCGATTTGATATATTATAAATTTTGTAGTTCAATTCGAGTTAAAAGTTATGATATCTCAGAACTTTATACCAATCCTATTTCGATCCTATTTATCATATTTCGATCCTACTAATCCTATTATGATTCTATCGCAAAAATTGATTCTACATTATCCAAAATTGATTTATGCTTTTGGATGGTAGGATCATGATTTTACAAATATGAGTAATAATTATGAATCTATAACTACTACAACGTTAAAAATATAGATTATTTTAAAAATAAAAATATATGGATGCAAAATGAATCGTCTTATTGATAATAAATTTCAATAAAAATTGACGTTCTTTTAACTTTTATCCAATATTACTATTAGAATTCTCATGAGACTGCATGCGCCATGCATACATTTTGACATCGGCATTATCAACTTGTCCGATATCCGTTTTTGATTATTTTACCAGCAATCATTTTTCAACTGCTCGTCAATTGACAGGGGTCAACTTCTTCTGTCCTTTTAATTTAAAAAATGTCGCGTATGGTTAGCTTGTCAGGAGTATTCTGATAGGGTTTAGTGGAGTTGGTTGGTAAATCACTTTTCCAATCCTATAAGTTAACCATTGTCCGGTAAGATTCATTCCCAAACAGAAAAAGCGTACAGAAATAATGCTTCATTAAAATTCGATGCATTTTAATCGAACATCTTGAAATCTTGTCATAGAGCCAAAAGCTGAAAAGCCTCAATACTACTGAAATCCTTCTATGAAATTCATCATTTCAAGGATTCTACACGATCGATTCCACGATTATCTATGAGAAAGTAAATCGAAAAATTAAAGTTGACCACAACGAAGAAGGATATTATCTCAACTTTATCAAGATTCGATCCTTATTTATTTCTATAAATCTGTTCTATCATAATTAACTCAACTATGCTTCGAAAGCATTAGAATCTACTTTCGAGATATAGCTGAGTTATTTACGATAGAACATACTTACAGAAGATGACAAGAATTTGAATCTTGGCAAAGTCGAGCAATATCCTCCTCCGTCGTGATCAATTATAATTTCTCGATTTACTTTTTCAATATGATCGTGAGATGTGTGAGACAGTTGAGATGACAGACTATCATCTTTTAAAAAAGAAAACACTAAATCCTAATCGACTAAGCCAGACCCAGAACTCCTCTACATGATCCACTACAGATCGTCTCCCTTCTCACTGTTTATTTTCCCTCCGCTATCGGAAGTCCGCATAAATATAAGTCAAGCTTTCCATCGTCACATGTTTTTCCCCGCACACGATACTTTATCCCCTTCCTTTCTGTTTTCCTTCCCTTTCTGTTTCCTTCCTCTTCAATTCTCTTCTACTTCTCGAAGCTTCAGAATTTGAATCCATGAAATCTTCTCCTTCTCCGGCCGCCGATGCCAACCCCGCCCTTCTGCACGCCCTCCGACGCCCT
Organism: Curcuma longa; assembly: GCF_044706935.1. Lineage (NCBI taxonomy): Eukaryota > Viridiplantae > Streptophyta > Magnoliopsida > Zingiberales > Zingiberaceae > Curcuma > Curcuma longa. Next base: position 5,281,525 of record NC_133875.1, read on the forward strand.
ATCTGTTACCTCATCCTCCTCTCCGTCGGCTACACCCTCGGTCTCCTCTCTGCTTCCCTCAACCCTCCTCCCCTGTCGCCGCCGTCGCCCACAGCGGCGAAGGTTCTGTCTTCGCCTCCGGTGGTCCCGCCCAATTTCACAGCGCCCCCGCTTCCGCCGCCGCACGACCTCCTTCGCTTCCGCACCCGGTGCGCCGATCCCATCCCCCACTCGGAGGTCCTCGAGACGATCCTCGACAAGGTCCACGACGGCAAATCGCCCTTCGACGGCTTCCCGTCGCCGGAGACGGCGGCGCTGCTGCTGCCCCCGAAGGGCCGCCCCCGCGGCTGGGGCTCCACCCTCCCGGTCTTCCGCGACTTGATGGAGTCAGTCCGCCCCCTCACCGTCATCGAGCTCGGCACTTTCCTCGGCGCCTCGGCGCTCCACATGGCGGCCGTGGCGGCCAATCTCTCCCTCCCCGCCGTCATCCTCTGCGTCGACGACTTCCGGGGCTGGCCGGGCGCTAGGGCGCGGTTCGCCACCGACCTCCCGCGGCCGCGCCACGGCGACTCGCTGCTGCTCCACCAGTTCATGGCGGGCGTGGTGGCGGCGGGCGTGGAGGGGACGGTGGTGCCGGTGCCGTTCTCGACGGCGTCGGCGCTGGGGGCGATGTGCGAGTGGGGAGTGTACGGGGACCTGATCGAGGTGGACGCCGGGCACGACTTCCACTCCGCGTGGGCGGACATCAACCGCGCCTGGGCGGTGCTCCGCCCCGGCGGCGTCCTCTTCGGCCACGATTGGCACACGGCCTTCGACGACCGCGGGGTCCGCCGCGCCGTCGTGCTCTTCGCCCGCGTTAATGGCGTGCAGGTGCGCGGCCATGGCCAGCACTGGGTGCTCTCGCCCAAACCAAAATAATTTTTTTATTTTTATTTTCTAAAATATCTTAATAATTTTACTATTATCATTTAACCTTTTATATTTTTATAACTATTATCAAAGTATCTTTCATAATTTGGAAAACAAGGTAAATTAGGAGGGAAAAATAATTTTTTTCTTTTATTTTAATTTTCTGTTCTCTGTTACCTTTTTTACTTCACATTGTAAGTGTTACTTCTTCACTCTGTTCCCTTCCCAACACCATTCAAACTGTTGGTTCAGTGTATAAATTTGAGTTCTACTACAAAAACAAGATGATTATGAGTTCAACTCGTGTTAATTCATGATAAAAGTTTGTAAACTTATTTGATACTCATTTGTGTTCTTTATTATGCATATGTTTTTACAGAAATTAAATGCTCAGAGGTGATATTCTACGCGACCCTGCTGTGCGACCCTCGTGCGCGACACAGTCGACGCCTTCAGCTTCCGGCCGCTGTCGCTGCGCCGTCCGATCACAACCGGTCGCCAGACCGGGCCCGTTCGACGCGCCACTCGTCGGCGTATCTGTCGGTGTCAGATTCTAGTCGGATTATGGCCGGAATCCGGTGCAATTTGGCCGGAAACATCTCGGCAGTGGCACGCGACGTTCCCGGCCAAATCACGGTTGGATTTCGGCCAAATCGCGATCGGAGACCGGCCGGGGAAGGATCGCCGTCGCACGCCGGTCCTTCCCTGGCCGGTCTCCGATCGTGATTTGGCTGGGAATGTCGCGTGCCATTGTCGACGTGTTTCCGGCCAAATTGCGTAGGATTTCGACCACAATCCGATTGGAATCCGACACTAACCGACGAGTGGTGCGTCGATCGGGCCCGGTCCGGTGGCCGACGGTGGTCGGACGGCGAGGTGGCAGCGGCGTTCAGGCGTATAGAACACTGTGTATTCCCACATTTGGACGGTCAGATTTGCACGATCACGCATGATTAACGATGATTAGCCTGGCACGCACGAGAGTGGCGTGTAGAATATCAATTCTGATTAAATGCTTATGCAATATATATCTTGATTTCAAGCTTGAACTTGAAATATATATTGAACTCCATTAAAAATTAAGCTCTAACTCAGTTTGCTTACAAAAGAGGCTAACTTTGCTATTGGCTTATTATCGATTTGTATTCAATTTTCCATGTCAAAAGGTTGATTTGCATGTAAATATGAAAAATATGACCAAAAAGGTTGACTTAATTTGGTATAATTTCAACCTCAAGAGTTTATTTATCTGATGAACAGGAGTAAAGGGAAAGAAACAAAAAAGGGATCTCCTATAACAACACTTTGTTATGGAGGGGAATAAAATGCTCTTGAAGTCCTCCTTCCTTTAATAGCTTTTAAAACTCTTAATTGTAATCTCATTTGTTATTCATCATTAATTGTATTTTACTCTTTTCATGTTTTACATTCTTAACATCAGTTGACTGATATGTCATCAATCGATTAGTAACAATTGTTTATTTATACCTCTTTGATCTCAATATCGAACCTCGAATCGACTTAGAGTTTTGGGGTTTTCCATCCCACTAATTGGTTGGATACCATATCAATTAACTGAGAATATGACTATCATCAATTGTAGGATTGAGTTTGCTTACACTGAGGTCTATTATAGCTTTCATGTGAATAAATCACTTAAAAATCACAGCTCACATTAGAGTCTTATCATTCACAGTTTAATTTCATCCCTCAATCATCTTTTGTCAGGTTATTCGATGCTTATTCCTCTCCATGTCATCCTTTATATCTTCAACTATGTAGGCTAACTTCATCGGTTATCGTCCTTGTTATTCCTCCTCGTTTGATCTCTCAATCACCTCATGCAATCTTCTTTCATCTTTGCATACTTCGAGTCACCTAGCTTCCAATTTAACCATACTAAGTTCTCTCTAGAGCTGTTATAATCATCACCTCAATACTTATTGTTCTAGGATTCTTTAGATGTTTCATACCATACTTCTTTCATTTCTACATACCTCTAAGCCACTAAATGTGTTATCTTAACCACACCAAATCACTATCTATGTCATCATTCAACCTCGTCAAGCCACATGCTCTCCAAAATCAAAACACACACATTAAATACAACAGTAAAAGTCTAATTTAAATTTTTTGCTCGAATATCAAAATTCTAGGTTATATCGAACTGTTTCTAACCAATTTCATCAAGATTTAAGAGCATCTACGATGGTGCTTTCGGGACATAACTGAGTTGGTTACGACGGATACTTATAGAAGAGGACAATGATTCGAATAGCAACTATTCTCCTCCCGTCGTAATCCACTGCAGTTTTTCGATTTACCTCCTCACAGATGGTATCGATTTACCTCCTTAAAGATGATCATGGGACCACGTGTGAGAAGCTAGAGTGATGCTTACAAAAGAAAAAAAGAGCATCCACGATGAGGCTCCTTACACTCCCATTTGGATGACATGTCAAACCCAAGGAGTTCTAGTGGGAGGGAGCTCTTTTTAATTAAGTTTGGTAGCAACTCTCTGAGCCACTCTTTTTTATTTTTTATATATAAAAAAAATAAATGGCATTTATAATTTAATAATAATTTTTAAAAAATGATAAGTGGGATTCGTAAAGAATAGTTAGAGATGAATGAAATTTTTTTCTTTTGACATGGTATTATAAGGGTACAAAAAAGACCTTTATGGGGGTCAAATTCTTTTATATATATATATATATACACGTATATATGTATTATCATTTTTTTTTATGTGTATTTTTTTCATAATTTACATTTATGGCTTCATTTTAGGGGAAAGTCAAATTTTCTAATCATAAAAGTCATTTTCAAATTTTCTCAACAAATAAATTCCAATTTTTTTTGCCAAATAACCTGCATAAAATTAAATTGCAATATGCTAATAATAATATTTTGGTAAAATATATTAAATTTTAAGAAAAGATATATTTGCAGTTAAAAAAAGGTTATTAAAAAATTGGGTAGATTCATGTAAATTATTTATTTTTGGGAGAGGAAGTGGGAGCAAAAGCTCGATCTCGCGAGCGAGATCATGGGAGTGGTGATCGAGAGCGACCGATGGGAGCTGCATCCCTCCGCCTTCCTCGTCCTCTTCGCCGCCTGCTTTGCTTCCATCTTCCTCCTGCCTTACTTCTCCCGGAGCATCTCTGGCAGGGGAGCCGGAGCTTCGTCTCTCTTCGATCTCGATCGCACGGCCCCGTTCCTCCGTTTCCAGAGCGGTTTCCTGATGCTCTATGCTCTGGCTTCAGGTTCTTCCACCCTGTTGTTTTGTTTTGTTTTCTCCAATTTGATTAGGGCTTTGCTTTTGTTCGTTGTTCTATGGATAGGTAGCTGAAGCTCGGATCTTTATGTGAATTTGTGATCTTGCAGTTATGCAGGGGGTTGAATCGGTGTTTGGTGAGTATGAGTTTGCAGATTATGGAATCAGCCGGGAGCAGATGGCATGGTATCTGGCGACAGGGGCGTTGTCTGCTCTCATTTTTGGTACTTTATCCGGCATTCTCTTTGACATTGTGTAAGTCCGTCTGTTTCCCCCCACTATCATACATTCTAACTTAATGTTTTCTTTTGTTTGTGGATGATTCTTTCATCTAGAAATTAATTGGTTTTAGTGGTCAGTAAGGTGAAGTGGAACATGCATCAGGTTCATATTAGAGGCAGGACTATTGGGGAGTTCTTAGATTGATATGGGACTTGCTGTGAATTTCCCATTCAAAGGCAAAAGTCGATGTTTTCATGGTTAAAGAATATCTGATTAAAATTGGTGCAATGTTGTGAAATGTATTACAAAATTTTTATCCTAGACTTAATAAACATATGTTTGATATGACAGGAATGAGGTGTTTGATGTTTCCCCTATTATGTGATAGTAGCACTAAGTGTAAATGTGCTTGTTTAGGGGTTCAATTTTGGATGGGAGTGAAGCAAGTATAGTTTAGGGTTCTTCTTGGTTTGTTATGAACTTCATTAATCACTTGATTCACTTTTACTACTATGAATTTTTCATTTTGGTTGAAGCAACCAATGATAACATTTAAAGAGTTTTGTTTAAAAAAACTGTCCTTTGACTCACTTCCTATCTCACATCAAGAAGAGCCTAGCACTGGGATGTCTTTTTTCTTTAGTTCTATAGTCCATCTGAAATTCTTAGCAAGGCTATCTAAGTGCTATTGAGCAGCCTGTATGATTATTTTTATGAATTTCAGACAAGAAAATATCAAGGAAGGATGTATGATTATTGTTAAACTTGTTTTTATGATCATGTGCCTGTATGTTGCATCAAAGATATTATCACGAAGGCAGAACACTTGCACCCATTTTTTGTTCTACTCTTTTGTGACATTTTGACATTGTTCCAAAAGGATTGATTACCTTCTTGGTGTTAAACTGATTTATGCAGGGGTGCAAGAAAGGCTTGCTTGCTTTTTTGCTTCCTTCACATTTTTCTGGGAGCCTTGAAGAGTTTGATCAAGCATCCAATCGTTTGGATGTCAAATATATGCTTATCAGTTGCTTCTTCTGTATTTTCTTTCTGTTATGAGACATGGATGGTAATAGAACATGAGAAGGTTAGTTTTGCCCCAGCTGTGCTCTGAATGTTTTTTTTTCTTTTTCTTAATCAGGAGTACTAAGCTAAAGCTTCTTTCTATTTGTAGCAAGGTCATAAGCAAGATCTTCTGAATGATACATTTTGGTTGATGACCTTTTTTGAGTCTTTTTCTCTAATTGGTAGCCAAGGACTCTCAAATTTGTTAGTCAAGGGTATTCATTCAAGATTCTTTAACTCATCTGCTCTGGCTGCCATATTGGCTGTTTTAAGCACTCTGTATATCAAGAAAGAATGGAGTAAAAGTCATCATGCAACTGTTGTTGGGAGTTATAAAAAGTCATTTTCAGCTCATATTCTTAAAGGTACAGAGCACCAGAACTGCAGAATGTCTTCTACATGTACTGGTTTGGTCAAAAAATGTCTAACTATCACCTACATCATGATTAAAAGAATTAATTAATCTACTTTTTTGTATTAACCCAACATTTGAAGGTTGGAATCTAAAATGAAATTTGATAGTGATATACTGTTCCAAATATAAAACGAAAACACTATATTATCTAATTCATTGAAGATTGTGTTGCAATTACAAAAATTTGTAAACAATCAATGATACTGGAAGCTTGTTTGTGCTGACACTAGTTTAGACATTGATAAAGAACATGAAGATACTACAAAAGCACCTTATGCACATGGAGAGTGCTTAAGAGAAGTCTACTAAAAAATTGTGCTTTAAATTGCATCTTACTGCTTGTTACCCAATGAGTTGTTCCTTAAGCTCAAACTTCATTTACATTACTTGTTTGATAGTTCATCTTAAAATAATCATTTACTGATTTCTTTTCTTTCCAAAACCTAAACAATTTCATAGGCAAAAGGGACTTCAGGTTATTGGTTATATTTGGGCTGATCATTATGCATTTCATGTGGTGCACTATCCTAATTTCCATGTTGTTCTGATATATATGTGGATCATGAAAGCAATGATCTGCACCAATCTAGTTTGTCATTCTGACAACCATATACTGTTTGCAGTATATTGCACAATGTATATGCACGAGTATATCCTGATAGCTACTGGTTCTTGCTATACATACCTTTTCATGAAGTCCATGTTAATCTCCTTTAGACAGAAATATGTGCTTGTCATAGTTTGTCAAGCATAAGATAGCCATAGAAAGATTGCTGTTTATCTTGTTATATCACCTTGAGAACAAATTGCATCAGTTCTAGTTGATATTCATTACTTGTATTATGCCATTGATTAATCATATTCTTGAAACCAATTCTACAATATCATAAACTTTCTTATAGTCTGTTTTTCCCTTGCTAGCCAGACAAAAATATTTTGGTTCTCATGTGGGCTCAGGCAAGCATCCATTTTTCCATGTCAGTGTTCTGGATACTCTGGGCACCAACTATAGTGGTAGGCAAGCAACCTGGAATTTTCATATCTCTTGCAATTAGAAGTTTCGAAAGTTATCAATCAATTGAGTATATAATAGCTTCACAATGTTTGTCAATATATGATTACTTATGACTAGCTAATTGTTTGACAGTCTAATTTTTTTGCATGTGAGTCTGATATTTGAATATAGTTTTCATTTGATTAATTCACGATCATGTTGCTTAATTAACGATTGATTATAAAATGATCATCTAAATAATGCATGAATAGAAAGAAGGTATTCCCTCTCTAGAAAACCCTTGCAAATATTCTTATTAGCTCAGAATCCATAGTTGCTTTGACAATTTAGAAACAATTTGTTTACTCTTATATTATTGGAGGACAATACCATGCTGCCATCAGATTTAGCATATAGAAGAACATGAAAATCCATTTAACATAACTAGAAGTTATTTATAAAATCTGAATATTAGTAATGGTGTAGCTTTACATGGATTCAATGGTGAATATGATTTATATAGCCGACCCCACTAGTTAGAACTTATGGCTTGTAGTTAAGAGCATGAAAGTTTCTCAAACGTCATTTAGTTTTTCTTTCTTTGTTCTATAATGAAAGACAATCTGCCTTTTTTGTTAATTAACTCATAACTGTAATTTTAATATTCAGAAAGATGTTTCTGGGTTAGAAAATAATGAAATGACAAGATACTAGTTTTTTAATAGTAGAGTTGACTCAGCAAGATCCGGTTATTTGTCCTCTTGCACTCCCTTTTGACTTTTCTTTTTGTTTTATCTCAGAATATGCTAACATAGTGAAAATATATTTGCATGTGCAAAAAAATATTGTAGCATCGTTAGACCGCTAGAGGAGGAGGAGGAGGAGAGGGGGGGGGGGGGGGGGTGAATAGCGTGCTTTGCTTTTTCACTCGTTTTTGAAATTTTATTTTGAGTACGCAGCGGAAAACAAAAAACTCAAGCACAGACTAAATAATATTTTTTTTTTTACTTGGTTCATAGCCTTCTGACTGTTACTGCAAGGTTCGCAGTCCTTGATTGCTTCGGATGGACAATCCACTAAAGGGTTTTTTCTCACAATGAGAAAGAGTCTCATCTTTTACAAGAAGAGGAATGGTAACACGTTTACCGTTCCTAGAGAATGAATGCACAAAAGACGAAATAAAATTTTGCTACTAGTTACCGACTTTACTTGAGAACTTGAGCACAGTGTCGGTGTAGCATCTTGGTGTTGCAGCAGCGTCTCAGAAGCGTAGAGCACGTGAACAACGATTGCAGAATCGTTGTGAATGTTATTTTGAAGGCTCTGTTCGTGGGTGCTTTTATGGAGCAATCTGAGCGCTTGGATCCCCTTCTAGGTGCCCCCATCATACGCTATCTAATCCATTGTAATCGTTTACTTAGCATCTCCGGGCGCTTGGATCTCTTCCAGGCGTTTGGAATGCTGACGTGACAATTATCGGATAAGATTTGGCTCCGCTGTGTCTTATCCTTCTCTGGGTGTCTGGATCCTTTCCGGACACCTGGAAGTTGAGGTGTCCGGGCCAATTGGGATTTGCCACCTTATTCATCTTGCTACCCGATGAAACCCTATCTGGGCGCTCGGATCTGATAGGGGCGTGTGGACCGTCTTGGCGTCGGATCCAATAGGGGTGCTTGGAATCTAATTTTCTGGATTTTCTTTAAGCTCACTTTCCTTGCATCACAGAATTAGAATAATATAAATACAATATAGGAATTTAAGTTTAGACAGTTTTATAACGGTTTGGTCTTGACTTTGGATTTCTAGTGAAATCCTAGGTCAGACCGACGCCTAGAGAATGTGTCCTCACCTACTACTCTCAGGAAAGTTTACCTTTTGCTAAACACCGATCCTCCAGACTTGTTTGGACTTCCTGCTCAGCATCCGATCCTTTGATCCCTAGGACTTCTTTTCGATGTTCAATCCTCGCTGACCCGCTTAGACTTCCCGCCTGGTATCCTCGATCTGCTAAGACTTCCTTGTCCAGTCCCACTGACCAGGACTTTTTATCTATCCTCCAACTAGGACTTGTCTTGCTTAGCCTCCAGTTAAGACTTTCCTATGCTACTTGCACATTTAGATTAGTTTATCAGTACACAACGTAATCTTAACTTGAACCCTTTGCCATGATCAAAACACATGTTTGATTATCTGGTGCTCTTTGCACCAATAAATATTTCTTAATCTGCTTCCATAAGTAGTTAGATACCCAAATCTGAATCTGCAAAACACCTTGGACAATAGTAACATATCTGAGTTGGATCTTTTTGCAATGTATATGTTTTGTGAATTTCTAATATTGAACTTGAACAAAATATGCATGATTAAGAATTTGTTACATCTTAAGGTGAATGAATAAAGATGATAATCATGAACAAGATTATCCACAAAATATATAATTCCATAATGCCTATCATCATTCCAAAAGTAGAACTGTAACTATAATTTATGAAATCCTCTAGTTTTAATGCTCAGATGGTATATCATTCTTATTCTTTGGATAATTTAGTTTTTAACATCTGCTTGATCTCAAGATTAATTGTTGATTGTCTACATTGTGTGTGATTTCAGGCAGACGGTAGGGAGGTAAATCTATCTTTAATATATCCAGTCTTGATTGGCTCAAGAATGCTAGGCAGCACTGCTTTCCCATGGCTTTTCAGTGAGGCAAAATTATTAGGCAATGAGGATTGCCTAACGACAGCTTTGGGAGTCGCTGGCATATCTTTGTTCATCGTCGCTTATGATTACCAGGTACGCTACAATATTTATTATTGTTCTAGACCATCCCTCTGCCTCCTTGCGCGAACTAATTTGCCACCCTACTATAATAACAGGAGATTGGAGTTCTAGTTCTTCTATTTTGCATCTTTCATGCATGTGTTGGTTTCAGTTTACCTTCACTAGCAAGATTGAGAACAATGTGAGTCACTTATTTTCCTTTCCCTCAATCCTTGATATATATTTTTTCCAATGTAAATCCTCATTATGTCTTTGCAGGTACCTACCAAATGAGCTTCGCAGCGGAATGATAGCATTCTCCTTAGCACCAGCTAATGCAGCACTCCTATTTGTTCTTCTTCAGGTATCGATCTGTGCTTGCATCCTCCAAAGAAGCTTGTGTTCATAGTAAACCTGCCAAATTATACTGAACAAGAACATTTGTTTCATTGTTGCTAGGGCGGTTATCATCGGAATCTTGAGAATTCCACAATCATGGCTCTTGCTGCGTTTGGCTTGTTGATTGCTGCTGGTTGCATATATAAATTGCGATCATGGAGAAAGATGTCTCGTCAAAACTGGCATAATATATAGCTCGCGATTGTTTAAGCCAAGAACCTATCAAGCAGATTCAGGTAGTTTATAGTTTCAGTGCTTGTGATTACGGCAATAGTATAGAATTACAGTCTGATAAGGCTACTCTTTCAGGTTTTTTCTAATCTGCTATATTTGAAGAGACCAGAAGTAAACATTCAAGTTTTTGCACATCAGACAACATTTTACTAGACGATCGACATGCCAGGGAGATTCTGACGATGCAAAGAAGAGTCATTGATTTTTTAGCACGCTACTTTGCCATATTCTTTTAATTTAGGCCTTGGAATTCATTGAAAATTTCAAATGTGTCCATGTTGATAAGTTCTTGAAAGATCACAGGAGAGTTTGGGGACTCTATTGGTAATGAAAAGTCTAAGAATTATGGCTTCCATCATCGAGAAGATGGGAATTTTCCTGAATTGTAGGAAAATTGATCTTTTGCTGAACTTTAAAATTTTCATTCTCTTATTTAAAATGATAACTTTAAAATTTACATCCTGTTTATTTAAAATGATAAATTTTGATGTAGATTACTTTTTTTAAAAAATAGATATCTTAGAAAAAATAAATTTAAGTTATATTTATAAAAGAATATATATATATTACCGTTGTCTCATTGCCCTGGAAAAAAAATAATAAAAATAAAAATAAAAAATAAAAAATTATAACAAACATTGTTGGGTGCAGTTGTTCACTTTTTAAAGTCCAGTGTCTAAAATTTGGCCTCTGACTAAGCAAGAGCGGGATTGTTGTGGGTCCCATGAATGTTTCCAATCGAAAGAGAGGTAACGAAGGGGTTTAGGGATTGAAAGTACGTGAAGATTAAAAAGAAGCTCTGTTCACGGCGGCCGAGCCATCGAACGGAGTGGCAAGTGGCAACAAGAAAACCGTGAAACGCTTCTTCTAGAATCTACGCATCGAATTCAACGGCCGCGATTTGTTTTTGGCGAGCAACTGCATTCTCCGCCCTTTAAAATGGATCACCTGTGTCGCTGCGACGATTGCAGGAATCCTGTGAGAGAGATAGGGAGATTGGCGAGAGAGATGGCGAAGATCGTAAGCGTCAAGGCTCGTCAGATCTTCGACAGCCGCGGCAATCCCACTGTTGAGGTGATCCTCGCACAAGAACTTGTATCATGTTTTGTTGATCTGCCAACATCGATCGCCCTAGATTCGCCGACTGTTTGGTTTTGCTTCGTTTTGGATGTTTTGGTGTTCTTGGAGATTTATTGACTGCCTTGATGGTTTTTTGTTGCATCAGGCGGATGTTTGCCTGTCAGATGGAACTTTTGCTAGAGCAGCGGTCCCTAGCGGTGCCTCAACAGGTACGGTGTATCTCATCTCATTCTCGATCTTTCAAGATTTGACCTATAGTTGCTTACTCCGTGCACGATCGATGCTATGTTGTACAGTTTCAATTGCTTCGAGGCAAGGTTTTTACTGATTTTCATATATTGCTGTAACAAGCGCTATCTTTGATCTGAGTCCCAATTAAGCTACTGCTTGTTGCTGTCATTACACTGATTGATTTTCATTTTTTTTTGGCGGCGTTAGACATCAACGATCTGAAATAGTTGCTGGTTCTCCCGTTGAAACGAACGGCACCAAAATTGTTTTTTTAATAAAAAATGGAATTCCATCATAAAATAGATATGAAAGGAAAGTTGACCTGAAATTGAGGAATTCAAAACGTGCAAAAATTGAGTACTTCTACCATTAAAGTAATTGACCTGCTTTATTGAATTGTCTTGGTGGGCGTTTAGTTAGAACTTCAGCTAATGCTTCAACAATGAGCCTGGTTATTCTACATTGCTTGCTTGGACCAGGCCTTGAAGAGCATATGAGTAATGATATCTCTTTTCAGATGAGACTAGCCCATCAGGGTTTCAAGTTAAATTCAGGATGTTTGGGGGAAAACTTAAAATTCTGTAACATACTTTGTAATCGTCAGCACTCTCATTGATCTCTGTTATATGCTAGCTTGTTTATCTGTTGATGCAAATTTCTTCTCCACATAAATCGTTTATTCTATTACTGCCCATGATTTGAGTTGCTGTGAATAAGTGGAATAAAGGCAGTGCATGAGTTACGAGGATCAGAATCAGACTTGACAATTGGTTGCAAATTTTTTTGTGCTAGTGCAGGAAATTTCTTTTCATTTTCAATACCCATAAATAGGTTTGATGATCCAGCAATTGTTTTGACGTCTCATGGGAAGAAACATGTGACCTAAAAACCTTGTGTAGATCTCTTGTTTGTAATAAAAGACTGTCATATGAGAGTACAGCGTATGAGAAAATGGCTGTAAAAGGTCACCTTAGATAAAGCTAGATGATTGATCTTAATTGTTAGCATCCTTTTCTGGCATTCCAGTTTGGGTTATGTCTTCTTACGTGCAATTCAAAATACAACTCATTTATTTTTTTAATATGTGTGATCAGAGTTCATTGCTTTATTGTTTACTAAGTCTTCTTTCCTTTAATGGTGGTTTAGGTGTATATGAAGCTCTAGAGCTAAGAGATGGAGGATCAGATTATCTTGGCAAGGGTGTTCTCAAGGTTGAGTACCTTTCTTTTCAATTATAGAGTTATAACATTGTCCAGATATGCTTTTCTCATATTGTATATAGGCAGACTAGATATATGTGATAAATAGAACAAGAAACCCTTTCACATTTTGGTTGCATTTTGGGGAAAATGAACTGATTGTATATTTTGGATGTCTTGCTCTAGGCTGTTGCAAATGTAAATGCTATCATCGGACCTGCTCTGATTGGGAAGGTGAGTGATAAACAATGTTATTTTTCGTGGCCTGAAATATAATTGAAGTTACCCTGAGATAGAGTAGTGAATGAGATGCTTCTGGTACCAACAGTTCAGAAAACATACAACTGCTATTTCTTTTCCAGGATCCAACTGAGCAGATTGAAATTGATAACTTCATGGTCCAAAAGCTTGATGGAACCTCCAATGAGTGGGGCTGGTGCAAACAGAAGGTCTAATTTATTAGTAATTTCCATACTGCTGCAGATTTAACTATGGTATATCAAACAACAGTAGTAGGCTTCAAATCATCACTGATCATTCTCTATACTCTCATACCTACAGCTGGGAGCAAATGCTATACTGGCTGTTTCTCTTGCTGTGTGCAAAGCAGGAGCTAGTGTGAAGAAGATACCACTTTATCAGGTTTATGATTTTCCATTAGTTTTTTTTTCTTTGTAGCAAACTGATCCATGTTTCTGAAGATTGCTACTCCATTCTTTTATTCAGCACATTGCTAATCTTGCTGGAAATAAAACTCTGGTCTTGCCTGTACCTGCATTTAATGTTATCAATGGTGGATCACATGCTGGAAACAAGCTTGCTATGCAGGTAAGGCTTCATTTGAATCTTTACTTGAGTAGCTAACAATCCACTTCTTACATTGTCCATTTTGATTTATAATCAGGAATTTATGATTCTTCCTGTGGGAGCATCCTCATTTAAAGATGCCATGAAAATGGGTGTGGAAGTTTATCACAATTTGAAGGTATATAATTGTGAGTTTGTATGTTTAATATTCCTTTCTTGCACAATGTACCTATTGCGTGTTACTGTACTGCAGGCTGTAATCAAGAAGAAGTATGGGCAGGATGCTACTAATGTTGGTGATGAAGGTGGTTTTGCTCCCAACATTCAGGTGGTTTAGTTTTTATGTGGAGACTGAAAATTTACTTGCAGGATTTTATAAAAATTTATGGATCTTTAGTGATCTAAATTCTGTAGAGGGTCCCTCCATGGAGCCCTCTTGAGGGGTTCATTTATGACCCTTCATTCATCTCATCCATATACACATGTAACTACTTTTATTGGCAAATCATATTATTTCTTATATGCAGGATGACATCCACAATGAGAAATCAATGATCATAGATGAACCCTTGGCTTTGTAGATGCCATTCATAGACATTTTGTTTGTCAATAAGGCCCTATTGACTACATATTATTGTCTTTATGTCATTGTTGCTATTCTTTCTTTTGGTAGGAAAATTTCCAACCACTTTATGCATTTCATTTAGTTGCTTAAATCAACTATCATGAGGCCTGAACTGCACAGTATACTTAGTTGGTATTGAAAATCTGTAGACTCTATAACACCACCAACAACAAGCAATGGATCCTGATGTTGTGTCAATATATCTGGAAAAAAAAATGCCTACATCACGTGCTTCTTTGCTGAAAATATGATAAATTGACTTGCTTCCTATATTGTTCCCTACAAATAGAACACTGTAGTATTGCTACCTTTTCTATATTCCTCCACCTTTGGTCATTCTGTAGATTTGAGGCAAAATTTAACTAATCCTTTAGCTTCACAATGAACCTTATTTAGTTATCCTGATGAAAATTTGTTCGACTTATTTGAAGCTACTGCTTTACTGGACCTATTATTGCTTTCTCTTGAATGTTATAGGAAAACAAAGAGGGACTTGAACTTTTGAAGACAGCTATAGAGAAAGCTGGATACACTGGCAAGGTAACCTAAATTTCTTTATTTCCATGTAGCTTGAGTCTTGACCAAAATATCATAGACTTAAGGGGCTAAAAGTTTGCTTTTCTGGGGTCTCTCAGGTTGTTATTGGGATGGATGTTGCAGCTTCCGAGTTTTATAATGACAAAGATAAGACTTACGATCTTAACTTCAAAGTGGAGGTAAATTCTGGTTTTTGTTCTGAGATATCTGATGGTTGGAAACTGATATAAATGTGGATAACTCTAAACTATCTATCTTGTTATGTTTCAGTTTTTTATTTTATTTTATTTTATTTTTTTATCTTTTCCACATGAGTAACTTCACAAAGTTCGTTTTCTTGTCTATAGAACAATGATGGCTCCCAAAAAATCTCAGGCGACAGTTTGAAAGATGTATACAAGTCTTTTGCATCTGAGTATCCTATTGTGTCTATAGAAGATCCATTTGATCAGGATGATTGGACCCATTATAGCAAGATGACTGAAGAGATTGGACAGCAGGTCCAGATTGTCGGGGATGATCTTCTTGTCACCAACCCCACGGTAACTGTTGGTTAATCTCGCAAATTGGAGTTCTAACACGAAGAGTAAAATCCTTACCATTTGATTAACTGTTTCAGAGGGTTGCAAAGGCCATAAGTGAGAAGGCTTGCAATGCCCTTCTGTTGAAGGTAACATCAGTTTATCCTCTATTTGTTAACACTGTGATTATTAATCCTCATTTTGATTATTTATAGTCCAGTCTTTGATATTCAACAGGTTAATCAAATTGGATCAGTCACAGAGAGTATCGAAGCTGTTAAAATGTCTAAGCGTGCTGGATGGGGCGTAATGGCAAGCCATCGAAGGTATGGCTTCTATTGCATTTACTTTCTTCTTGATCAACCTTTTTTAAAATTAAAAAAAAAAATACTTTTCTTCTGATTTTAGTGGTGAAACTGAGGACACCTTCATAGCTGATCTCTCTGTGGGTTTAGCAACTGTAAGTCTTTTTGTAACACAAACCATGCTTACAGATGCTTCTTTTCTTAGATTTGTTTCCTTGTATAAATGCTTCCATATGAAGTTTGAGTTATATCTGTTACTCTCTCCAGGGTCAAATCAAAACAGGAGCTCCATGCCGATCAGAACGCCTTGCCAAGTACAACCAGGCAAGTGATTTTCGATATCCCATCCAATTTCAGTTATCTTTCTTCCTGCCCTAATTAATCCAGTGTCAGTTTACACATTCAACAAAAGACATTCAGCATGTCAGTTGTTAGTATAATCCTGAAATCTTAACCAGATCTTCTAATGGCGAATAGTATTTGCTCGTATGATATAGCACCTGACATGAAATAATTTGACGCGTTCCTGATCTTGCTGCCCGCAGCTTCTTAGGATCGAAGAGGAGCTTGGCGATGCAGCAATTTATGCCGGTTTAAAGTTTAGGGCGCCGGTGGAGCCTTACTAGGTGATGCTAGATCAACCCTTGCTTGTCTCTTTAACTGTATGAGTTTCTGGTTTCCCCAAGTTTTGTGATGCCCATGTTGTTACATACTGTTTCATGCAGTGGGCAAAATAAGTGGCAATTTTCCTAATTGAACCTAGAAGATGTTCAATGATGGCATTGCCTTGTTGTGTTTGCTACTTTGTTCATTTTGCTTGCTTTGAGGATTTTAGGAATCACTTCTATTGAGCTTATGATTTTGTGCCTTGATTTGTTTGTCATACATGATAAAGCTTCTCAACATGTGCATTTGATTCTAAATATTCTTGATTTTTTTTTCTTGTGTTCAAGTATTTCAATTCTGTATTATTGTTATTCTAAAGAAGAAATTTCAATTTCATAAAAAAAAATTCCTCACGAAGATGATCATGCAATTCATAATAATATTCAACCAAATTATAATTTATCAAAGTTCTATCTAAAAGTTAATCCAAAGTACATGAAAATTCTGAATATAATTATTACAAAATCATAAAAATGATGTATGTCTATTTATTATCACATTACATGCATTTAATAATTTTCCTTTTTAATTAATGAGGAGTTGAGTTATAGAGGCATGCATCTATTTCTTTCAAAGAAAAGTTTGTACTCTTCTTTGTTCTTAATTATTTTGGATTTCCAAGTGGAATTTGTGTTGTCTATTTGATTTTATCTTATAATGGAATTTCCAATAGAATTTATTTTAATTACTTTTTTTTATTTGATTCAAATAATCGAAGGTAGAAATTTTTGATAAGTAATTATACCTATTATAGGTGATTTAGTCTTAAAAATAGACAAAAATATACAACTTAAATCAGCCAAACCACAAATGTCAAATTTGTTCCAGTTCATAAATTCAATCAAACAAGAAATGAGAAATAAATCATTTCCATATAATTCCATTTCATTCCCTTTACCAAATACAACTTAAAATCCATCATTCGATATATTTAATCAAACAAAGAAATGAGAAATAAATCATTTCCATATAATTCCATTTCATTCCCTTTACCAAAATACAACTTAAATCCATCATTCATAAATTCAATCAAACAAAGAAATGAGAAATAAAGCATTTCCATATAATCCCATTTCATTTCCTTTACCAAATACAACTTAAATCCATCATTCGATATATTTAAACAGAGTTGCGGCGAGGAACAAGTAGAATTCATCCACTAATAGTAATGGCAGATCAAATACATGCAACTTAGCACAAGAGACAGAAGAAAAGATTACAGAAAACACTTTCTGAGAACTATTCTAATGCCTACAAATCGCCGGTGCCGTGAGCTACAGATGAACAACAACACATAAAATCTAAAATTTTGATGAGGACATTTTAGGCTACTACAGAGTTGCGTGTGTCGGGTACAGACTGCAAGGGAGCAGGCCAGTTTTCTAACTTGAAGGAGGAGAAAGACAAGGTTGTAGGGTTTGATTTGGAAGTTTTGGGACTCGAGTGAGCTTTTGGGTCGCACCCTTCCACTTCTTTGTTGGAGAAAGAGATGGTTGGCATGGGCAAAGGTTGCGATACGATCTCCACTTTTGAGTTCTGCACCTTCTGCTCCAAATGGTAGCTCGGAAAAAAGCTTCCTACCACAACCTGAAATGTGTGGAGTAATTTAGATTGTGAAAGTTGGGACTGGCATGGCGATGATGGAATTGTTTGATGAAATTTGGATGGGCTGAACGTTGTATTACCTGGACGGGGCTAGCAGCTACGAGCAAACCAGCAACCCCTCCGCCGATGACTCGACCATCTGCACTTGCCAAAGAAACACTCATCCCTCCAGACCTGCTTCTTGTCCCTCCATTTTCAGATGGTATGAATGATCCGGACAACGAAAGCAATTGGAAGCGTCCCTGAAGAAATGCAAAGGTAATGTTGCATAAAGTAAGATTGTGTATCGGCTACTGAAGGACACAACAGCCTGCTCGACTCTGGTAACTAGGCACAAAAAGATTTTCATTCTGATGTTATCCCAAAGAAGAATGGAGATTCCATGATCTCTGGTATTCTATCTTTGAGATTTTAACTGTTCAAGAATTAAGATCATTGCATTTACTACAGATTAATAAATAATCTACCAAAGTTTCATGTCATTAGAAAAATAAGCACCCAAATAACTGTTGACATGAAGCATCAAACTAAAAAAAGAGCAAATAAAGTGCACCTATTGGCCATAATAAAGGATAATTAAGGAATCAATGTGAACTTGCAACTTTATGTTTTTTGTAAAATCTTAAACAAAAAAATGAATCTTCATATCCATCAAATTAAAACAAACCTCGTAGGTCAGAGTACCACCAAATGAATCAGGTTGACGAAGAGTCACATTTGATACAACCCCATTAGCAGATAAAATACAAATAGCTTTTGGCCCCTGCTGAGAAAAGGATATGATCTTCATGGTAATATCCTAAAAAGGTTTCGGATCAATTAGTATTGCATAAAGCATCAAAGGTACATAATGTCAAAGAAAAAAGGTTCAAACTGTAAGCAAGTAATTCTTTCGAGTATTGTTGCTCACATCATTTTCTGAATCTACATAAAATATTATTAACTGTTAGCACCGACTCGAAGCAAGTACAGGCAAAAGACATTTTGAAAATCCAACTGAAACTGAGCGAAAAGGCAAATGCAAAACTTAAATTGAAGAAAATTACCTTCCTAATGGCAATGTTTATATCACCATAATATACAGCATAATTCATGAACAATTAATAATCTTGGTTGCAAAGAAAATACAAGGTCATTCTCAAGGGTTCATTGTCATGTTAATTAGTTTCCCGGTTTACAAACCTCCATTGCCAATATTATATGATACTGATAAGATTGTATTTGCAAAACGAATTCTTTAGCATTTGATTTTTAGTAAGCTGCAATAATATATTTGTGAAAATTCTTTGGTTCACTTATTGGTTCAGATTGTATCAGAATAAGCTAATATGACAGAATCACCTTAAGTTGATAAGATAAAGTTCAAAATAATTCAAATTCAGGGGGATCCATCAGGAATCCAGTAGAACTTGTAGATCACAAATAGGATCTGCCAAATTTCTGTAAGGAGTAGGCTGATTAGAATGATCCAACACCTCTCCATGTGCACTTAACACTAATTCAGATGCTTCTGATTAGATATCAACAAGCAGCCTGCCCTATACTTTTGGATAATTAGATCCAATAACTTTTTGTACATTGGATGTTTAATTGTATAGATTTTGTATTATTTCCTCAACCAATTGTGACCGACATCATTGTTGCTCTTGGCGAACAATTTAAATTTATTTCTGTTTTGTGATTTATAATTTAGATGATGTTGTCTGTTAAATTGGTGTCTCCGGTAGGAAAAAAAACATGGACGCCTCCTACATCTGTTAATTAGTTTCCCTGTTTAAAGAAAAATAAGAGGAAAAGTATAGATCAGTATGCAAGATACAGAAATAAGCAAAACTCATAAACATTGTCTAGCCTCCTACGAGATACGAATAGGCATTTCACAAACCACAAAAAAAATCCAAAGAAATAACTAGACAAAAAAATTATTGATTCAATTATTGAGCTCAGGAATATGGGTAAACTACATATAAAAAAATGTAATCAAGTAAAATACTTCTGTTGTTTTCTAGATGGAAAAAAGTTCACATAATCAAAGCTGTAGCATCTGCCAAAAAAGCTAAAACGAAATTTACAATTTTGATCAACCAAAAGGAAAATGAAATTAATAACTACTATGTGAAATCATGAACTAGGTGAACCAGATTTAACAAGCAAAATTGCCTTTTTGAGGTGGAGACAGCTGTTGACTGCCATTCTTCCATTTCAGATAAACCGTTACTATAGCTCTTATTTACTGATGTGAATACCAACATCAGTTTAGGTTCCATGATAAAAAATAAAATAAAATTCTGAATTTTGTCTCCATGTCTAATAATTATCATTGAAGCTTAAAAGCATTTGCTATTAGTTGTTTACAACAGGAAGAAACTTGATCAAGTAAGCAATACCTCGCCACAAGCAACAGTAAGAATGTGTGGTGTGAAATTTGCACCAGCAGAACAAGCTACCATTTCACCTTGCACTGTGCCTATTCGAACATAGTAAAATAAATAAATAAATGGGAAAATAATTACAAATTCATATAAATAGTTAGAACAACAAAATAGAAAACAATGGCATGGGTTCCTCAGTTGTGATAACTAGGTCCAAGACCCTCTATTCTGGTTTTCACTCTTCAATTGATCTTCAATGACAAGCCGGTTTACAGGTTAAACAAAATTCATATCAGTCAGTCAAAATTAAGTCAATCTCAATCCCATATATACAGACAACCCCAGAGGCCTTATATTATCAGTAATAATTTTAGTTGCCAAAGGCTGCTCAAAATGATTAATTATACCCTAAATGGTACCTATCATCCTTTTGATCCTTGATTCCATCAACAAAAACAAGTAATCAACTCCAGTTATCAGCAAAAATTGGCCGTCCCCTTTTTATTTCTTGCTTTCATAGTCCTTAGTGAAGCAACCAAAGAATGGCACTCCCATAAAAGCTACATCCAACCTCTAGATCTCAGAACCATAATTCCTGCCTAAAAGGACACCGATAACTTTCAGGTGCCTCAGCTCCACACCAACTACCCGTCTGAGGACAAATACATCTTGAATTGAAACAAGAGATAATTAAATGATCCCACACAAAGATCTTTGACCTACTTCTGAAGTCCCATATTGATAACTAATAAAGACAGCCATATGCTACAAGTCAAGAGTCTCCAACAGCAGTTCAGGTCCATGAGTTAAATCGAAGAAATACAAACCCGATGAAGATTATTTTGATTATTTTCACAAACACAAAAGATTAACTTCGCGTATTCAACGCAAATTTTGTGCTGTTTTCAGTGTACTTTTTTTTTTCTTGATGAGGAAGAAGGAAAGTAAAAGAGGGACATGGAAAAGCACAAGTGTCAGTACCTGAAGACTCTACTTGGAAAGCGATTTGTGGTGCCTCGCGGAACCCCACGCCCTCCGGCCAGCCTCTACCCAGCTTCATCACCGCCCCGACCGCCGTCGCCGGAGTGTACTCTCCCACCGGCACCGACGCCGAGAGCGGCCTTGGGTTCAGCGGCCGCGCCAGGCTTCCGTCCGGGGCGTACTTCCTCGGCCTGCCCCTCTTCTTCCTCACCCCTACGCTCGCCACGCCGAACCCCGTAGCGCCCGCACCGCCCACCACCCCACTCACCTCCACCGCCACCGCTCCACCGCCCTGGCCACCGTTCCTCTCCCCTGCGGCCGAAGCCACGACCTTCTCCTCCTTAGTAGCTTCCGCCACGTCACCACCCTGAGTAGCAGTATTCTTCTGCTCCATCTTCTCCACAGCTGCCGCTCCGACGACCTCCCCGTTCGTCCCCGGCGCCACCGCCGGCGAAGGCACTCCACCGCCCGACTCCTCCATCTACGAAATCACTGACCACCGAAGCACCAAATCCATCCGATTAGGGTTTGTAGGCGCCCATCAACATGGATCCCAATTTTTTTTTATCAAAATATAGAAAAGAAAAGAAGGATTCGGCGATTAAAATACAGAAGAAATACCGATTAAAGTAACTCGAAGCAGATGGTGGAAAAAAAAAAGGCAACGAGAGGGGAAGAAATTATTGCGGATGGTGCGAAAAAAAGCGATTTAATTTAGTTTAATCCGACGGGAGAATCGAAGAAGTTGTTTGAGGAGGAGAAAGTCGATAAACAATTAATTAATTTTGAATAATTAAATCGATCGAGGTCGGGAAATGGGTATCGATTTCGCCTTTTTTAGTATTATCTTTTTTAGCAGTAGGTGGCCGGATTAATTAACAAATTAAATTCTAATTATTTATGGAATTAACTAATAAATAATTCCGTTCGTTTCATTAATGTATTGCAATTGTTAATTAATTCTTTCAATTAAGTGGAATAATTAAAATTAGGTTTGAATGAGGCAACCGTTGGGGCAGGTGCGAATCCGCGATTGAATCGCAGTGGGTGCGTAAATGGGCTCAGAGTTGGGATTAATTTCAAGAATGCCACCTAGGGACTAATGCTGAAATTTTATTATTATGCGAAAATTTTAGGGGTTCGGTGTCTAATTATATTTTGCAAGGGCTATGATGCATAAATTCTTATGGGCCTTTGGCCCACTACTGTTGAAGCCCAAGTTTCATGCTCCTATAAAATTCTCACATAGCTAAAAAAAATTATATTTTACAATGATAATTATTTATAATGGAATGGATAAGATCGAGTTTGAATATGAAATAAAAAATCTCATCATCAGCGGTCAGAGGTCGTGACTCTTCGCGATCTCCTTTTGTAATCAGTCGTCAAATCAATAATCGCATCATATTTCTTTGATTAACGATTATCATCCGTTCGCCCAATCAACAGTTCAATCATCTCTCCCTGTCTACACAGATGCCATATAGACACTGCCACGTCACATGTGAGTCTAACACATCACCCAAGTGCCACGCAGGTACTGTCACGTCCTCGCAATGACGCGTAAGTGCGAAGTGCAAAGTGCGCTCATTGCACGCACGCATGCGCGCTGGCAAACCGCGGACTCACAGGTTCGAGCACCTACTCGCCCATGAAAAAGACACATAAGCTTTTGTATTAACTCCATTAACACAGCAATATTAATAAGGAAAGAAAGCCCATTAAATTTTTTCAATATGAAACTATTTCTCATGCAATTTCTTTATATAACATTAATTAATATTATTATAAAAAATTAATTTTTTATTTATCCTTAATCTCGATTTATCAATAAATTAATAATCTAAATTTATTTACGCGAAATGTAAATTTTAATTTTGAAATCAATTTTAACTTTTATCATGATTTTTTTACAAAATCATATATGTTAAAGTCCAATATCCAACACTTTGATAAGAACTACAGAGTTTCAAATCATTAAAGCAGCCTTCTATATAATTGAGGATTGTGCCCTAGGACATAACTGAATTGGTTAGACACAGTGAAAGAAAAGGATTTATAGGAAAAGATTCAATTCCGGTAGTTAGTTAATCTTTCAATTGAATCTAATTTAGATCGCCTGAAAATAATATACAATTCCTACATCGAATCTAAGCCCTGTGTACAAAAACATGCCCTGAAAAATAAACCAAAGAATTCACCAGGAAGTCAAAGTCAAACTGATCGATTGCCTAAGAACATGACTTGATCAGTCCTAAGTTGTACAGGTTTCTCCGGAACAGATTGCCCAAGTAAAGCCCGATGTTGCCGGCGACCTGCGCCTCCTCGCCGCCGTCCGCTGCCGGGGACGGGAAACGAGGCCTCTGCTCCTCCTTCACGAGCAGGAAATGGGGGCCGATCCTTTCCCGGACGGCGTCGACCGCCTTGGGGTCCGCTGGCTGGCCGGCGAAGTCGGTGACGTAGAAGACGCTCGAGGCCACGTTTCCCTTCGTCGATACTTCCGCTCCCGCGATCAGTAAGCCGTTCTCGCGGAACGTCCGCGTGACCTCGGAGAGCAGCCCCAGGCGGTCCTCGATGCAGAGCTCCAATCTCGTCCCCTGATTTCAAGCACCAAGATCGGATTTTTAGCATGAAAAATCTCAGCTTTGTGACTGTGGTGGTAGATTTTGTTAGGGTTTGGGTTACCTTTGAGGTTCTTCTTTCGATGGCAGCGCGCAGGATTTGGATCACCCTCTGCCGCTCTGCCGCCGAGTTGATCGGGCTGCCGTCTTTGTGCCTTATGTAGAACTCCTGAATCGATCCCACATTTGTGATTATTTGGTGGAAATGCGATCATTTGTGTCGATGGAATGAGTTTTTGGAACAAAAAGATGAAACCTGGTGAGCCAAATCGTCGTTGGTGTCGATGGTGCCGTGGAAGACGACGTAATCCATGTCGGTGAGCGTGTAGACCATGTCGAAGAGAAGCTTTGGGCGGTCGGGGCACTGCACGGAGACGACGGAGTACCCTCGCTCGGAGCAATTGTGAACGGAGATAGAAGGAGGGGAGGAGGAAGAGGTTCGCTCATAGTCGCCGTCGGCGAACAGCAACTGGTGGAGGCGCCGGTCAGCTTGAGTGACGGCCATGGAGATGTCGGTGGTGCGGGCCCTGCACGATCCGTGGTCGCCCTTGAGGACGTGGCGGAGGCGAGACTCGATCCCCTGGATCCGCTGCGCGTCGCGGTGGATGGGGGAGCCGGAGAGCTCGTCCTTGACGGAGACGAGGCAGGCGATCCGCCCGGCCTGCGTCCACACCTTGGCCTCCGTCACGGCGCAACCAAGGTCAACTAGCACGGCGAAGACCTCGGAAAGTAAACCCGGGCGGTCATCGCCGGTGAGCTCCAGGGTGGAGAGCCCGGCCTCCTCGCTCGGCCGGTGGGGTTCTTCGGCGCCGTCCGTGTCCAAGGACTACATTTTTATCAACCGATAAGCGAAAAGGAAGAAAATTTCATCTTCGTGCTCAATCGCCGGAGCAGCTCAAAGATCCAAACCTGCTCGAGGTAGGAGATGACGCTTTCGTCGGTGAGCTTGCGGCCGAACTGGTCGGTGACATGGAAGACGTCCATAAACCAGCGGCCGTCGGACGAAATGTAGGCCTTCTTGACGGTGAGGTTCAGGTCGGTGAGCACCTGCACCGCCTCCAAGAGGACGCCGTGCTTTCTCGCGCTGTCGACCTGCGGCCATAAACAGATCTGTAAATCACCTTCCAGAACCACATAAACAAGCCCAAAATTCAGCCGAAATCGCGCGTTAATCACCTTGACGAGCGTCGCCGTGCCGCAGACGGCATTGTCGATGACGACCCTGAAACAGAGAGCCCAAGATTCATCAAGATTAAACAGATTTTGAATGATCAAACCACCACCAGCTCGATCGGATCCTTACCTGGGGCTGTCCATCCGAAGGAGCAGCTTCTCGTACTCGTTCAAGTTCGCCGGTCGAGCCATCCCGATCACTGCGAGATTTCAGAATTCGAGTTGAGTCGGGGCGGCGGCGACGGAATGAAATATTTAAAGCGATAAGGAAGGAGGGGGGGCAGCGGCGCGGGTGGGTGGGTGGGGGTGGAAGTGGACCCCAGCGGCCCCCACCGACAGAGGTGATGGCGGCGGGGCCGACACGTCGCCGAGATCTTCGTGTTGGGTTCTGGTCGCCGACTGGACGCTGTCGGAGGCCACATGGGGGTGGTAGTGGTGGTGGTCGACGGCTGGCAAGTACGGCGCTGCCACGTGGCTCGAACATCACTATTTAATAAATAAATAAATAACGAAAATATTACATAAAACATCAAATTAATCTTTTTTTTCCTCGTCACGTGATGCTCACGTGACACCACGTGGGGAGCAAGTGATTGAAATTTGAATGTTACAATTTTCAAAAATAAATAAATTTAGAGTTAGTTGACTTGAAAAATGTATAATAATAATAATAATAATAAATATTGAAATTCTAAGTGTGCGATGAACGTGCGCCGCATGTCCAAGCCATGACTTGGATTATGATGAGTGTTTGTTTTCTTTTTACCTCGAATTCAAATTAATTTATCAAAAAAGTCAACTATTAACTATGATCAAAGTCAAATTACTTAGTCGAGTTTTTGTATCTTAATTTTAATTATTTGAATAAAGAAGGCTTTGTAATTATAGTGAATTAATTGTCTTAAAGGCCATTTAATTACCCTTAAATATGTATTTATTGCACGTTAATACGGAAACAATGTCATGACAAATTGTTATAATGAAGGTGTAAATATGCAAATTAATTTGTCCCCACGAGAAATGAGTTATATTGAGGATCGGTGCCAAGTACTTGATGTCTGAGATCGAACTATGTTTCATTTAAGATCATTTGCAACTTGTTTAATTTAGAAAATTATGTCACACTTTATTGGCCTATAAATTATCTTCGTACATTGAAATTTTTTTTTGTTCGTGAAGGAAAAGTAAAATGGATAAATTTAGTGTAAATAAATACCATTTGATAATTTATTAAAAAAATTTATTATGAAAGCACAAAACACATGGATGTAGTGAATTGTTATTTTCTAAAATAAAAATATAAAATAAAATATCAAACACACCTCAAAGTTTGTTGTCCTTGTCGGATGACGTCATCAAATCCAAGACGATACAATTTGATTGCTAACGCATCGAATCTAATCGGATCCGATCGCGCGAAATCCAACCAAAACTAGTTAGCGTTGGCGGGAAAAGAAAGAAAGAGAAAGAAAGAAAAGAAAGCGTGGCGCGGGCGCGGGTTATTCAGTTTCCCGCCAAATCAGCGCGCGCCGAAGTTTTGTTGGCCGATGCGGTCAAAAAAATTTAAAAGCAACTTGCACTAAATAAAACGAGAGAAGAGTTTCAATTAACTTTTTTTAATTTTATTTATATATTTTGAAAAAATGCCTCAGATTTTTTTAATATTAAATATTCAACTTATACGGATTAATTTTGAAAAAGATGATCTAATTTCACATTTTGATCATTAAGTAAATTTAAAAAGTAAGATGACTTCAAAGTAAATTTAAAAAGTAAAATGACTTCTGATGTGATGCCAAGTGTTATTAGTTATTCGAACACCACATGCATATATTTGTGTGAAAAAAATATTATGTCTTTTTTTATCATGGTTAATTGTAATTTCTCAATTTATCTTCTCATATATGATCGTGAGACCGACCGTGTGAAGCCACCAGGATGATGAATTCCATTTTTGTTGAAATAAAAAAATACTCTATTTTTTATCACCATATCATGCACTAAAGGTAAAACAAAGGCTGCAATAATAAAAATAACATTGGATGATTTCAATTGATATCAATTCATCATGGTGGGAAAGCATTAAAGGCATTATCTATTTTGATAAAAATGACTATAATATAAATTAATTTTAGCCAAAAAAGTAAAATCATTTTAACTTGATTAAAATTAATTTAATACTATTATAGTAATTTTTTACTGGTTGAAAGTACTGTAAACAATATTGGATAAAAAACAATTTGAAAATATTTTTTAGGATGAAATATTATTTTATTTTTTACATAAATCTTTTTTTTTAAATTTTGCCCTATTCCTAACTAATAACTATCCCACTCTTTATTTACAATAGAATAAAGATGTGAAATAAATTGTATTATTTTTTAAATATCGCTTTCTTACATGAAATAACAAACCTAATGAACTTTTAAAAATATATAAACTAATGAACCTTTTTTTTTTACTTTAAAAAATGAGGACAAAGTGAGGAAATTAAGGAGACCCTTTATATATATATAAATATATATAAAAGAGAACAAAATCGATGTGGTATAGAGAGACACGGAAGCATGATTTTAATCTAATGTTGGATTTATAGCCGACATGAGTTGCTCCCTCATTAGCATTGCCATCTCATCCACCATCAAACAATGTTCAAACACATTATGTTATTCCTAAATTTCTCGATCCTTTAACGGATTGATGGTGCCAGTCGTGGAGTTGAAAGAGGTAAGAACAATCCTTCATGAAAGCCTTAAACAACACGAGTATGAATTGCTATCTTACTGTTATGGGTCGGTATGACTTGATTTATAGGGTCAGATTTAGATTGTTTAGAAGACACGTCGGTAGAAGACTGGAACCCAACTTGACTGGCTAGCTCTCGCTACACCGACTCAGTATATCGCTCGGTTCAGAATTTCACATCTGACCTCTCTCAACACTCAATTGCGGTTCGGTGCCCAACTTTGAACCCTGAACTCCGAGTCCAAGCCAGCCAACTCCGAGCCCCGAGCCCCGAGCCCCAAGCTCCGAGCCCAACCCGTCTGACCCAATCCCCCCTGAGCTAACTAGGCCCCTCTGTCTTGGCTCGAACAACAACAACTCCAACCTATGACAACTCCAACTTCACTCTCATGGTGTCTATTCAATGCCCAACTGCCTTTGCTCTCTCCATCCCATTAGTCAGCCTGGTAGGCTGCCGCCATAAGTACATACAATCATATGATTTCTTGAATAGCTCCTCTACTCCGTGAAGGCGGCATGGTGCAGTCTGATACCTTGTCAGGCACATGGGAGGTACGTGTGAAGAGACTCCTAGCCAATAAGGTGGCTACGTGACATTCTCCTCATTCAGATGCATGAACATCTCCTTTGACAAGATCCTCACTGATAGAATATTTTTCTTAATTACGATATGACAGTTTTCTCTCGTAACTCTATATAACTTTTGCTCCTTTTAGATATAAATACACACAATCATATACGCTCACTTAACAACCTCTACTTGTTTGTGTTCTCCCTTTTTTCTTTGGACCGTCTGACTTAAGTGTTGAAGCGGTTGAGCCAGAACATCCCTAGCCTCCGTCCTGATCACTCTCTTCTTTTTCTTGCAGTAGCTCGGAGCTCATTGGGATCGAAGTACCCATCGTCTTCCTCCCTTGCCCCTAAGCAGTCGGCTTACTAGCCAAGTGACCAATGACTTATCCGAAAGGCAATCTCAACCGGAACACTTACCTTTCGTTTTCTTGATCGAGTATCATAGGGCATACCTCTAACATGTCTTCCTAAGCTAAGAGAGTTGAGCTGGCCCTATCGAGCTGAAGCTTTATGGCTAGCGTCGATTTTAAATCGACTGACCAGTAATAAACAACATTAAAAAATGGCTTCCAAATTGATTGGACAATCAATGGCGAACCAACTAACTGAACCGGGCCCAGAGTTTAACTCATAGCTCAGCAAAAATAATTAAAGATAGATATAAGTGGTACAATATAATGGTTTTTTACTACATTAAATGCTATTTATTATGGAATGAGGCATTTAGTATTTTAATTGATGCAACAAAGGTCCTATTATTTAATGCCATTAATTTTGTTTGTTAATATTATATTTTCTCATGCAAAAAAGGATTTATCCACGTTTCCCTTTTATCCTATATCATGCATATTTATTGAATCTGAGATGATTATAAATAGGCTTCTATTTTTTATTTGTTATTAATTTAAATATTGAATTCTTCGAACGGATCAATATTGATAAAATGATAAAAGTAATCGATTTGATTTCATAAAAAATTTTATCAGCCATTCAGATAAATCAGAAAGCACGAATTGCTAAGCACAAAATTTAGATCGGTTGGCACTTGAGTACTTTGAACTCAACGTTTGGGTCACAATCTCTTATCTATCTGACTCGAGTTAGATCGAATGTATGGTTTACTTTGAAAGACATTTTTACTTGATAATTGTTCCTGTTGAGATGGTCTCGTAGACACGTCACCAAGCCATGCAACACCAAGGTTGACGTTGTGAGAAGGAAGGAGATCGATGAGAAGCTCTGGGGCTTGCAAGCACCAACACCATAAGAGGGAAGGTCTAGAGGTGCCTCTGGCTCGACTACTCCGACGCTCAAGTCAGTTACTGAAAGAAGAAGAAGAAACTTGAAAGAAGAAGCGGGTTGAAGATGGTGAATTCGCATACCTATACATGTAGAATAAGGAAGTTATATAGACGGAGAAGAGAGAAAATTATACCGACTTATTTTATTAATTAAGGAATATCTGTGCAGTAAGATTTTGTCAGAGGAGATGTCTTAATTATTAATTAAGGAGAATATCTGTGCATTGAGATTTTATCAGAGGAGATGTCGTGTTAGGGTGTGGAAAATATCTTATTGCGATCATTATGGTGTGGAAAATGTCTCCTGATTATCATAATAGCATGAAGTCGCATTATTAAGCATGATAATAGTTGTCATGTCTCATATAACTCTTTGGCGGCGACGATGTGACTGACTAAAAGAGAAAGACCGAAAAAGAATTGGCATGACTTGAATATAGCTAGGAGTAACGTGCTTAGTGAGTCAGAAGTAATTTCGGCACCTTGATACTTAATTCGGACAGGACGAGGAAGCTGAACTGGGAGTTAGATAGACCGTGACCATCAGAGTCCGAAATAGAATGGATGAGGGCCGAGTCCAAATAGATAGACGAGTGGCTGAATAGGGATTTTGAGTGAGTTGAGTGAGTCAGAACGAGTAGGGTTCAATTAACCCTGAGGGTCAAGCCAACCTTGACAATCAAATCCTCGTTCTGTCTGACATGTCCCGACCTAAGATTGATCTTTGCAGGCCGGATCATCGTACCCATAACAATAATCATAGAGATCTATCCAATCGGATAAGAGGAGCTCAGCGATGTTTAAGTATGTGGCCAATATTAAGAAGCAACCCGATCAACAAGCAAACAGAGAAAGAAGCAGGAGAGCTGGGGGATGGAAGGAGCCGCTTCCTTGGCTCTTCCGATCATCGGAATCGTCGCCGTGGCCGCCGTCACCTTCTACGCTGTCAGCTTCACGGAGCTTCGCGAGGTCATAATCGAAATCTCCATATATCCCAAATCTCTCTAGCTAGCTCTCAACTCCCGGCCATGCATCGATGGGTTTTGCAGTCTGTCTTTTTGCCGTACGTCTTGATTTTGTGCATGGACTGTTTACAGAAGTCGTTCAGGGACTTGGAGGAAGCAGAGGAGGAAGGAAGCGGCGGCGGCGGCGGGTTCAGGTCGTCGGCCAGCTCCAGAGAGCGGAGGGCTAGAAGAAAAGCCGAGAAAGAAGCCAGGAAATGAATCTTCTTCTTAATTTTGCAAATATGTAGTAGATCTTCGATCGATCGTTTACATCTTCTATCCAATTTATCTGTATGTATGCAAGGCCACGCATGATTTGATGTTAGTCATAAAGGAAGATTGATCATCTTCGATGATAATGCCTTGAAAGTAAAAGTTTAAACTCACAATCACACTCGTAATTTCCCCAAGCTTTCAGATCTTATTAATAGAGAGAGAGCGAGAGTGGAAATACAGATCTTATTAGTGTTTTGATGCTCCGTGCATGCGCTCTCATGGAGTATTTGAGGAAGTGTTCGCCATCTGCTTGGACTCTTCTTCCTCCATGGTGTCGCACATGTTCCTCCCTCTCGTCTCCGGCAGGCACGCCACGAACATCCCGCAGGAACAGACCACGACTCCGAACACGCCGAACGACACGAAGCTCCGCTTCCTTCCCTCCACCACCAGAATTGGAGCCAACACCCCGCCCAGCACCACCGCCTGCCTCAGCATCGCGATGGCCGAGTTCCTCACGCACGTCGGGAACAACTCGATGCAGTAGATGAGCAGCAAGTTGAAGGCCGTGCAGGCGGAGAAGAAGGAGGCTACCTCCGCCGCCATCTGCCACGGCCCCGCCGTCACCGCCACACACGCGAGGCTGAACGCCCCGCTCGCGGTGGCGAACGCCACCGTGGAGCTCCTCCGGTTCACTCTGCCGACGAGAAACAGAGTGATCAACGACGAGGGCAGCTCGGCCAGCGCGTTGAAGGTGACGCTGAGGTAGAGATCACAGCCGAGGTTGCCCACGTTGAGCGGCATCCCGTAGTATACGAGTCCGAGGCCGAAGCCGGCGATCATGGTGGCCAGTAGGCGGCGGAGCGCCCAATTTTTTTTCCAGAGCATTTTCATGGCGGAGAAGACGTCGACGTCGACGCTGGCGTTCTCTTCCACGATCAATTTCGAGAAGCTGGAGGTGATCGCATTATTGCGATCGTTAGCCGCTGCCATGCTCTTGAGCGCTTGAATGGCCTCGTCGCGGCGGCCGCGCACGAGAAGCCATCGCGGGGACTCATTGATCCGGAAATATATCAAAACAGAGTAGAAGAAACAGGGAATCGAAGTCCACAGATAGAGAGTTCTCCACGACGCCCCGCGGTTGAGGTAGGCCACGGCGGGCAGGGAGAGGAAGCCCAACGTGAAGCTGAAAAAGGAGCTGATGCTGACCTTCTCCCGCCACCGCTTCCCGACCATCTCCGTCGAGAGCACCAGCGAGGAAGTGCCGACGGTGGCGCGCCCGCAACCACAGAGGAACCTCATGGCGGCGTAGGCCCACAGGTTGGGGGATACCGCCGTGAGGGCGGCGGAGAGCGACATGGTGAAGCAGGAGAGGAAGAGCATGGTCTTCCGGCCGAGAACGGTGTCCGCGAGTGTCGACAGCAGGAGGCCGCCGATGAGGCAGCCGGCGAAGTAGGCGGAGGCGGGGAGGCCGACGACGGCTGAGCCCGCGCACTGGAGGCTCCACTCCGACACCACCGAAGTGTGGGCGGGGGAGTCCCAAGCCCACGATCCGGGAGGGAGGCCGCAAGGGGTGGAGCCGGAGGAGGAGGAAGAAGAGGAAGAGCACCTGACGGCGGTGCAGTGCCACGCGGGCTCTGCGTCGGTGAAGACGCTGATGAAGGTCTGCTGAGCGTCGAAGACCCACGCCAAGGACACGAAGATGGCTTGGAGGACTTGGGAGGATCTGCAATTGCCGTCGACGTAGCTCTCGAGAGTGCCATCGATCGTCGTCGACTCCGCCGGCAGCAGATTACCAAGGCCATCTAGGCTCTCGGAGGAGTTATAGCAAGGGAGAAGGGGAGCTCCGTCGGCCATCGGAGAGTAGTAGTGTGATTCCAAGAGGCTCACATTTGAAGTGTTTTTAGAGTGCTCTATAAGATTTTTTTTTTGTTTGTCTTCACATGCTGATGGAGAGAGGAGATCTATCAGCTCACAGTGCATGCATGCATGTTAATCACTGGGATTAATATGAATTATGAAGATGCCAAACAGGTTATAACTTGGAGTTTCTTTGACTTGATCGTCCTTCTTCTTCACCTTGTCCGTTTGTGAACCCTAATTTAGGGTTGTAGTACAGATTAGGTTTCAGAAGATGCCACTGGCGGCGCCAAAGTCAAATTTTACCATGCACTCGGACCTACAAACTCGTCACATCCTCCTCCAAGCCACCTGCTCGTTGATCAGCAGCCCACGACAGATGATTATTTTACAAGAAAAACTCGTCGACCACTTCACGTGTTTGTTGATGGAGACACGCCGTATTTTTTTCAGCTGCAAGTAGTCTTTAGAGCATCTGCAACGTTTAAGCTGTTATAACACTAAAATAATAATAAAAAATTTGTGGTTGACCCACCACACAGCAGATGAACGCGTTCATAACCTAACGCGCATGTGCCACGTCATTTTCTCTCTCTTCTAATACGTAGCAGCTTGTGGACAGAAGAAAGACAAGTTTCCAATTGAGTATTTGGGGAGGGGCGAGCTCGGTCTGCACCGGGCTCAACCCAAAGTAGGAGAGTAGGTCTTTCTCAAGTAGGAGATTGATGTCGAAGTGAAGGTCATTTAGGATTTCGACGACCTCTTGGTTATAAACCCAGTTGTCCTTAAGTCAGCCTAGATCGGGTTGAGGGAGAACTCAATCTGCCAAGAAGTCAGTCAGGTATAGGAGGTGGCAAGTTGGATGAAGAAATAATGTATTTTTCAATATTTGTAGGTCAGGTACTGTTCCAATAATTGGGAAGAGGGCAAAAGCACGATCGAGCTACGCGATTGGGTTGTCTGATGAGGCCCAAATAGATTAAGACAGTTCTCGGGATCAACCGCAGAATGATAAGATCAACGGCTAGTGTGACATCCGTGTGATATTCCTAGGATATATCTCTGACGGTATGGGAGTTTTGTCTCCCAAAGGAGAGGTTTGATAGTTGATAGAAAGGCATATTCGATGGTAAATTTTGCTGAATACCAAGGTGCGGCGGTGTGATGAGGTTGCCTCAGTCCTCGAGTAAAGGTATGCCACGAGTACCTTGACGTCATCGATCTCAGAGTTGTTGATGCTGAAAGCGTCTTGTTAGTTAGCCTACTCGCTCCATCAACTAGATTTGGAGGGAGGCTTGTGATGTGACGAAGACAGCAAGGATCACGTGGTAGGTCCAAGACTTGGTCATCACTCAAGTCGAGTCAGCCAACTCATGATGGAACTCAAGGCAAATCAACCAACTAATGACCGAACTCGAGTCAAGTTAGTCAAACCACATCCGAGTTAAGTCCAAATAGCCAGACCCAACACATAGTCAATCAAATCAGTCACTCTTCACTCCCTATATAAAGTAATTGTGACAACATCGAGAGGTATACTATTAGCATTGGATATTACTGCTTTCACTTCTTTGCTATTTTCTCCCACAACCTCTTATTCAGAATTTTACTTGAGCATCGGAGGGGATCTTGCTAATGTATGCCTTGATCTACCTTCTAACCATTTTCAATCTTTTCAGTTCCCTTTATCGAGTTGTCGTCGCTAGAGACCTTCACCGGAGTCCTTGCACTGCAGATTTGAGAAAAGTCCAGTCTACTACCGACTCGAGAAGAGCTAACTCTGTTAGAATTAGCCTTTAGTGTCAATTCGGATTGAGTTGGACTCGAGTTGGACTCAAGTCAACTCAGATTGTGTAAGACTCGAGTTGGACTCAAGTCACACAAGCCAATTCGAATTTATCAAAAAGATTATCATGCATGAGATGCATGATCTTCTTTAAAAGAAGAGAAAGATTATCATGCATGAGATGCATGATCTTCATTAAAAGAAGAGAAAGATCTTCATGCATGAGATGCATGAGAGTTAATAAAATATTAATTCTTTAGATCACTAAAAGTCAAAAACCCTTCATCCCATGGTGGGATATAAAAAGGGGTGAGAGACTCTTGATGAAGGGGTTGTTGGGTGCTCTTGATCTCCCTCTTCCTCTTCTCTTCTACCACCTTGGTCGAACCCTATCTTGTGGCTAGCACCACAGTTTAGTTCTTCTCCATCTCAGTGTTCGTGTGGATACCGTGGAGGCGCGAACACACTGATCGTGCTGAGATCCGTAAACCTTTGAAGGCAAGAGTTGCTGTCGGGATTGCGAAGGGCTCGCATCAAAGGTAACCTCGATTCTAATAGGTAGAATCATCAAACGAGTATGTTTTTCGCATGGATCTTCTGGAGGGATCCTGTTTTCCGCTGCGTATATGCGATTAAAATTGTTTGATGACGCATATAGATCTCTACAAACTCAACTACTACCGATTCGAGAATTGCCAACCTGACTATTGTCGATCCGAGAGGAGTTGACTTGATGTGTTTCCGACTTGATAAAAGAACTAGATTGTGAATATATCGAAGAGTCAACCCATCTCTTGATTTTAACCGGATCAATCTCCGTTCGAAAACATCCCTCAATAGACTATGCTACAAGAGCATCCCGATCGGTAACATCCTCAAGACAGTGTGTTTGGGTTATGTGAACATCCGCGATTAAGAATATCCTTACCGAATTAGACTCCTCCGATTTACATATTCAACCATTCTTGATAATTGCAACCCAACCTGAGGTTTCATCACTTGCCATTGACAAGACCAACAATAACAGATGAGATTCATGGCGACAATGTCATGCCTTTAACATCCCATACTACTCCTTGTAACTCCATGCCCCTGGTACAGTCAAGACTGAACTTCATTGGCAACATTGACTGGCTTCTTTTGGATGCAGTTCTAGAGATGATAGATGAAAAATGGTTAGGAGTTAGAATCCATGGACTGATGTAAAGCTGAACGATAAGTAACATGGGATGCCTTTTTCCTTTCCAGAGCTTCAGCATCCATCTGTTCTTTCCTCCCATGTTCTTTTATGCACATATATATTTACCTATAAGTAGCATTCAGTCATTTTTTATCTGTCGAGACTTCCGTCGTCACTAAATATTTAGTCTTTTATTACCCACTTGAACTTCACTTTTAGTGTCTAATTTTCTATGACTCACTTGAATTTTCTTTCTTATGTCAATTCTGTGTTTGACTTTCAACCATCAATGTCAGATCATTTATGATCCACTTAGACTTTTTATCTCGTGTCAACTTCATATTGAACTTTCAACAGTCAAATATTCTGTTACCCATGATTTACTTGGACTTTCTGTCTAGTGTCAACTCTATGTTGGACTTCTAACTGTCAAGCGTCCTGTCACTTATGATTCATTTAGATTTTTCGTATCTTATTAAGTATCCGATCAATCTTGATCTACTTGACTACTCGCTCAATCACCTTAACATATTAATTAAATATCGAAACACCAATTTGAATCAACTCGAGTTTGATCCATGATTCTTAGAACCATATTCTTTGGAGTTACTTTTTATTGGAAACCGAAACTAGCTACTTAGAAACTATAACTATATCATGCTTGAAGTACAAGAGATCTACTTGAAACTATTAACTGGTTTTAGTTTTTTTCATAATTTGTGTTTTCAAGGATTGACTACTTCATTAGAGAAGTAAGTTTAGATTATTCTTTTTGAGTAGTATTTAAAGGGATGAACCCTAAGCATTTGTATAATGAAGTGATCAAGTCCTCAAATTTTTTCAACGACAATCAAATAATGTTCAAACACATTATGTTATTCTTAAAACTCTCCATCCTTAAAGAAAAGGAGTTGGTGGTGTTGATCATCGAGTCAGAAGAGGTAAGAACAATCCTTCACGAAAGCCTTGATCAACACGAGTTTGAATTGCCATCCTACCTTTCATTTTCTCGATCGATCGAGCTAGAATAATTGTTAGCTATAGTCCAGGGTACCATCAATGACACCTCTAATTAACATGTCTTCTTAAACTAAGAGAGTTAAGCTAGCTAGCCCCATCTAGATGAAGCTTTATTTTATTATTTAAAATATTTAAAATTTTAAATTTATTCGATTAGATATTATAATTTTATTTATTTATTTTGAAAACTTATTTATTTATTCATAAGTCTGATAAGAATTTTAAAGTCTCATTTAAGCAATCAGGTCTACCAATGTTTTGATGCTCGATCCATGCGCTCTCATGGAGTATTTGAGGAAGCGTTGATCATCAGCTTGGACTCTTCTTCCTCCATGGTGTCGCACATGTTCCTCCCTCTCGTCTCCGGCAGGCACGCCAGGAACATCCCGCAGGAACCGACCACAACCCCGAACACGCCGAACGACACGAAGCTCCGCTTCCTTCCCTCCACCACCAGAATTGGAGCCAACACCCCGCCCAGCACCACCGCCTGCCTCAACATCGCGATGGCCGAGTTCCTCACGCACGTCGGGAACAACTCGATGCAGTAGATGAGCAGGAAGTTGAAGGCCGTGCAGGCGGAGAAGAAGGACGCTACCTCCGCCGCCATCTGCCACGGCCCCGCCGTCACCGCCACGCACGCGAGGCTGAACGCCCCGCTCGCGGTGGCGAACGCCACCGTGGAGCTCCTCCGGTTCACTCTGCCGACGAGAAACAGGGTGATCAACGACGAGGGCAGCTCGGCCAGTGCGTTGAAGGTGACGCTGAGGTAGAGATCAGAGCCGAGGTTGCCCACGTTGAGCGGCAGCCCGTAGTATAAGAGTCCGAGGCCGAAGCCGGCGATCATGGTGGCGAGTAGACGGCGAAGCGCCCATCGTGTTTCCCAGAGCATTTTCATGGCGGAGAAGACGTCGACGTCGCTGGTGTTCTCTTCCACGATCAATTTCGAGAAGCTGGAGGCGATCGCATTATTGCGATCGTTAGGCGCTGCCATGCTCTTGAGCGCTTGAATGGCCTCGTCGCGGCGGCCGCGCACGAGAAGCCATCGCGGGGACTCATTGATCCGGAAATATATCAAAACAGAGTAGAAGAAACAGGGAATCGAAGTCCACAGATAGAGAGTTCTCCACGACGCCCCGCGGTTGAGGTAGGCCACGGCGGGCAGGGAGAGGAAGCCCAGCGTGAAGCTGAAAAAGGAGCTGATGCTGACCTTCTCCCGCCACCGCTTCCCGACCATCTCCGTCGAGAGCACCAGCGAGGTGGTGCCGACGGTGGCGCGCCCGCAACCGCAGAGGAACCTCATGGCGGCGTAGGCCCACAGGTTGGGGGATACCGCCGTGAGGGCGGCGGAGAGCGACATGGTGAAGCAGGAGAGGAAGAGCATGGTCTTCCGGCCGAGAACGGTGTCCGCGAGCGTCGACAGCAGGAGGCCGCCGATGAGGCAGCCGGCGAAGTAGGCGGAGGCGGGGAGGCCGACGACGGCTGAGCCCGCGCACTGGAGGCTCCACTCCGACACCACCGAAGTGTGGGCGGGGGAGTCCCAAGCCCACGAGCCGGGAGGGAGGCCGCAAGGGGTGGAGCCGGAGGAGGAGGAGGAAGAGGAAGAGCACGTGACGGCGGTGCAGTGCCACGCGGGCTCTGCGTCGGTGAAGACGCTGATGAAGGTCTGCTGAGCGTCGAAGGCCCACGCCAAGGACACAAAGATGGCTTGGAGGAGTTGGGAGGACCTACAATTGCCGTCGACGTAGCTCTCGAGAGTGTCATCGATCGTCGTCGACTCCGCCGGCAGCAGATTACCAAGGCCATCTAGGCTCTCGGAGGAGTTATAGCAAGGGAGAAGGGGAGCTCCGTCGGCCATCGGAGAGTAGTAGTGTGATTCCAAGAGGCTCACATTTGAAGTGTTTTTATAGTGCTCTATAAGGAATTTTTTTCTTCACATGCTGATGGAGAGAGGAGATCTACCAGCTTACAGTGCATGCATGTTAACCACTGGGATTAATATGAATTATGAATGATTTGATATGGATATTTAGAGAAGACGTGGGGGTGGGATATAAAAGGAGAAGTGAAAAAAGAAGTAAGGGTATAATTTAAGACAGTCTGATCTCTTTCTTTGGCTTTGGTATGCTTTTCGTAAAGATTTATCGAGCTCTCTCTAGGCTCGTTCCGTCTCTTTAAACATGCACCGAGCTCCTGTCCTAACTCTTACACACTCCTGGTATCACATGCTGACCTTATGACTTGGTCCTAGCAACACCTGTCGATCTTATGACTTAGTCCTAATATCACCTGTCAACCTTATGATTTGGTCCTTGTATCACATGTTGACCTCATAACTTGGTCCCGGAATCACCTGCTGACCTCATAACTTGGTCCATGCATTATGCGTCGACCTCATTCTTGCAGTTGAGACTCACCGCCGGCACGTGACATTTATTGAAGACTTGGTCGTTTCGCCTAATCCGGAGAAAATAGAACCAATTCCTTCGCAAAAGCAAGAATGATACAGATAAATAGACAAAGTCCCTCCAAAAAGCAGAACAGGTATGAAAGAATACTTCTCAAGCGGTTATGAATATCTCAGAGATCAACTGCTATAAAAAGGTAACTCATGCCCATAGGTATAGGTACGTACACATATATTTATCCTAATTTCTTGAAGTCTTGAAACTCCTTAGCTTGCGCCGAATCCTAACTTGAACATCGGAATAGCTTGTCGGGACCCAACTCCGGTGCCATTCTAATCCTTTTCTTTTTGAGTGTTTTTCATGACCTCTTTTTTTGGATGATTCTTTTGAAGGAGCGTGCACACCGGCCTAATTTTGAATCAATATTTGTATTGTATCATAGTGTATCAGCCGGAACAACAAAAATGGCAAACAGATAACTGGAAGTTTCTTTGACTTGATCCTCCTTCTTCACCTTGTCCGT
Source organism: Curcuma longa (assembly GCF_044706935.1). Taxonomy (NCBI): domain Eukaryota; kingdom Viridiplantae; phylum Streptophyta; class Magnoliopsida; order Zingiberales; family Zingiberaceae; genus Curcuma; species Curcuma longa. The sequence continues at coordinate 5,321,118 of NC_133875.1, forward strand.
TTGTGAACCCTAATTTAGGGTTATACAGATTAGGTATCAGAAGATGCCACGGGAGGCGCCACAGTCAAATTTTACCATGCACTCGGACCTACAAACTTGTCTCATTCTCCAAGCCACCTGCTCGTTGATCTGCAGCTCACGACGGATGATTATTTTACAAGAAAAAGTTAGAAAAAGTCCTCTGACCACTTCACGTGTTTGTTGATGAAGACACACCATATTTTGTTAACAAAAGGAAGAACCAGTAGTCTTTGATCACCGAAGAAAGATAAGTTTCCAATTGAGTACTTTGGGACCAAAGTAGAAGAGTAGGTCTTTCTCAAGTAGAAGATTGATGTCGAAGTGAAGATCATGTAAAAGGGGCATCAATTATTCTTCAACGAGAACCTTTAATTTTATACTAAAATGGTGCAAATGAACAGTATAGCACTAAAACACCAAAATAGTACTGTACTCTTCACTTGCACCAAAAATGATACAAGTACCTATTTGTTTTAAAAAAAATATTATAATATTTAATTTAATTGAATTTATTTTATAAATTTTATATATTATAAATTTATATTAGTTATTAACTTAAATAAGTAATATTTAAAATATTTGTTATATTACTAAGATTATAAATATTTTAAAATTTATAATATTGGTAATTTCATAACAAACACACAATTAAACATTTAAAATTTTAAAATACATAAATATAAAGTATATAATTTAAAGATGCGATAAACACTAAATTAAACATACATTTAAAATAACTATAATAACATTGCAATACTAAACAAATCAATATTTAATATTCTGGAAAATCACTTCTTAATAAACCACCAAAATAATCATGAAATTTAAAGGAATCATTCAATCTTGAGATTCTAATATTAATAAAAATTAGTAATAATGTACCATAAAAATATTAATTTTTATAATAATTATGATCACAATAAAAATATTTAACAAATTGATATGTATGTTGAAATTAATATGCATGTTGAATAATAAATTATAAGATGGAAAAATATAATATTCTAAGGAATATTTCTTTTAGGATAAGAAATGGTGTGTAATGGTTGGAGTTGGAAAAAAAATTGATGTTGAAATGATACCAAATTAGTGTTGAAAATGCACCAAAATAGATTTTATGGTTGGAGATGGTCTTAAATTAGCCTAGATCGGGTTGAGGGAGAACTCAATCTGCCAAGAAGTCAGTCAGGTATAGGAGGTGGTAGGTCGGATGAAGAAATAATGTATTTTTCAGTACTTGTGGAAGGTTGGTATTGTTCCAAAAATTGGGAAGAGGGCAAAAGCATGAGCTACTCGACTGGGTCGTCTGATGAGGCCCAAATAGATTAAGATAGTTCTCGGGATCCGCCGCAGAATGATAAGATCAATGGCTAGTGTGACATCCGTGTGCATTGTAGAGGATCCGCAAATTCCTGGGGCATATCTCTAACGGTATGGGAGTTTTGTCTCCCGAGGGAGAGGTTTGATAACTAATAGAAAGGCGGATTCGATGACAAATTTTGAGGATTACCAAGGTGCGGCGACGTGATGAGGTTGTCTCAGTCCTTGAGAAAGGTATGACATGTGGACCTTGACGTCACCAGCCTCGGAGTCGTTGATGCGGCAAGCATGATGAGGTGTGGCGGTGTGATGAGGTTGCCTCAGTCCTCGAGAAAGGTATGCCACGTGGACCTTGACGTCACCGACCTCAGAGTCGTTGATGCTGCAAGTGTCCAATTAGTTAGCCTACTCGCTCCTTCAACTAGATTTGGAGATGAGACTTGTGATGTGACAGAGACAACAAGGACCACGTGGTAGGCCCAAGACTTGGTCATCACTCAAGTCGAGTCAGCCAACTCATGGCGGAACTCAAGGCAAATCAACCAACTTATGGTCGGACTCGAGTTAAGTCCAAATAGCCAACCAGACCTAGAACCAGACTCAAATCAAATCGATCACTCTTCACTCCCTATATAAAAAGTAATGGTGACAACATCGAGAGCTATACTATAGCATTGGATATTACTGTTTTCACTTCTTTGCTATTTCCTCCCACAACCTCTTATTCAAAATTTTACTTGAGCATCGGAGGGGTCTCGCTAATGTACACCTTGGCCTACCTTCTAACCCTTTCAAGTCTTTTCAGTTCCCTTTATCAAGTTGTCGTCGTCAGAGACCTTCACCGGAGTCGTTGCATTGCAAACTTGAGAAAAGCCCAATCTACTACCGACTCAAGAAGAGCTGACTCAACTACTACCGATTCGAGAATTGCCAACCCGACTACTGTCGATCCGATAGGAGTTGACTTGATGAGCTTCCGACATGATAAAAGAACTAGACTGTGAATATACCGAGGAGTTAACCCATCTCTTGATCTTCACCGGATCAATCTCCATTCGAGAACATCCCTCAACAGACTATGTTACAGGAGCATCCTGATCGGTAACATCCTCAAGATAGCTTGGGTCATGAGAACATCCTTGATCGAGAATATCCCTATCGAATCGGACTCCTCCGATCTACATATTCAACCATTCTTGATAATTGCAATCCAACTTGAGGTTTCATCATCTACCATTGACAAGACCAACAACAATAGATGGGACTCATGGCGACTTTTGTACAATGTTAGGTGTATAACGTCAATGTCATGCCTCTAACATCCCATACGACTCTCTGTAATTCCATGCCCCTGGTTCCATGGGGCCCATTCTTCTCACAGCCTATAGGCGGATGTGACGGTCCACGTGGGCATCCAAGCTCGATATTATAAAAGGGCGAATGGTGTTATTTGAAGGTAAACTTTTTTTCCACATGAGAACACAAACTCTTCATTTTTCGTGCTCTTCCACTTTCTTCCTTCTCAATTAATCAAGCTAACTTGACTATCGGAAGGGTCACGTCGTCGATGCCGACGAGTGTTGTTGACCTGCAAGCCCAAAAATTGTCCAGATACAGTGAAGCAGGAGAAGGAACTCTTTCGGATTTGGACCAACAGGGAAGGGGGCGATCGAGTGCTATAGACGAGCCGACCGACGTCACAAAGAAATGGTTTATACAATCAAGAGTGAACTTCATTGGCAGCTTTGGCTAGCTTCTTTTGGATGCGGTTCTAGAGATGATAGATGAAAAATGGTTAGGAGTTAGAATCCATGGATTGATGTAAAGGTGAACGATAAGTAACATGTTTGCCTTTCCAGAGCTTCAGCATCGATCTGTTCTTTCCTTCCATGTACTTTTATGCACACATATATTACCTATAAGGGGAGGATCGATGAGAAGAAACTTCAAATGAACCAAACAGAGTTTTGCACAAAATGACAAGTGAACTATGATTAATCAAATATTGAAACTCCAATTTGAATCAACACGAGCTTGATCCATGATTCTTGGAACCATATTCTTTGGAGTTACTTTTTATTGGAAGCCGAAACTAACTACTTAGAACTATAACTATATCATGCTGGAAGTACAAGAGATCTACTTGAGACTATTAAATGGTTTTAGTTTTTTCATAATTTATATTTTCAAGGATTGACTACTTCATTACAGAAGTAAGTTTAGATTATTCTTTTTGAGTAGTATTTAAAGGGATGAACCCTAAGCATTTGTATAATGAAGTGATTAAGTCCTCAAATTTTCTTTAATCTTGTCTTCATTTCTAAGGCAATTTATTTCTATATTTGGTGAATCTAATTTTTACATACATGACATTGCTCACTAATCAAACAATGTTTAAACACATTATGTTATTCCTAAACCTCTCAATCCTTAAAGAACAGAAGAACAATCCTTCACGAAAGCCTTGATCAACACGAGTTTGAATTGCTATCCTACCTTTCATTTTCTCGATCGATCGAGCTAGAATAATTGTTAGCTATAGTCCAGGATACCATTAGCGACACCTCTAATTAACATATCTTCCTAAGCTAAGAGAGTTGAGCTAGCCCTATCGAGCTGAAGCTTTATTTTATTATTTAAAATATTTTAAATTTTAAATTTATTCGATTATATATTATAATTTTATTTATTTATTTTGAAAACTTATTTATTTATTTATTCATAAGTCTGATAAGAATTTTAAAGTCTCATTCAAGCAATATAATCAGGTCTACCAATGTTTTGATGCTCCATGCGCTCTCATGGAGTATTTGAGGAAGCGTTCATCATCTGCTTGGACTCTTCTTCCTCCATGGTGTCGCACATGTTCCTCCCTCTCGTCTCCGGAAGGCACGCCAGGAACATCCCGCAGGAACCGACCACGACCCCGAACACGCCGAACGACACGAAGCTCCGCTTCCTTCCCTCCACCACCAGCACCGGCGCCAACACCCCGCCCAGCACCGCCGCCTGCCTCAGCATCGCGATGGCCGAGTTCCTCACGCACGTCGGGAACAGCTCGATGCTGTAGATGAGCAGGAAGCCGAAGGCCGTGCAGGCGAAGAAGAAGGACGCTACCTCCGCCGCCATCTGCCACGGCTCCGCCGTCACCGCCACGCACGCGAGGCTGAACGCCCCGCTCGCGGTGGTGAACGCCACCGTGGAGCTCCTCCGGTTCACTCTTCCGACGAGAAACAGGATGATCAATGACGAGGGCAGCTCGGCCAGCGCGTTGAAGGTGACGCTGAGGTAGAGATCAGAGCCGAGGTTGCCCACGTTGAGCGGCAGCCCGTAGTATAAGAGTCCGAGGCCGAAGCCGGCGATCATGGTGGCGAGTAGACGGCGAAGCGCCCATCGTGTTTCCCAGAGCATTTTCATGGCGGAGAAGACGTCGACGTCGCTGGTGTTCTCTTCCACGATCAATTTCGAGAAGCTGGAGGCGATCGCATTATTGCGATCGTTAGCCGCTGCCATGCTCTTGAGTGCTTGAATGGCCTCGTCGCGGCGGCCGCGCACGAGAAGCCATCGCGGGGACTCATTGATCCGGAAATATATCAAAACAGAGTAGACGAAACAGGGAATCGAAGTCCACAGATAGAGAGTTCTCCACGACGCCCCGCGGTTGAGGTAGGCCATGGCGGGCAGGGAGAGGAAGCCCAGAGTGAAGCAGAAAAAGGAGCTGATGCTGACCTTCTCCCGCCACCGCTTCCCGACCATCTCCGTCGAGAGCACCAGCGAGGTGGTGCCGACGGTGGCGCGCCCGCAACCGCAGAGGAACCTCATGGCGGCGTAGGCCCACAGGTTGGGGGATACCGCCGCGAGGGCGGCGGAGAGCGACATGGTGAAGCAGGAGAGGAAGAGCATGGTCTTCCGGCCGAGAACGGTGTCCGCCATCGTCGACAGCAGGAAGCCGCCGATGAGGCAGCCAGCGAAGTAGGCGGAGGCGGGGAGGCCGACGACGGCTGAGCCCGCGCACTGGAGGCTCCACTCCGACACCACCGAAGTGTGGGCGGGGGAGTCCCAAGCCCACGAGCCAGGAGGGAGGCCGCAAGGGGTGGAGCCGGAGGAGGAGGAAGGGCACGTGGCGGCGGTGCAGTGCCACGCGGGCTCTGCGTCGGTGAAGACGCTGATGAAGGTCTGCTGGGCGTCGAAGGCCCACGCTAAGGACACGAAGATGGCTTGGAGGACTTGGGAGGATCTGCAATTGCCGTCGATGTAGCTCTCGAGAGTGTCATCGATCGTCGTGGACTCCGCCGGCAGCAGATTACCAAGGCCATCTAGGCTCTCGGAGGAGTTATAGCAAGGGAGAAGAGGAGCTCCGTCGGCCATCGGAGAGTAGTAGCTAGTGTGATTCCAAGAGGCTCATAGTTGAAGTATTTTTATAGTGCTCTATAAGAATTTTTTTATCTATATAAATTCACATGCTGATGGAGAGAGGAGAGCTACCCTTACAGTCCCCGGGGCATCTAATGATGTACAGATTGCGTACGGCATCCCAAATGGGGGAGGATGCTGGGCAGTCCATGCGCTTCCTATTTGAACTTTCGTGAGATCGGATGAGATCTTTTTTTTTTTTAATGACTAAAATTTATTATTATTATTTTTTATCAGAGAAGATATTCTAGGAGTGTCCTAGCTCAATCATACTCAAATCATCTGGATAAAGAGAGCATTTCATCACCGTTGCGATAACTTAAAGTCTTATCATATCACTTAATGGAGTGATAATTTACCAAAGATCTCATATGATTACATGCGTCTTTCTAGCGGCGGTTTGCCTAGCTAAATGAGGGATTGAACAAAGCGGAGTCGGTTGAGTGTGACATATGACATTGAGGAGGAGGAGCATGGTCGGTACAGAGAGCCCTACCTGAGGCCGACTGAGACGAGCCATGAGATCGAGGACTTGATGCGGTTGGGAAGAGACTCGGTAGTGCGGCTTGAACTTAGAGCTCAAAGTTGGATGCCAAGTCAGAGTTAAGCTTTGAGAGAGGTCAGGTATGAGATCTCAAGTTGAATCAAATGCCGAGGGGAGTATTGGATCCCGACACGAGCCGAGTACTGAGTCAGGGTTGTCGCCCCGACCTGAGCCGTATACCGAGTCGGGACGTGGGACTAAATTAGTCAGCCCTAGAGTTAAGTTTTTTATTTGACATGTTGTTGAATCGGATCGGATCTTGAACTTCTAGACCAAGTCAGTCATGACAACTGGGATTAATATGAATTATGAAGATGGCAAACAGCTAGATAACTTGAGTTTCTTTGACTTGATCCTCCTTCTTCACCTTGTCCGTTTGTGAAACCTAATTTTACAGATTAGGTTTCAGAAGATGCCACTGGAGGCGCCAAAGTCGAATTTTGCGACTGGGGTTAATGGCAAACGTGGGAAAGGAGACTGCGGGCGCCGACGAGCGTCTCGCCGACGAGATCGAGAGCGCGGAGCGGGAGAGAAAAAACCAAGAGAGCGACGTGTGATTGCTGTTCGCTGTTCAGTAGTATTCACCCGGGAACTTGGTTTTAATCAGTAATCGAGGCCCGAAAAATCCGGCCCAATTAAAATTAATCCGGCCCACTTTAAGGCCCAAAACCTGAAAAGGTTGATTTTCTCCGCGGTCGCCAATCACCGGCTCCACGATGGCCGCCCTTCGCCAGTCGCCGCCGGCTCCGCGATCGCCGTCCTCCTTCCTCGCCCCTCTACGGTGCACGACCACACCGCCGTTCTATCTCCATCCACCCTTCGTACGCCAACGCATCCTACCCCCTCACCGCCCCCTCCTCGTCGCCCTACCCACTCGCTCCACTGTCGATGGCCGCGGCCAAGAAGAAGGAATCTGGGGAAGATTCAATGGAACAGCGAAGCCGGTGTTGCCTCCCCTCCGCGCCGCGAGTGACCCTCCCGCAGCCAGCGGAGACACCGACGTTAGTCTTCGAGGGATCATGCTACGTGCCGGAGAAGTGTTATCCATGGCCTTCCCTCTGTGGGTGGGGACTGCCTGCTGTGTTGCCCTTTGGCGGCCGTCATCATTCCTCTGGGTGGACAAGAACTTGCAGATATTTGGGCTCACCCTCACTATGCTGGGTCTCTCCCTCTCTCTCCCTGGCATTCGTCCGATTATTCACGATTAGGTTTTTTTGATTCGAGCTGATTGAGGGATGCTGCAGGTATGGGCATGACGCTGACGCTCCAAGATCTGAGGGCTGCACTACTGATGCCCAAGGAGTTGGCTTCCGGCTTCATCTTACAGTACACGGTCTTCTCTGCTACTCCCTGTTCTTGGATACATTTGCTTTAGTTTCTGATGATTAGGTTTTGAGGATTGAGAATGATTGGATCTGACTGGACTGGAACCCAATCCCCCTAAAAGGGCTGCATTTGATCAATTCGAACGACGAGGCTATTCTCTGACATAGAACTTTGTCCAATGATTTGATCCAAAATTCTTCACTGTTAACCTGAGTACCAGTTGGACATATTGACAGCCTCAACATACATCTTTGTTGCCGCTGCCTTTTTTAGTTGATTAGATTCAATTTTTATGAATGAAGGAAACCGAGATACTCTATATGGTTGTCCCTTCGCTTGATGCTTTAAATGATTCTTTATGTGTTCTTAATGAATGCATACTATTGATCAAGAAAGTCCAGTAGGTTTTCATCCTATTCTCGGTGAGAAACCCAGTATGATTAACCCTGTCAATAAACACTCATTGAGATACTCTTCCTTATTTCTCAGGAGAGTAGTAGGTCAATCTGTGGAGTACATAAAATTGAGATAATATATGGAAGATCTGATATTTCTTGGGCTATTCCAACATTCTTTATATTAATTTATGCGATTAAATCTATTAAGAGGCGTATAATATGCTCTTCTAGAACAATGCACCTTTAGTTGAAAAATACCAAAATTCATTACCTGTAGGCTTGGTTGCTAAATTTAGAAACAAATCTCACCATTAGCTTTTCAGAGAATAATTCATTGATGTCTTATACAATTTTTCCTAAAAAACAATTTGGACTATTAATGTTTAAAATAAGATATAGATGGAGTAGTTCACTAAGTTCCCTGTCATTACATATCTACATTTGTTCCATTACCATTTAGCTCGTTGGAGTTTTTAGTTTTAAAATCAACATGATATCGGACTGCTGTTGAAAATAATTTGAGTTCTATAGTGAACCTCATATTTTAGGAACTCCTAACAGACACAATAGTTGACTGTATATTCATCAAGTTTATACTAAATGGAACTTCTTTTACTAAAAAATTATTACAAGGAAATCATAATTTGTCATGTACCTACTATCGTTTTGTTATATTTACATTGTGTTGAGGCTGTAGGAAAGTTGTGATTAAGACCATAAACCTAATCTTACTTTGATCTTAATATTCTTCAAAGTAATTTTGACATTCTCTAACTTGTCATGTATGGGATCCATACAATGCGCTTATCTATGATGATCATTCATAATTATCAGGGTGCATGCAGTGAGATAATCCTTTCCCACCTATAACTAGGATTATTTTCTTTCAGATTTTGCAAGAATAAACTGTATTTTGCTTGGATTATCTAAGTATTAGCAGTACACACTAAAGATTGTGATGTGCCAAAACCTTGTTTGTAAATTACATGGTCAAAAGTTTGGTCAGCTTTTTTGTCACACATTGTTAGATCCAAACTCTAATTAGATAGTAACGGTAGGTTAGAATTAGTCCATTCTCTTAGGATTTCCAAAAATATATTTTTCATCTTAATCCCAGTTAATTAACTAAAATCTTTGTACCTTAAGTATGCCTTCCATGGACCTATAAGGATGTCTTTGTTCAATTCTTTTTCTGTTCAAGCGATGCAAGTGATGAACTTTGTTTTGATAATTTGCCCATCTTGTTTCTCTAATGTGCAAAATTTTCTTCTTCCAGATATATATTTTACAGTTGATGAGTCTGTGAAAATGCAATTATATTTCCATACAATTAAATCAGGGGACTCTGTGATTTCCAAGTGCTCCACTCTCTGATGCCTGATTCACTATATACAAACTTATAAGGAGTTTTTTTTTTTGTGATTTTTTTATAGGTGATGCCTTTGTCCGGTTTTTTTGTCAGCAAGTTGTTAAAGTTGCCTGCTCATTATGCGGCGGGCTTGATATTAGTCAGTTGCTGCCCAGGAGGTCTTCCTATACACTTACATTGCTTATGTAATTCTGTTTCTGCATCGTGTTAAACTGAGAATAAACCATCACCGCTGCAGGCACTGCAAGTAATCTTGTTACCTATCTTGCAAGGTAGATAACGGAGCACAAACACATTTTACATCTTTAGATTGTAGAAAATAGTTTAAAAAAAAAACAATTTTGTTGTGTTCCAGGGGAAGTGTTGCCCTCTCTGTGTTGATGACAGCAGCCAGCACCTTCGCGGCCGTGGTAATAAAACCTCTTCCTTTTCCATTATCTTTTTCAAACATCATTACCGGTTTCTTAGCGGTAAACTTCTCAAGGTTTGAACCGCAGATAATGACACCTTTTCTCACATCAAAACTTGCTGGAAGATTTGTCACCGTCGATCCAGTTGGGCTTTTCATGTCAACTGTTCAGGTGCTGCGAGAGCCAGATAATTTAACTTATGCTTCGATTCGCATCTTCATTTTCACATCCCTTTGTGGTTTTCCAGGTTGTGCTTGCTCCTGTGCTAGTCGGAGCAGTTCTGAACCAGTATTGCAATAGTCTCGTCGAGTTTGTTTCGCCTCTGATGCCACTGATAGCTGTTGCAACTGTGGCATTGCTCTGTGGCAGTGCAATAGCACAAAATGCCTCGGCTATCCTCTCTTCTGGTTTGCAGGTGGTGATCTCCGTTGCTTGTCTCCACGGGTCGGGCTTCTTCTTTGGCTATGTTCTAGCAAGGGTGCTCGGAATCGACGTGTCGTCTTCTCGCACTATCTCGATCGAGGTCGGAATGCAGGTAGTCTCCTCCTTGTTACTCGAAAAATCACCATTCCATTTCGATGGCTGCGTCTGACATCTCTTTGAAATCTGTAGAATTCTATGCTCGGAGTAGTTCTTGCCGGCCAGCATTTTGGGAATCCATTGACAGCAGTCCCTTGTGCCGTGTCTAGTGTTTGCCAAGCGGTCTACGGCAGTATCTTGGCCGGGATCTGGCGATGCCTGCCCCCCAAAACCCAAGAGAAGGATTGATTCTTCTTCTCGATGCTCGAAACTTGCATTCCACTCGAATAATTGTGTTCCTAAACTGAAGTCTCCTTATCGTCAATTTAGTTCATCGTTGAAGGAAGTTGAGGTTTCGGTTTTTTTTTGTCTCAATCTGGATGAAAAAGGCTCCAGTGAGAGATCTCTCCACGGCTCCTTTCTCTTCGTCTATCAGGGCCTACAAACAAAGTTTTATGGCTTTAAGTCAAAGCCAATTGAGTCAACTCTAAAGCTACTATAGGCAAAAACTATAGAAAATTTTGCTTATATTATATGAATTTTACTGATTATTCGATCTGATTCGCCTATAAAATATAGTATTATTCAGTTATGCAATTGTAAATGAATTGAATGTTTATGAGTAAATTTAATATTTAATTTGATAAGATTTTATTTATATTCATGTAATATATATAAAATATGAATTTAAATAATTTATTAAATATTTATGAATAATATTAATTTTTGTATATTCTATCTTTAGGTTTTGCATTAAACAATTTTCAGATATAATTGAGTTGGTTATGATGAAGTAGAGTTATTGAAGTGGACAAGGATCAAATCTAGACGAAGTTGAGGTAATGCCTTTCTCTGTTGTGGTTGATTATAAATTCTTGATTTATCTCCTCATAAATGATCGTGGGACCGATCGTGTGGGGTCGTTGGGTGGCGGATTTCATCTTTTACTGAAATGAATAATATTTAGTAATAATAATTTTAAATTATATTATCAAATAAATTTAAGTTAAGAATTAGATAATATTTAAATGAATTAAATTTAAATCAAATTTAAATTCATAAAAATCAAATTAAATTTGAACGATTTAATTTATTTTAGATTCCACTTACTTGATTATCTTTTGGAATAAATTTGAACGTCGTAAATATTAACTAGACTTAGTTGGGCTCCTTTACGACCTCTGCTATTGAAACCAGTATCGTCGTCCGGTCAGACGAAATGTCGGCGAAGGAAATGGTTGGAGTTGACCAACGGGGGAATTAAAGCTTTCGCCCAGCTTCCCAACCAACTGCTGCAACACGGCTACGACTACGCACGCCATTAATGCAATGCAATGTTGCTTCCTTCTTCCACCTTCCGCCATTAACACACTGCGCAAGTGGATCCATCAATCGAGCTTCTCTGCCCTGCTTTCCCTTCGTTTTGCTCTGCTTTGCTCGCCTATAAAAGGATGAGCATGGCCGTGGTGTTCAGGCAGAGATCGATCTCGATCCGATCGAGTCCAGGTGTTTCTGGTAGGAGGTTAAAAATGCCTGTCATGGCTCTTTCCGCCAGATGCTTCACGCTCTTGCTTCTTCTTTTTCTCGGCGTTGCCGCTGCTCTCGCTGATTTCGGCGGCCCCAGGAGGTTCGGTCGCGGGCCTTTTGGCCGTGGCTGCCGTTTCGGTGGCTGTCGAGGTGACGGGTTTGGTGGTGGCGGTGGCGGTGGATTTGGCGGAGGAGGGGGCGGCGGGCTAGGTGGCGGCGCTGGTCATGGAGGAGGGTTCGGAGCTGGAGGTGGTGTCGGTGGAGGCGCTGGTGGTGGTGTCGGAGGTGGCGGAGGATTCGGAGGTGGAGGCGGCGGAGGTGTCGGCGGTGGGAGCGGCTCCGGGGGAGGTTTCGGCGCTGGCGGAGGCGTGGGAGGTGGGGCTGGAGGTGGCGCCGGTGTGGGAGGAGGTGGAGGGTTCGGAGGAGGTGGTGGGGGTGGTCTTGGAGGCGGGAGCGGCCACGGTGGAGGATTCGGCGCTGGTGGCGGCGTAGGAGGCGGCGCCGGTGGGGGAGTTGGAGGTGGTGGTGGTTTCGGCGGCGGCGGCGGAGGTGGCACCGGCGGTGGGAGTGGTCAAGGCGGAGGATTCGGAGCCGGGGGTGGAGTGGGCGGCGGCGCCGGAGGCGGCGTCGGAGGTGGCGGTGGATTCGGCGGCGGCGGCGGAGGTGGAGTCGGCGGCGGCTCAGGACACGGAGGAGGGTTCGGCGCGGGTGGGGGAGTAGGAGGCGGCGGAGCCGGCGGTGTCGGTGGTGGAGGAGGCTTCGGTGGCGGTGGAGGCGGCGGCGGCGGTGCAGGCGGTGGAGCTGGCAGTGGCGGCGGTTTCGGAGCCGGCGGCGGTGCTGGCGGAGGCCTCGGCGGCGGAGGCGGCTTAGGTGGCGGTGGTGGAAGTGGAGGCGGACTTGGCGGAGGCCACGGGATCGGTGGCGGCTTCGGCGTAGGCGTCGGAGTTGGCGTTGGTGTCGGGGTCGGCGGCGGAGCTGGTGGCGGCGGCGGAGCTGGTGGCGGCGGACATTAACCTACCCATGCGGCCATGCAACAGTGTGAGTGCAATTAATACGACTTCAGCTCACTGAGTGACGTATGCAAATAATAATGCAGCCATTCGCAATTGCTGTTAAAAAAATGATTTTATTTTCAATTTTCTTTACTTTCCTGCATGTAATACGTCTCCTATCATACCAATAAAATAAATATATTTGCGTTATTATAAAATAAAATAAGAAAAAAAAAGCTTCAAAATTAAAACCAGTGCAATGCGACGAGAAGAAGCATATAATTAGTATCGAAAAAGTCGGCGGCGTTCTCGCCGTTGCTGAAGCCGCAGGTGGCCTTGCGGCCGGCAAAGTCGACGACGTCCGCCCCGGTGGAGCGCCGCCCGCTGGCTCCCCCGCCGGAAATAAAGACGCCGACACGAACAGCCACCGCCAATAACCACACTCAGGCGATCGAAGCCCAACTGAATGGATGATGCAAAAGGCTTGGTTGGAAATACAAATCAACCGAATCTAATCATCATTGTCATGGGTTGGTATACTTCTATCAAGTAAGTCAAGATTTGGTTCGATTGGAGGTGACATCATCGGACATAAGATTCAACTTCAGGAGTTGACTAGCTTGATCCTACACCCTAATTCCACGTCCAATTTTTACATTCATGCTCCTTACCTTAGAAAGATGGTGATCTCGGATTAGGCTCCTCATCCGACTTACAACCAGCTCAACTTAAGATGCAACACCCGACTTCTAGGGTTCAGCACCAAAACTCTGAGTCCGGGTCTCCCAACCGAGTCCCCACTCGACCTCGAACTCCATCTCGGACCCCGTCTTGGCTTTGAGTCTCGGGTAGCCTCGGCCTGGACTCTCTTTATCGCCTAAGCTCCACCTGTCCAATGCTCTACTCAATGCTCGACTGACTCTGCTCCCGTCACCCCATCATCCAGCTTGTCAGACCGCCGCCAGAAGAGCACGTGCTATGACATAATATTTGCCCATGGAGATAGTACAAGTTATGGCAACAGGGTTTGATACCATACCAGGCATGGACGATAAGACCCTTCATTATATCGACGACGATGAGAATATTCTTCTTACCTCTGATATAACATCTCGATTGATGTGACATTCTCTTTATCGAAAATAGGACATCTCCTTCTCTAGTAATCTTATATAATAACTCTTCTTGGCACCAGGGCAGATACACGAGAATACGAAGACATATTTCTTTCTTCCTTCCTAGTCTTTCTTCACTATTTCCGGACAACCACTTGATTTGAACATCGAAGTGGCTGAGCTAGGACATTCCTGACCTCCATTCTCATCATTTTCCCTCTCTTTGTAGTTCAGCGCTTGTCGGCACATCGAGGTCCGGTGTCCTCCTCCTCATTTGATTGAGAGTACTATTTCAATCAGTCAACGCACTAGTCAAGTGTCTATCGACTCATCCGGAGTTGATCTCAAACAGAAACAATCATTTTATTTCAACTTTTAAAAGCCATTAGAGTATGGATTGAGGCAAATTCATAAAGCTAATAAGTCTGAACGCGCTTCATCCCTTTAGAGATGCATTGTTTTTTTCTTTCAATTTTTCCAACTTTATCAGATCGAAAAGCAGCTCAAATTGGCTGGAAATTGACTTACAAGTGATCCAAAAGTTGTTTTTGTTCCAAATTCTAGAATTCATTCCTCCATCGATGGAGATTTTCCAATTTTGTTAGGCGTGGAACCACCCTTTTGTTCATCTTTGACAACCCCTCTCTTTGCTACGTTCGTCTCTGTTCCCACAAGCTACTCAGATAAACAAAGGAATTTTCTCTTGTTATAAAAGAGAGGAGGTTGAAGGGCTTCTATTGCATGGCTCTGTGGCGTGTCTGCTTTCTCATGTGCTGCCTTCTGATCGATCTCCAGGCGACGGCGCATCTTAGCAACGATGGGGATTTAAGTGACAGAGAGCTGCTGTCGCTTAGAGGCGCTGCCGGCGGTGGCAGCGGCGGAGGCAGGGGGTTGGGTATCGGCGTGAGCCATAATAAGTCGGGGATCGATGTGGCCGTGGGTGGCGGAGCGGGCGGCGGAGGGGGCACCACTCGCGCTGGTGGAGTCAGCGCTGGCGGCGGCGTAGGTGGCGGCGCTGCCATCCACGTCGGGCGCGGCGGTGTGGATGTCGCTGTCGGGGTCGGGGGAGGCGGCGCCGTCAGTGCCCGGAATGGGAGTGTGAACGTGGGGGGGGCGGCGGCGGCGGCGGAGCTAGCATCAGCGTCGAGCATGGTCATGTCAGCGTAAGTCACGGGGGCGGAGCGGGAGGCGGCGGCGGCAGCGGTGGAGGAGCGTCGGGCGGTGGGAGCGGAGTTGCGAGCGCCGGAGGAGTGGTAGCTGGTGGCGGCGGGTACGGCAGCGCCAGCGGTAGTAGCGGAGGTGGTGGAGGAAGTGGCGACGCGGCGTCCGGTGGTGCTGAGGGAGGCGGGAGCGGCGGCGGCGGCGACGGGCAAAATTGATGGCGGCGACGGCTCCTCTCTTTAGTTATACTATATAAGGATAAATATATATCAAGCTAATTAATAATTAACGAATTTCCGCATTGCAAAATTTTGCATTCATATTAAATTTAACTGCATCATCTTCTCATAATTGCATTATCAATGTAATGTATAAATTAAATTAGAACTATGACAATGAAATTAATCTTAATAAAAAAATTCTGAAAATGCTTTATCTGATATGTTAGATACTCTATGTTTGAAAGATATGTTATCCCCTCGTAGTAGTCAATTACAATTTCTCAATTTACTTTCTCATATATGATCATGGAATCGATCGTATGAAACTGTTGGAGTGACAGATTCCACCTTTTGCTGAAGAAGTCTATTTCATTATTCAATATAATATATAATTAAAAAATTCTCCTATTTCCACCCTTGGCAAGTTAAACATAGTTCGACTATGTCATGTCATCGTCCAAAAATACATGTTCATCGGTTCATCATTCCAACATCTACTACATACTAGAAGATATCATTTCATCCGCGACTATGATAAGAGGTGAAACAGACTCCCTAGGGATGAAATTGACAAAGCAAAAGAAAACTGTTTCTACATAGAGAAAAAAAAAATCAAGCACAGAGAGAATCGAAAGGAAAATTAAAGACACAGACTTTTATAGGCTCAATACAAACAAATCCTAGTATACTCATACTCTTAATAACACTAATTAAGAAACAGACTAATCCCAGTATGCTCTTACCAAATCAAAAGACATCATATCAAACTAAAGATATTAAATTCTTACTAAATTATACCAAATTGAAGATAGTAACGCCTAAAATAGGACAATAACTAAGCATAGAGAGTATCAGGCATGAATATTAATTACACATATACAAGGAACCTAATAGATATGCACATTCATCAATGAAATATAAACCCAGACGACAAGAAGCAAGAACCAATCAATCATCATAGTTAAGGAGTGTGAAAACCATACTTATTAAGATATATTCTAATCTGGACCTTAGCATGTGACAATCCTATCAACCAAATTAGCCTGTACAATTTAGAAACATCACAACATCACAAACAAACCGTGTTTATTGCAAGTATTCAAGATCAACTTCCAGAAACTCCTTCATTGGTTGATGCCTCAGATTGGAAAATGGATCATCAGAACTGAATCTGAATTGCTATCTTAATTTGTTTGTATTATCCGATTGAAGACAGGATATATGAATGAAAAAGGATTCCTGAATGCACCAACCAAAGCATCAAGGCCAACTAACTCGCTGCACAAGTTAGCTATAACTGAATTCAGACTGATATTAATTCCTCATGCATCACATAAGTTGCCAATAATCTAAATTTGCAGCATTGACATTTTAGTTAAGTTCACACTACATTTGAGAATATTTTGAGACTAAATATTTAAAATCCAATAAATTTGAACTAAATAAGCAGCTTATACCAGCTATATATTATGAATAACACCCAACTTTAAGCTGACTAGTATAGCTCACTAGAGTAAAAGATATGGGAGCAAGAAAAATAAAACTAATAGCTTTCAAGTGTCAACAAATTCACTTTCCCTCAAGCAAATAATGAAAATACAATTCCTCTAATTTCAGCAACCAAATTTATTCGCGTATGATGTGAATGCCTCATACAACCGGGATGTCTGCAAACAAAATTGACAATTCAATGCCAAAAGTCCGCAGATGGTCAAGCATCCTTGAAGGGCTTCTTAACAAATATTGACCCAAAGCTTTGATATTGGAATACTCTATACCTAAATTTAGTAGTTCAATCCAACTATTTAATAGACAAAAAGTAATTTAAAATTCATTAGTTGTCAATCTCGAGAACCAGAATGTTCAAACATACATTGGTCAGTTAACTAAAACACAAAATTTCCATCTCCAGGTATTTTAGAAAAGGTATTAGAAGTTTCATCTCACTCTTTTGACTTGATGAAATGAGGTGTCAGTAACTTTGATACTGAGAACCCGTGAAAGGAATCAACCTTGAAAAGCTCTTTAAGTTTCTCATCGCAGATAACGTTCCTCTTATCAGCAGGATCCTTGAACAAATGAATGAAAAGGTAATAGTATTAATAACATCAAGTGAGAAAAAATACTCACTAAAAAAACAACACCAACAAAACCACTTTGTTATTTTCAGTTATTGTAAAAAATGTGGAACATAAAATTAGAAAATGATTATCTTCAAATTTCATAACTTCGACAGCAAATCCACATAATATCTACTTTTAATTTGATGCCAACTTTTCCAGAATACTAAATTTTAAAACCGATATTGCCTACAATTATAAAATTATTCAAACAATTATAACTTTGATTCTCCAATTTGCTTCATTCGGAATTGAGAAAATCAAACCAAACCCAACTTTATATTTAAAGCTTCAAGCTGCAAACCAAACCTTTTCATGAAATCTGGACTCAGCTAAAGATTCAGTTTGGTTTTCAAATCTGAACAAGAGAGCCTTGACTGCAAATTAAAATTGTGGTTGGCATATAACACAATTGCCATCCGAATGAATCAATATACCTGCAGATTGTTTTCTTTTATGTAACTCCACATCCTTTTGACAACGTCAGCCCTTGACAGTGCATCCTCACCAGTTCCAAAAAATTGTATGAGATCATTAGATAGGCGAAGGGGCATAAGAAAGCCTGATTGTCCTTTTTGACGCTGACCTGTTAAGATCATTTAGCAAAGATCAATAAGACCTTTGTTTCTGCAGTATCAGAATGAGGATTCTAGCTTAAGCTTTGGGAGATCCTAACCATCACTTTCTTTCTTGGGCTTCTTGTTACTTTCTTTTGGTTTTACTGGAGCAACTGGGCCTGTTGAATCACAGAAAAAAATAATTTAGAGATTCTTCATGAGATGTGGAAAAAGTACTCCATTTTTTCAAATGTTAGGACAAGACATTTGCCCCTAGAATGGGTCGATCAGTGAGCTCAGAAATAAGAAAATGAGTTATTTCTACAAAACCAAACAAATGCAACTCATGCATACAACCTGCAGGTTTAACTAATTAACTAGAAATTATACATATAGGACTATGTTTATTTAGGAATATTCTAGTAGTCCCCCTAAAATTGGAGTGTACAACTAGTTACATAAAAACATAGACTACTTTTGTTGAGTGGTTTAGTTAGGATGCCAGTAATCTATTCTTCGGAACTATATGGCATACCAATTTTCTTGAACATGAGAACATCTTGAAAGGAACTTTAATGTGTTTAATACAGGTGACTGTCACTCACAGTGCATATCCATTGGTTCAGTGCTAGTAGGACTGCATTCATTAAATAGAGACTTAATCAGGATCATCTCACAAGTTGTATGTTGTCACTCTACATTCTACTTCCAGCACTAGATCAAGCTACAATTCTTTGTTTCTTGCTTTTCACGTTACTAAATTACCATACAATTAGTATAAAATCCTACATAGAACTTCTAGAACAGCAAAACCAACATACTGATATTTTTTAGATGTTCAGGCTTCTTACAATCCTTAAGTGTTTCCCTAGGGATCCTTCAATAAACTATAAAATTTCAAACATTGATTTTCAATAGCACTTCCTAAACATTTGCATGAACAAACTTACCAACCATATAGAGCATATCTGACTAATAACTGTAAATAGCTGTTTTTACCGGAATTTACTCACGATCAGTTAAATCAATATAAAAGTATTGATCAAAATTAAACTTTATCTCTTGTAAGTAGAAAGTAGGAAGCAGAAGTGCTTGAGAATTATTTCTATACAGTCATGTCTTTAGTGTTTGTCTACTTGAATAGGAAAAGAGAGAAATAAAATGTAATGAAATGATCAATTTCACTTGTTTACTTGGAAGGAAATAGAGAATATGAATTTAATTCAATTCATTTTCTCTATTTTATTTCCACTAGAATCAGATGAAAATTAAGTGTGATCTCATAATACACAAATACGCAAGAGTATTTCCATTTCTCTCCCTTGAATTCTATCTAAAAAAACAAGATAAAGAAATAGAACAGTAGTAAGATAGGATAATTCTTTCCTTTCCTTTTCTCTTCACTTAAACTGTTGTATGTCCCTTCCATACCCTGCATCCCCCACCTCCCCACCCCATACACACATTCCCCAGTAAACACAGCATAAGAGCAGTATCAGTAAAATGTGAAACTTTTTCAAATATGGAATGTTCAAGAAATGCCCTTAAGACATGCGTATATACCATGCAACCAATAGGAACTCAAATGGATGAATATTTAAGAAGATTATGTGCATTACTCTCTTCAGAGTTCAAAGGCCAAATATGTTTTGACAAAGCTTTGTTCATTTGAAACATGTCAATGCTATTGACATTAAAAAGAGTGTGCAATCTCTCATCACATATGATCTTTCTTCTATTATTTGGATCTTGCAAGTTCTTTTCACGAATATAAGCCCATAGCCGCTTAACAACCTGAAAAATATAAAGGAGAAAAGCATAAAAGAAATTAAAATAATGATGAGCAAATCTCTTTCACCGATAAGAACACCGAATGGAAGTGAAAGGAGGCAAACTACATACAACATATTTTGATAAGCATTACCTCAGTTCTAGCTAACTCAGTTTCACCAACAAAATCCTGTAGTAGAGGGGAAAGACTGCAGAGTTTAGTAAAACCACCACCTCGTTTCTTGACTTCCTTACTGATTTCCTTAGTTCTTACATTAAGGGTCCAAATAAAACATATCAGAGAAGCATATAATAACATTTCTGATTAAAAAAGGGTAAAACCAAAACCATAAATAAGAAATAATGGGGGAAATGGCAAATTCTTCATTCAATTTATAAGACATGATTCACAGTCAACTAGGAAGTTTAACTTCAGCCAAAACAAACTAGGGAGATTAACTTTTTAAGTTCACACAAAACAGCAACTGAGCATTTATAAGCTGTGCTGGGATCAACGGTCATTATAACAAAAATAAACCTTACAAATACTTAGTATGACCAAGAACATAAAGATAGAGTAGTATCATGATGTTCAATATTCGAAGAGTCCACCCATATATTGTACAAGTATCATCCAACATACAAAAACCCACCAATTTGTAGGTTGATAGAAAACTAGATACATAATTCTCTTATGCAAATCTGAAGGAGCTTGTGTGAAAATAATACCTGAAACTAATCACGAGTATGCGTCAAAAGTCAACCAAAGCATGATAATCCAAAGAAATACAAGGAGAGTATAATTGTATACAGACTAACTGAATCATTATGCATTAAAAGAATAAAGTAATATGACTAGGAAAGAATATAATATATACAACTTTTATCCAACCTTTTCTAAGTAGGTCTAAGCAACAAACCATAACCAAAAAATATGCAACCAAGAACTAGTGTAGAGGCTGACTTTGACAACTCTCTATGCTTTAAGTACCAATTAGCCCTCTCTGCTTTCTATGGTCCCTTCATTTCTTAAAGCTCAATTAGTGAACAATCCCGAAATCAAATAGACGTTTGCATTTGGTATCAAGAATAAAAGTAAATTTATAAGACAATCCCCGTATGTTGTTGCCAGATAACTTATGAAAAACCATGGTCAGCGTGATGCTATCAGTGAGTGAAACATCACTAGCATTGAAGTATAAGAATCTTCTCCATTAATCATGGTTTCCCAGGTCATAAGAGCTGATTGCATGAAATGCACTAATGCAAATCCACGAGTTGAAATTTTGTTAACATATAATGATAATAATAATAAACCCTTTAGTGAAATTCAAATCTTTAGGCTATCTAGTTCACCTAAAAAAAACACAAAGCTTCTCGATCATCACAAACATACAGCCCTTGCAATAAACTTACACAAGGGAATAAAAGTGCAATTCTTATCCAACCAACCGTTCATTGTCAGCCCCAATTAAATGAACTCTCCCCATGTGGCCATCAAAACAGAGAGGTTGAGGAAAAAAAAAAACAAAGACGGGAAATACAAAAGAAACTCACTTTCTTTTCCTGCTTCTTTTCCCATCATTATTCTCCTCGTCGTTCTCATCCTCGTCCTCCTTCTCTCCTTCCTCCTCCTCTTCATCACCATTATCCGACTCGGCACTTCCTCCTTCTTCGTCTTCCTCTTTCAACTCCTTTTCTGCTTCGGAGCTGTCGTGGACCTTCTCTTCCGCGTCCTGTTCTACTTCGAGACCGTCGTTGGCCTTCTCCTCCTCCTCCTCCTCCTCCTCCCTATCCTCCTCGTTGAGCTCGCTCATGAAGAGGTCGACCTGCTCCCTAATGAAGCCCTTCTTCTGAGAAAGGTCGATGCCGAAATCCTCCTCGAGCCGGCGGCGGACAGAAGTAGTGGTGGTGGTGGAGAGGTCGGAGCAGCGGAGGAATTCCCGAAGCCGCTCCGCGAGTTCTGCGTCCGAAACCATCGCCTCACGATCTCTTCTCTCTCGGTCTCGACCCTGTCGCCGTTCTCGGCTTGCCCTCTTCTGGTTTCTTGATGTTTATACACTTTCGTCCCTAAACGTTTCAGATAATACATGTCCCACAAATACACCCAATCACCGATTTTATCATTCATATTGGTAAAATATTTTTTTTAAAAAAATATTATAATATTTATAAAGAGGAAAATGCATACTATTTTGGGCAAAAATGAGCTTCCTTTTTTATCCCAGTAACAACTACGATTTCATAATTATCATAATATATATAAAAAAAATTGAACAAAAGTCAAAAGAACTCCCTTTTAACTAAAACTGTTTAAAGCCTCCAAAAGACTTTAAACTAGATTTTTTTAGCCTGAAAGTTAATCGTTATTGATTTCATCTCATAATCAATTATAAATCTTTGAACGAGTTTGGATTTGATATATTATACGTCTTATACTTTAACCCAAGTTAAAAGTTATGATTCTCAAAATTTAAAATTTAGTGTTTACATTGTTATAGCTATAGAACCGTAACTGCTACACAATTGTAAGAAGTTACAATTTTATAGTTGATACAACTGAGCTGTCACGTAATTGTAGCAGTTATAATTTCGTATCTATTACATAGTTGTAGCAATTATGATCTCGTAATTACTATAACGTGAATGTTAAATTCTAAATTTTGAGAGATCATAACTTTTGACTTGGATTGAATCACGGGACTTATAATATATCAAATCGAAACTTATTCAAAGATCTACGAGGTAGAATCCATAATGACTAAATTTCAAGCTCAAAAAATATCGTTTAAAGTTTTTTCAAAGACTCCAAGTAATTTTATTCAAAAAGGGTGTCCTTTTGACTTTGCTTAAAAAAAATTTAGAGAGCTACTACGATCCTATAGTTGCTATAACATGAATGTTGACTGGATTGAATCACGGGACACATAATATATCAAATTAAAATTTATTCAGAGATCTACAACTAATCTTGAGGTGGAATCGATAATGTTAAGTTTCAAATTCAAAAAATATCATTTAAAATATTTTTGGGCTCCAAACAACAAAAGAGGTACCCTTTTGGCTTTGTTCAAAAACAAATTCATGTCGTAACAATTACAATGCTACAATTGTGTAGCAGCTACGACATTGTAGCTACTACAACGTATCCGATTAATTTAGAATTTAAATAAGAAATAAGCTGTACTAGAGAACAATTATATCATTAGGAATGAGGAATATCTATTTGATAAAAAACTTAAGATGCATCGTTCACAATTCCATAAAAATAAAAAAGGGTTCTTTTGACTTTTGCCCTGCTATTTTGCATGCTGTTTTTAAGAATATATTTTTATCATGCTTTTTACTTTTTGTTAGTTTATATTTATAAAATAAATAATTCCAAAAATCAGGACATATATTCACATGTAAGTTCAGACACAAATGAACTTGCAATAAATTAAATTATTTGTTATGTATAATTTCTGATCCAATAAGCTGAAGGATAAATTGGAGATGAAATTAATTATTTATTCACATGCATAATTTTTATATTACTTTTGTTTTTTTTATTTTAATAAATTAAAATTTTCTTTACTATCTATATCGAGTTCAGGTGTTGCTAAGTATCTATCAATCATTAAAGTCAACTCTTATTAACCGCACGATCTGAATCGTACGGCACGGCGCATCGAGAGTATTTGAGGAGGGCAATCTCGTCCATGCGCTTTCTTTGTCGGATATCTCAGTCGCCTGCGATCGCATGCTGCTGCGACGCCGCCTTCTTTGTCGCGTGGATTCCTCTGGGCGTTCGCAGGCAGTGCGAGAGTAAAAATGAGGTCAGTAGTCCATCTCCCCCAATCCTGAGCGAGCGTGAGAGAGAGAGAGATTGAAGAGGCGAGCTGGGAAGCGGATCAATCCAAGGTCCAGAGCAATTCGCGGGGACGGCACCGCCTGCCTCGCCGCCGCCAAAGACGTCGCTTTCCGACCAGCGCAGAATCCGGTGAGTGGCCTGAGTGAGGGCTGAGGAGGCGAGGCGATTGATCTGATCGGAAAAGGAGGGAAGTTGATGTGAAGGCGGTGCAACGATGGACACGCATCGTGCTGCGCTCACGGTTGGCCCGGCGATGGATCTGCCGATAATGCACGACAGCGACCGGTACGAGCTGGTGAGGGACATCGGGTCGGGGAACTTCGGGATCGCCAGGTTGATGAGGGACAAGCAGACCAAGGAGCTCGTCGCGGTCAAGTACATCGAGAGAGGCGAGAAGGTCAGTGTCGTCTATTCATGTTTATCTCGTATAAAAAAAATTCCATTCTCACTGGACTTTTAGCTAGTTGATCTTAAAAGTTCTTATTTGATGGACCAGTTTGATTAAAATTTATATCAGTTTCGCCAAATCATTCAACTTCCTTTCTCATAAAAATTATATTTTTGGCAAATTGACAATACAAGATTCTATTTATGGTGAGTTAGATCCTCATTTCGTGTTATCCTGCTTTGTAGAACTTAGAGCTTAAGTAGTTACAAGGCCTGTGAATTCAATAGCTACTTTAACATGCTTAGGTGCTGCTTCTTATATTTCAGTCGATTGTGAAGGTATCATTGTAGTCCGACTTGGCGTGTTTTTTTTTTTTTTTCTGTGATTTTTTTATCTTGCTTATCTTGCTTATGCCTACAAGGAAGCCTACTTCTCATCTTTTCCTGCGATATGATAGGAACCTATACTCTTTGTTGGCATAATCGTAGCTTGACGGGCGTAATCATCTTTAGATTATGAAGCGATTGGTTGGTCTTGGCATGCCAGGGATTTGCTTTTGAATTTGTCTGATAATCTTCCTTTTTGTACAACTTGCATGCTCAGGTTTTATGAACTTCCTTTGTTATTCTGTGAATCTGGAAGGACTTGAAATCACAGGTCAATTTTCCTTTTTGAATTCGCTAGGAAATAGTAGAAGACTGCAGATATAATGTGACTCTGTTATTTTTTCCCCTTCCATGTTCTGCATTTTCAAATCTATTCTTTGATTGTGTTTTTTTATCATTGAGAGTTCTCAAAAATAACTTTTTTTAAGAGAAAAGGAAGGGATAAAGTAACCCATCTAAGTAGTGATGAAAGCGAGATTAGATCTCAAGACCTTGTGCAACACTACCATGGTCCTTGCTGTTTATTTTTAAGCTAGTTGATACAATATCTAGTTTTAAAAACAAAAGTTGTATTTGTAGTATCAACGCAGTCCTTCATAACATGTTGATATTTGGTTTTCCCAATTTTCGAAGATGCATTTTAGGCTAACGGATCTTGATAGGTGCAAGGGCTATGCAGTAGTATTGTTAAGTTCCATTTGTTATGCACATTTGCAATTGTTTGATCATTGTATTTGTTCTTTAAGATGTTTTGAAATCTCAAAACTTCGCACTTGGTAGGGAATAGTAGAAATCAACCCCTGCACTAATTCAACTGTATCATGATTATCTTATTTGCATCTTTTAAGTCCTAAATAATGTGGCTCTTATTCCATTTCTAAAGTGTAAATTATATCATTTAGGTTCTTTTGTTTAGTTATTACTAACAGATAATGGTCAAAAAGTTGGCTGCATAGAATTTCATTGTTGGGAGTTTTCAACTGGATTAAGGGCTCCTTTTTGTTAATTAGTTTAAAATCTGCTTGATTAGCCACATGGATGACCACAAACATTTGAAGATCACTATGCATGCAATAAGCTTACGTTTCTGATGCTAGCTTAGTTGATTGTCTTTTTGTTTTTGCAGATAGATGAAAATGTTAAAAGAGAGATAATTAACCATCGGTTGTTGAGGCATCCTAATATAATCAGATTTAAAGAGGTAAGTTCTTGTCTGAAGATACAATCCACTTGTTTTGGTAGAAAATTTAACTGTTCTATGAGCCTTCTTTGCTACAATCTTCTTAGGTTATTCTAACTCCGACCCATTTGGCGATTGTTATGGAATATGCTTCTGGTGGTGAGCTTTTTGAACGAATTTGCAATGCAGGACGCTTCAGTGAGGATGAGGTTCTATTTTATGACAAGTTACTTATTCATATATATTACTTCATCACAAATTGCTTCTGACTTTTGCCTTTTCTTGAAGGCACGATTTTTTTTCCAGCAACTTATATCTGGAGTTAGCTACTGCCACTCAATGGTATGTTAAATAAAACTATTTGTACGTTCTGTGGGCATGTATTCTGCTCAACTGATTCGTGGTCTCTTTATTGTCAAGCAAGTATGCCACCGTGATTTGAAGCTTGAAAACACTTTGTTAGATGGAAGTGTTGCTCCTCGTCTGAAAATATGTGATTTTGGATATTCCAAGGTACAAATTACTAGTTGGTTATTATGTACCAGGTCTAAAAAGAAAATACTTGTATTCATCTGCATGATCTTTTTTTTTTCCTTTGCTGCTGATATTCTGTTATTTCAGTCATCTGTTCTGCATTCACAACCAAAGTCCACTGTGGGAACTCCTGCATATATTGCTCCTGAAGTGTTACTCAAGAAAGAATATGATGGCAAGGCAAGTTCTCTTATGTAGTATTTTTCACCATGGCAATAATTAGATTTCAAGCTAAGTAAAGATGGTCTATCTATATTTCATAGGTGTTAATAAGTTTAACCATTTAATCATACAGCCTATTAAACTTGATTCGCTGTGAAAAAAGTTGTATATTCTGTCATCCCATCTTTTGATTATACTATCATGTCACTATGCATCCAGGCCTTCCAATAGACATGCACATAGAGATGTTTGTTCTTTTGAGATCATTTGGTTCTTTGAACTTTCGAAAATTTATCATGCTCCATCACTTAATCTTTCTTCATTGGACTATTAACAATAAACTGTGCCTGCCTTCACCAAATTTTTTTCATTCCCCGTCGCTCAATTATTTAAAAGTAAGACCTCTACGTGTCCGATTTCCTATCTCACTGAGATAGTCATATGATTGATAGCTTTTGGATGTATTTGAATGGAGGAATCTGAAGGTAACCAGGAGGGTGTACAAGGGAAGTGAAGCCTAGTTTGGGAGAAAATTTCAAGGAGAGGAAAGCAATCTATGTCCCTTTTCATCCCTCCAACTAGTGTAATTACCTATCTCTTCAAATTGGGAATGAGGAGGGAGAGGAAATCACTCAAGTGAAAACAAGGTATTTATTTTACCTTTTTAAAAAGAAATCCTTATAGAACAAGGGCATCATGAGAGGATCAACCCTTGTTTGTTGAAGGAGAGGAAGAGTTTCCATTGCTCTCTTTGTCCTCCAACTAATGTAATTTGTTGTTCCCCAAGAAATGAGGGAGGGATACCACATAATTGATTTTTTTTTTTCTTTGCTTTGTTTGTACAAGAAATCCTTTTTAAAATGTGTATTATAGTCATTCTAAAAAATATTATCCTTCCTTAATGATGGCATCCAAATAGGAGAAATGATGCAGCATCCTTTGATTGTGAGAAAACAAACAAAACTGTTATTGATGTAGCACTAGAAGAGATGTACAAACCTCAATGCCAAATGATGCGACCTCAAATGGAAAAAGTTTCACAAAGGGGAAGAACTTTTTATTAAAACTGAAGATCTCTTAATTTAATTTTGAGAGCTCTTTTATACAACCGAAAATGACTTAAAGCCTAATCTATTCAATGGCATATTTCAAGAACATATCTCAAGCAAACATCTTCTTGCTCTACTTAATGATCCGATGGCTCAGTTGCTTGTATGGTCTTAATGATATTTCTATGAGATTGAAAGCACTGGGAAATTGGAAGTCTTATAGCTGTAGTGAAGTAAAATACCAACTTCATGTTCTGATTGTAAAATCTGGAACTAGTGAGCAAAAGTTTTATTTCACAACTATGGACAAACAGTAAAAAATATTCGGTTGGTGAAAATAATGCTGTTTTCATAGTGTTGTCTTGTGCTTCTGAGTTAGCAGTCATAATCATTTGCTTTCTCACAATGTTCATCCCCAATCATTGAGCTTCCTACTAAGAGTGTCCGATATATGTGCAAGTTCCATTTAGTGCATCTACTAGTCTCTAATCACAGTACTCTCATCAATTTTTTTTCACTCTTCAAAAAAAATTTCGATTGTCTTTTTTTCATCTCAAATATTGTTATCATCTTCTTTTATGTCATAATTACGTTCATTTCATTCACTATTCTCCTCTTTTGTGATATGTCGTAACATCGATAATAGTTTATGCAGATAGCTGATGTGTGGTCTTGTGGAGTCACTTTATATGTAATGTTAGTCGGAGCATATCCCTTCGAGGACCCAGAGAAGCCTAAAAATTTTCGAAACACAATAGAGGTAATACTTATCAAGATATTACTTCATGGATATTGCATATTTGTATCATCTAACTTTCTTGCGATACGCTGCACAGTGTATACTGAACGTTCAATATTCGATTCCGGAGAACATTCCCATATCTCCTGAATGTCAACACTTGATCTCGAGTATCTTTGTTGCTAATCCTGCCATGGTAAGCTCTTGCACACAAGGCATAGCTTAGAGCAAGTAATCATAATAATTTGTTGTTAAACACAACTTGAATGGTAATTCACTATTCCTCAAACCTATTTAGCTAATACCTGAACTTGCAGAGAATTTCAATTCCTGAGATACTCAACCATGAGTGGTTCTTGAAGAACCTTCCAGCCGATCTGATGGATGACAACACAATGAGCAGCCAGTATGAAGAGCCTGACCAACCGATGCAAAGCAGCGACGAGATAATGCAGATCTTGGCCGAGGCAACTATCCCTGCGGTTGGCACGGCTGGACTCAACCAGCACCTTTTCGGTAGTCTGGAACTTGACGACGACGATATGGAGGATTTCTACTCCGATCCAGACCTCGACATTGAAAGCAGTGGGGAAATGATCTATGCCATGTAAATTATCTTGGTTGGGTCATTGTCACTGAAGAACTCCACCTCGAGCTAAATTGGGCAACATCTTGTTTTGTTTTTGTTTTCTCTGCTATCATCTTTCCTTGGATCATAAGGAGCTTGGATTGTGGTAAGAAACTACTTTGATTCTAGAAATTGTCTTGGTCATTTCATTGATGCAGGGTTTGAAATTCACAGCTTTATTATTTTAGCAAATCATTTTGATTCATTTATGGAGTAAATTTAGAACATTATTCTTCTTCAGAATGATTTACTGGGGCATCAAAACAAAATGTGATAGTTTTGATGTTTTAATAAAATACTTTCATAGTTAATCAGATGAGGATTAATTATTTTCAATGGAAAGACACTTCTAGAATACTAATTGCGGAGCGATGTGTTGTGCGTATTTTCTGATTTACTTTGACGATCGATAGAAAATCAATATTAGTTTATTTGAAAAATTAAATATTTAGATTAGGATTACTTTAAAAAGAAGAAGAAGAATTATCCAAAGTAAATCAATCACTTAAAAATTAAGGATGTAAATGAGTCAAGCTGCTCGCGAGTTATTTGAGTCGCAATTCGAAATTTATTTGAGTTCGTTCGATTAAGTTAACGAGTCGAGCTCGAGTTTGATTTCCAGTTCGAAAAAATTATCGAACCAAGCTCGAGCTCAACAGTATTTGGTTTGTGAGCTTGTGAACATGTTCATTAAAAGACTCACGAATGTGTTCGTTAAAAAGCTCGCGAACGTGTGTGTGTATATATATATATATTAACGAGTCAAGCTCGAACTAAGCTCGTTTAACTTTTAAACGAGTTATTTTTGAACCGAACTTAAACTAAACTCGTTTAACTTTAAAACAAGTCATTTTTGAACCGAGCTCGAGCCGTTCGCGAACTATTTAATTTCATTACGAACCAAACTCGAGCTTAAGAATTAAAGTTCGAATCGAACTCGAGCCGAACTTGAGCTTAGGGAAAACGAACCGAGCTCGAGCTCGAGCTCGAGCCTTTTACTGTTCGGTTCGGTTCAGTTCGATTACACCCCTATTCAAAACCCTAAATTAAAAAAGATAAAACAAAAAAGCAATCTCTAGCTGTTGGTACTTCAGATGTCAATGAGTTCACACATTCCAGCTCTTGGAATCTCTGTCTCCATGATCATGCTCACCTCTTTCTTGTCTCCCATCCTTACTTTAATCAAAGAAAACCCTACACCTACCCTCATTCAAAGCTTCTTGCCACGGTTAATCACAAACCTCCTTCATCTCCCAATCATTTGCCATTCCATCTTCATCCAATCAGCAACAAAGTCAATGGCCGACAGGAACTAGTTCTTAAATGGGTAAACTACACCTCACTTAAGCATGCCTTTCACCTGTTTGTATAAATGCCTGAGTCACATTCCTTCTAAGCACATACTTTGGAGAGGTGGAGGTGCATAAAATAATGGCACATTCTTCTGAGCAAGATTATCGCCATGATGATCCAGGCTTTAGGCTCCCATTCGTGCCATGGTCTCCACAGTTTGGCTATGATGGCTTTGATGATCTGAGTGAATCAGATAGAGTTGCTTTGTTGCCTTCCATGGATTGCTTCATGGAGGGATGCCAAACTCCAGAGCCAGCAATTTCTTCCACCTCTGCATTTGGAGATTTGGCTCATTTGCTTTATGATGATGCCAGTAGCAATGAGATTGAGGAGTACTCCTGCATGAATCCGCCACAGATTGTTCCTGCTCCTCTTCATGATCAAATGCTTAAGACCAAGAGAAATCTAAAGGTTGACATCTCTGATAAGGCTCGAGTTTCGTCGAATGTAAGTGCGAAAAGCTCGAGCAATTAGGAAAGAAAATTGTGTATGCATTCATGGCCTAACGAGCTGGCTCTTGTTGGTCAATTATGGATTTAGATGACTCATATCAAAATATTGTAGGGGAAAAAGAGTGTAACTTTGAAGAGAGGCCCGAAGAGGACTAGGAGCCGTGTCGAGGAAGGCGGCAACGACAATGGCAACAGTTACTTTCTCAACTCTTGCAGCTACATCTCAGAGGATCAAGAAGAACCATCAACTAATCCCCAGAGTCTATATGCAAAGGTAACATTGACACACATTTTGTAGGACACTAACAAATTGGTATTATAACTTCGCGGCAAAGTTCTTACTTGGGACATATTCTACTGCCAACTACTATATTTTGAATACAGAAAAGGAGGGAAAGAATCAATGAGAGACTGAGAATTTTACAGAACCTGGTTCCTAATGGAACTAAGGTAAGCTTCAGATACTGATTTCCAACTTTACAATGTATCCAAAAAGGCGAAAATGGTAAGCTATTTGGTGCTATTTTAACAGGTTGACATTAGCACAATGCTGGAGGAAGCTGTCCACTATGTGAAGTTTTTGCAGCTACAAATCAAAGTAAGTAAAAGCAAAACTAACAATTAGAAGAGCACCTCATTTTCGAAGGCAGGTTCGGCGAGTTGTTTCTTCTCTCTTACTCCTAAATGCAATCATGTTGCAGCTCTTGAGCTCAGATGAACTGTGGATGTATGCTCCAATAGCTTTCAATGGGGTCAACATAGGCCTTGATCTAAAGATTCCTCCACTGCAGAAACAATGATGGGAGATTCCATGAATGTAATGAGATCATATAACTCAAGTAATGAAATCCCAAGTGAAAATAAAGCATAAATTGATGTTTGGTGGCAAGAAAACTCAGTACTTGTACTATGATATCAATTTTTACAGTGAATAAGAAACCAACAGCAAATATAGATGAGACAAAATGAAAAATATTGGCAAATTTTGCAGGTATCAGCTTTCACTCAACTATAACTGGGTGGCAGCATAGTATGTATGATGACGATATACAACAATATGTGAGGTTTTTCCTGATGTTGACAAAAATACACATTAGATACACATCCCATCCCATCCATGTACTGGATGTACAAGTACAAGATTTCTTGTAACAATGAAGATCGGCGCGGCAACATGGAGCTTCATGTACCCATCCGACATTGCCCACGGTACAGCGGATGTAGCCAGTTTATCAACACTTGATGAACCTTATTGGTTAGGGATTAGTATTTACTCGGAGAAGAATCATGTGGTCGTTGACTTAGCATTAGCTCAACAAATGCTATGAGGTTATTGATTGTTAGTCTTCTGATGAATCCTAATTTTCTTCAGATGACATTAGCCTCTTCAACTCCCTTGATTAGACTTGGAAATCCTTCTTAATAGACAAGCCTCTTACTTCATCAGGTGCATTGCTGCTCTACATCATAAGTGACTTTTGTCCTCCGCCACATAAGGATTGAGCGATGCACGGGATTGAAAATTTCCAGCATGGAACTGCACTTCAATCTGAGTATTTGCTGAAGAACCAGATCGAACTGGCACAGTGTAACTCGAACGAGGAGGGGATAAACTAGGAAAAACCTTGACAGTGGAACTAGTAGAAAGACGGGAGGCAGCGGACTCAGGGAACTCCTTATGAGAATGTTTGTTGTCACTGTGAGTACAAGTAAAATCAGAGTTGTTTCCAGTATGATATGATACAATAAAGATTTTACTTGAAAAGTTCACAAAAGGATTACCCATTGACGGTTGGTTTCCTTTTAACGCATGGTTCCCTATTGGAGTTGCCTTTATCTTTTGGGTTTATAGAATTATCCTGTCAGAACAGATATGTATGAAGCATTCTAAAGAATATGCAGGTAGAACAATTCATCAAAAAAAAAAAAAAAGATCTGCAACTCACAAGTTTAATCCCCGCAAAAACCTGGAGAGAACCATGAAGATTGTAGTGGTTCGCATTTTGCAGAAAGGGATGGTCAAGCAACATTTTGGCAGTTGGCCTCTCTGCAGGATTCCTACGAAAGCAATGTCGGAGAAAATGCTTGCCCTCACTCGACAATGTTTCAGGTATTGGTGGATCTTCAAGGAGGACCTTAAACATTGCTTGAGGCTGTAATCATACCAAACAAAACTAATTATGATTTAAGGAAAAAAGAAGTACATCTAGGAAAACAGAGCTTAGAGCTTCACCTTTAACCTGCTAAGCTTCCCTTTATTTGGTTGCAAAAATAACCTTCAAATTAAAATATTTATTCTCATGAAATAATTGTTCTAAATTCAAAGGTAGTTATTTAATCCTTCAAATAACACATTCATTGGTTCGACTAGGTTAATTGAGCTAGGCAAATTGCAAGAGCAGGTTGGATTGACAAGCTACTTGGCAAGATCAAGGTAAGCAGGTCGGTTGAATCTATTGGCGGCGGGCAGGGTGATCAAGTCGGTTAGGGTGGACAAGCTGAACCAAGCAAATGGGTCAAGCAAGCTGGTTGGATCAGACAGGTCTAGTGAGTTGATTGGGTCAGTTAGGTCAAGCTAAGCAAATGGATTAGGAGTGTTAGATAAGCCCTATGGGCTTATTGGTTCGATTGGGATAGGTAGGCTAGTTAGGTTGGTCAGGTAGATTAGGTGAGACAGATTAGTTGAGCTGGTTAGGGGTGTCAGGCTGCTTGGGTTGAACAAGCAAATTGTGCAGGATAACTTGGGGCAGGCTAGTTTGGTTGGTAGGGCAGGCAGATTGGTTGGATAGGTTGAGACAGGCGAGGTTGTCGAGTTGGATTGATCAACCCAAACAAACTAGTCGAGTCGTTTCAGAGTGTCACATTAGTTGGGTTAGATGAACCAATTGTGAAAGTCAGGGGCGATTGGCCCAAATGGGTGCCCAGGCTGGACAAGACAAAATGGAGCAGTTAGCCTGAATAGGACAATAGGGTCAGATACACCTACTAGACCAGTCAAGGTCAAGACAATCAGGTTAGTTGAGATGGACACCGATCGATATGGTAAACCATGTAAAGAAAAGTCAAACAAATTATTTAGATAGGAATATTTATATTGTGTAAACTAATGTATTTCTTATAACATCCCTACCAAGCAAACACAAGAATATTATTCTATGTATATTCAATTCAATGAAACCAAAACAAAGAATAATTATATTCCCAATGAATAGCTATTTTATTCCTTATCTATTCCATTTCATGAACCAAACACATCATAGTCAACAAGCAACAGATGTATAAAAAAAATTGAAATCAGAAGCATACACACCCCATCTAGATTGCTCCATGGGTGCTTCCCTGTGAACATCTCAATGATTGTACAACCCAAACTCCAAATGTCAACAGCAATATCATATCCAATTTCTTGGTTCGTAGTAGCCTGCAACATCTGCAACGGAAAACAGGTTCAAGGTTCAGAAGAGTTACATATTGGACAATTGCTTCAATCATTGAAATACAGATTTGGAGTTAAAAACAAAATCTTTTGGTTTTAGGAGCTGCCAAGTGAATATTAACTGAGGAGTAAACTAGATTAGAAGCTAAAATTTCCGCAATCTTCTGCATCTGTTCAGAAGAAATTATCCTCTGTAGAAAGATAAATAGGGTTCAGATAGAGGACATTACTAAACCATATGCTGAAGGAGCAAACTTAGTTCTGATATGCAATTAATGTTTTGAGGAGATCAAATATAACCCCTTCCGATTTCTGAAATGTTAGAAAACACACATCAATATAGGAAACATATGCTCCAGCCAAACACTGGCTTCTAACTACAAAAGAAAATTTAGATTTACTCTTAGAGCCTCCTTTTACTTGGAAGGAAAATGAGTGGTGGATAATAGAGACAATGGAATTTCAAAATTTTTCATAATTTCTAGTGTTTTATTCACATATTCTTAGAAAGGATGAACTTGGATGGGTGAGAGATCTCTTTTATTTACCATTTTAGTTCTACCGTAATTAAGCAGAAATTAAATACCAACTATCAAGATATACCCATCCAAAACTCCTTGCAAATAATACCCATTTGTGACTCATCAGAACTGAACCACATCCTTAAGCCACCACATTAAACTTGCAAGCGTCAACCTTGAAGAGTGGTTGGCCCAATGGGCACAACGGCGAGACAAGTGGGTCAGACAACCTAGGCAATCAAGCGATGTAACAAGGTTAGACGACCCAGATAGGTCGGGTAAGCCAATTGATCTGGCCACGCTGAGCTAGTAGGTTGGATGTACCAAGTGAACCAATCAAATTGCGCGGGCTGGGCGAACTAAGTGGGCCTATCAATTTGATCAGGTTGGGCGGATTTGTATGGGCTAAGCAGGCTGGTTATGCAGGTCAAGTCGACTAGGCAAGCTAGTTAGCTTAGATGAGTCAGGTGGGTCAGTAGATTTGGGCGAGCTAGACAAGTTAGGTGGGTTGGGTTGGTTAAGCAAGCAAGAAAAGCAAAACAAGCTGGAAAATCCAAGCGAGCCACTTGATCCAAGTGGGTTGGGTGGCTGAAATGACTGATCAATTCAAATAGGCCAATCGATTTTGAGGTTTGAGTGGGTCAATGAGGTAGATCGGTGTGGGCAAACCAAACTAGATGATCGATCCATACAAAGTCAAGCTAGCCGATTGGTTCAAGTGAGCCAAGCTAGCCGATCAGTTTGAGCGAGCAGGGAAATGTCATGTGCATAGATCAATTTGGGTGAACTGAATGAACTGAGCATGTTGAATGACCCAAGCAGAACATATGAGCAAGTCAAACATCCCTTTTCATCCCTAAACAGTAAGTGAACATAAGAATAAATTAAATAATATTGATGCATCAATACCAATCCATCCCTCCAATTTTTTCATCTTGGGATAAACTAGCCCTTAGATTATTTGAAGACATTTGGAAATGGCCCTCTCTCCTTCTAGCAGGTTATCTGTGTTATCCATTCTCTTGCTTCTATTCGGGCTGCTGCTGCACAAAATGGAAGTCAATGCCTTAACACTAGTTCTTTCAACTTCACATGTATTTATGCTCAAACAGTATGCCATCCCAGAAAAGGTATTAATGTTTCTGCTGTGCCCATCACCATAAGCCAGGTAGAATGTTTTTGCCTCAAATTACAAAGTTCAGGAGCTTTGATCAAATATAGCAAAACACAACCTTAAGTACTTATTATCCTATTCATCTACACAAGCCTGTCAAAGGTGCAACCTTACAAAGAGTTACAAGAACCAAACTCATCTGCAGTTGATGCTTACTCATATTGGTTATAATATAGATTTTGGCAGTAAAGACACTGCTTTTCTACAGTTAAACAAAACAACTTCTCTGTTTATGCCAGCAAATTCAGTATCACCAAGCAGAAAAAAAGATAATTATCAAAGAACGCCATCAATTGAAGAATTTATACAAGTTGAAACTACTAAATAGAAGCAAAAAAATGAATTCTGTTGCTGGAGAAGAAAAAAAAAAGAAGGAAAAAAGAAATATACCTCTGGAGCCATCCAATATGGTGAACCCTTCAAGGAAAGAGCACGTGCTGCTCCACTTAACTGATTAAAGAAAAAAGTCAAATTACAAACATTAGCTAATGTGTCACATAGGCACCTCATTAGCTGTGTAAATGTATTTAATAAACCAGGACTCAAATTCTAACTGTGGTTTGATCAGAGAATGACTAACACTTTTCCTTAATTTTGGATTTTGTTTCACGTAGCTCAATTATATCCTTAATTTGGGCTTCACCTCTTGGTAGTTGAAAAGATGAAGATACAAGATTAATGTTTTATTCAAAGCATGCTAGTTAACTCTGAATTGTGAAAGGAAGAGTTTCTTTGTGCAATGTGGTTCAAGCTCTCCATGTTGGACATCAAACTATTGTCACCTTAGAAATTTCCTTGTTATCTTTGCCTTCTCATCCTACTCAAATCCTTGATATTTTACTCCCTAATCCCTAGGGTTATAACATTGATGTGATTTCAAGATTGCATTTACAAGAGTAATCCACAACAAGATTTATGTTAATCGACAACAATGACAAATTTTAACATTTAAGAAGATGAAAATTGTTGACAACGATGTTTGCACAATGAAAGGAAGTAGACAACAGTAAATAGTCAATTTTTATTCCAGCAAAGTAATGCAGATTAGGTTTTCCTGCTCTTCCTACTCTTAAAATATTTTTATCATGTTTTACAATCTTACCACACTGTTTTGCTATATCTTTTGCTTCTGCTTTCACAAATATTTGTCATTAATGTTTGTCTTCCATAATTTCATAAATTAGATTTGAGCATAAATTTGGACCAAATTAAATCTAAAAACTGGATTTTAAAAAAAATCACGTATCTATCATGTTTTAGCTAAATTATAATTTTTTCAAGGTACAACTTGATATTTCTATGTAACTATTTTCATTTAATTTATACCAATTTTACTTTAAATAGATAATAGAATTTTAATATCTACATTGTGATATTTTTATTTGTAGATCATTTTTATGTTTTGATGTTCTTAGTTTTTTGTGGTTCTATATTTTATTTTTAAAAATCCGAACCTTGAAGATAAACATCATTGGCTCAGATGAAGCACTTTTCAAGTTCAAATGACTTCCATTAAAAAAAGGAGCAGTCCAATGCACAAAGCTCCTACCAATGAAAGGTCCCGCCGGGGAAGGATCTATTATACGTAGTCTTATCCTGCATTGTAAAAGGCTATTTCCACGACTTGAATCCGTGATCACTAACTAGATCACACAGTAGCAATGTTACTGTTACGCCAAGACTCCCCTTCTTCAAAGGGCTTCCATATTGGCCAAAAATCTTTTTCATTGATCACTACCAAAGCAAATATTTTTTTCTGGATATTATTTTCATTTTGAGTCTTACATAGAACTAGAAGATTCATTTGTTTAAATAAGAGAATATTCAAA
This sequence comes from Curcuma longa, assembly GCF_044706935.1. Classification (NCBI taxonomy): domain Eukaryota; kingdom Viridiplantae; phylum Streptophyta; class Magnoliopsida; order Zingiberales; family Zingiberaceae; genus Curcuma; species Curcuma longa. The sequence continues at coordinate 5,358,585 of NC_133875.1, forward strand.
GAGACACAAACTATCCAAAAAAATTTTCAATCACTATTCGGCAATCTGCAGTTAGTGTTACATCTGACAAAAACAAGTTGTATATTGAGTATTGACTGGAACAACAACCAGAAAACATAGGTACTTCCATGATATCAGATTATTTACTCTCCAAAAAGCACAGAAAATATATATTAAAGTATAAAGCACATATTAGAAAGAACTATAATTCTTGGTGTACAAATTGTAGCTCAATTATAATCATAAAAATAAGCTTACATGTTTTGCCGTCCCAAAATCAGCAAGCTTGACAACGCCATTCACATCAACAAGCAAATTTGCCCCTTTGATATCTCTGTAGGAATGAACTACTGATTAGAGTCACATGTCTAAATAATGCACTGTTTCCCTGAACAAAAATGGCATACATTAAGGATTTCCTTTAACAATTATATATACTGTGAAGTTACTAGTGGCATATAAATCTAGTAGCTTAATTTGTGTCCATAAATTGAAATACAGAAGCCATCAAACATTGGCTGTCTTCAGCCAAAAAAGGAGCACATACTGGGCTTTTGTTTTCTAAGCCAAAAATTTGCACCTTGCTAGCAACAGATGGTTCAACTTCTCTTTTTGCATGAAATGTTGTTAAAATCATAACAGATGGAATATTTAAAAAAAAAATCCAAACAATATACCTCTTTATTTACACAGTAAGTTGGTTAAAATTTGATAAAAGCGTATATAAATGATCAAATTGTATGCCAGATCGCAACAGTATGTGCAACTACATATCTCTTCAAAACGAAAGAATGCATGATCAAAAAGTAAGTCCCCAATTAAGCATTTTAAAGATAATGATGTCGTGCTAATAGATACATGCTTGTGGAAATGGCATCATCAAAATTTTCATCAATGAGCAGTAGAACCACTAAGAAATTAGATCCCTGCAGGCAATCTATACTGCAAATGTTCATTATAGTGCATAGGTAAGAAAAGAAAAGGGATCAAGTTTCTGGCCTTTGGTGGATAGGAGTCTATGATATTATTATATGTTTTGTTTTAGGATCTAATTACTCCATGAGAAAGTGACACTAAGGAAAGTGAAACATATTAATTACAAGACCTAACCGGAGCACAAAATAGATATAGGAGCAGAAAAGGAAAATGTGAACATGACAAAGGACATGCACACAGCATGTCATGTTAACAGTGCAATATAACCTGCAGCATAAGAAAGCCCCACGTAAACAGATCCATAATTCCATTTATGTTAGTGAGTTTCAGAAAATGACCATTGAGATTGTTATAATTATTTATTCTTGCACCTGAAGATTTACATTTTTCTTCAAGGTTAGAAAAACTAGCCTTAAAACACTGACATCGCGATAAAGTAATTGTCTAGTAATGAAAAATCCCCAGAGATAGTAGTAGTTCTGAGCTATTTCTCTAATCATACCTAACCTATTTAGTTCAAGGCACAACACTAACCCTCATTAACCTTGTACTTTTAAACCAAATCTACAAGGAATCTCTGCTGCTTTTAGTTTCTCCACAATCAGTGCCTCTAATACCCATATCATACTGTTTTCCAAAGAATAACAGAAACCATAATCCACATCACTTTCCCTGGACTCATTCTATGTTACATGTTAATCACAATAGTTCATCACATTCAACCCAAGATCCTCACACTGAACAAAAACAGCAGGCACTCTTTTGGGTGGTCCCCAAGTCCGGGCATTGAACTATAACATGAAAAACATTCTCCTTTATCTAGAAGAAACATCAACAACAAGAGCCTAATGAATCTGCAAAATTGGAAGATACTTTAGAATATAGTTTATTAGTCATCTGACAACATTTAAATTAACTAAATTGTGAATTTGTGAGTTGCCATACAATCTCTTGGAGGAATAGCAAAAATTTATTTATTTTCAAAACAATTAAGGGTGAACAAAGTTCACCCAAAATATAATAAAGGAACCACCAGATATATGTAATGAGATCACCAGCATCAGAAAACTGACCTGTGCATGATGTTTTTACTATGCAAGTAAATCAACCCATTCAAAATATGACGGGTAAAATTGCGCACCACTGATTCAGTCATAGCTCCACAATGCTGTTGAACATACTTATTAATTGAGCCAGGGTGGACATACTCTAAATAAATGTACAGCCGATCCTCAATCTGCATATCCAAAACTGAATTCTTAAATAAAGATGTGAAAAAGAAAGACAAAAGATTAAGGATAACCATAAACAAAGCTCACTGTTTCTGTCCCATAGTATTGAACGATATTAGGATGCTTAAATTGACTGAGAAACTTTATTTCCTGCAGGAAAAGGGAAACAAAGGTTGATCAATTAGCCAAACACAAATAATCAATGTCAATGAAGTGAAATCATCAGATGTAATTGGAAATATTAGCTGAATAGCGAAGAGGGCATGCGGTTGAGACAAAGCCATTAATGTCTATGGAATTAGCATAGAGCATGAAATAACCAATGAGAAGGTAATATGGTTTATAAGTAGATATATATGCAACCTATGATATTGAGAACTAACCTGTTCCAACTGCTTCAAGCATTCAGCTGATTTGGGATCATCAGGAATTATATTTACTTCTTTCATCGCACATAAAGCACCAGTATGCCTGTTAAAGTGTATAAATTACATAAAAGGAAAAGAAGAAAGGAACTAAATTCCAACTATAAAATAACACAAATGTGCTGTACCTGTTAGTGGCTTCATAAACATTACCAAAAGTTCCACTTCCAAGTAGTTTTCCTTTCTGCCACTGATTAGTCTTGTGTAGCACCTCTGCTTTTGCTGCACTTTGATGAGAAAAAGTTGATTGTGAAGGAGGAGATGCCCCAGGAGGGAGAGGAAGTGGGTGCACTTCCACATTACCACCATTATCATGTTGTCTAGAAGAGCTCTCAGGGAACTTCTTTGTGTGCAAGGGTGAAGGAGGCCCACTAGGATTTCTAGATTTTGATATATTACTTTTAGTGTTTGGACTAGAAAATGGAGAAATTTCAGGACCATGAATCATTTTATCAGGTGATGTCTTTGACAGAAAAGCTGTCACCAGACCCATGGGAGAGATCTCTGGTGCAGATGACACTTTAAGGCCTGTACTGCATTTGCCAGATGACAAATTGTCTGCACTATTCAATCTCCTGGGGCTACGTATAGGGCTAGCAATAGGGCTTGCAAAATCACCAATTGCAACAGTTTTAGCAGGAATCTTCAGCCTGAAGTTCATAGTACTGGAAGAATTTGGATCTGGGAATTCTTTCCTCCGGTAACTAATTGTTGTCAGATTTGATGGCTTGTCAACATGTTGTCTACTCTGTGGATTAGTCTGGTAAGCTAACCTTTGCAGAGTAACAAATGCGAGTCAACAACATTTCCTCGATATCAAAACCAAAAGACAAAGGAAAATAAGAAAAATATTTCCTAAGTAATAAAAACATTTCTTACAACATAAGAAAAAGCAAATTACATATTCAGTAATTATCAAATCATATGCTTTTGAAGATCATACAAAATTTGTAGCGTAAAGGGTTTCAATAGCTACAAGCAGTGAAAAAAAACAAACAGAATGTCAGAATAATTTTTTAGGTTAGTGTCAATGTATGTCGATTGCAATGCTAGAGTGATGTAGGGCGATGTATAGCCTTAAGAGAATAGTTAAAGCTTTAAGATGTTTATCCTCTTTTTTTATTTTCTCACATTTCTTTGAAATTGTCTTCGTTTTTCTACATTCCACCAACATACCCATATGGCTGGCTGACATTAAACATGGTTACAAATGTTCACAAGCACCTCAATGCAGCTAAAAACTGTAATCTTTGACTTAAATAACACCTTACTGCTTCAATGATTTTTAGTAACAAGGCAATCCCTCTAAAACCAATACTATTTTTAATAAAGAGTATCAAGGGTGAAATTTATGCTTTGAATAGTATACAAGGATTCAATGGGGGCATTAAATTGTTGAGATAAACAATGTCTTGGGAGAGAGTAATTTTATCCGAAGGCCAGGGGAAACTAGTAACTTGGGTATTTGAATGCCATTATAGTGAGATTTATCTCCTAATTCTAAGTAAAAGTGGAAATATATGCACTGAAATGTTCCATTGAAATGGATGTACTTTTGTTGGAAAGCAAAGAAAGGGAGATTCCAGTACGCCATACACCAGCAATTGGTGATCTTTTTCTTTCACATCTCAGCAATTCACTACTAGTAAAGTTAGATTTTAAATAACTATTTCTCTTCCTCAAAAAAAGATTTTAAATAACATGAAGAACTGTTAAATTTACTTGTACTTCCAGAGAATCATGCTGTACACAAAAAAGAACAATGAATCTCTTGTTTCTAATACTATAATATCCTCAGACTAAGAAAATTTCCCCAGCATATCCTCTCCTAGAGACACCACAGAAGCGATATGCCAATACTCACAAGCATAACATCAAAGTTATTACAGAAAATAGTAGCACTGGTACAAAAGTTAGGATAACTATATACCAAGGAATTTTTTTTATCTTAATATTTAGTAAGAGTAAGCTAGAAAAACAAACATCTATTCTCCTGAAGCAGCTCGCAGTTATTGAAAAACGTTGGCAAATGCTTAAAATACACCAACAGAAGGGCTTAATAAGAAGTAGGCATCATAAGAAGCAAGATTCCAATATCAATGTTAAGAACGTTAAGAACCTCAAGGTCCTCAAAAATTTTAGAGAATGCAAATTGTTTCCTTCATAAGGTTTCGCATAAATGTTTTTCCATTGGGTACCATTAAGACTAAAAGAAAAAGTAACCAAGATTTCGTATAAAGATAATAATTTGCAAGGCAAAAAGAAAAAAAAATTGATGCCCAAGGATCCCTCAATTACACATCTCAAGCAAAGATATTTAGCAAGCAAAAATAATACCTTTCTACCGAAAACTCAAGGGTCGAGGGCTCGGCGGTCGTTCCATTCCCGTCACCTTCCGCCCTGTCCGAATTCTCCCACGGAGAGCGCAGAGGGCGTCCCACCGAATGCCGCGGAGAGGATCCCAAATCCTGGTCCGAGGCCGAAGCTCGCGAAGCAGCGGGAAGGGGGAGCGGACGCGGCAACAGCATGGGCGAGGACGCGCAACGGGAGGGTAGGGCGTCGACATTTCTGGTGGCGCCCGGCATGTCCCTGGAACTCGAACATTCGTACGCATCAGCCTCGAGGGCCAAGGCATCGATTTGGAGGTCGGTGAGGTGGCGGAGCTTGCGCTGGCGGGTGAGCTGGGGATCTCTGTCCCGGCTGCTCCAAGGGAAGAGGCAGGAATCCTTGGACCACCCCTTGCTCATCGGAGGAGAGGAAGAGGACGAAGGCGAAAAGGCGAAGGAAGGGGGAGGAGAGGATACGGTTGCCGTTGCTCTTCCACCAACGCATGACGAGGACAGAGGCGGAGGACATGGGTGGCGAGAGAGCAGGGTAGGGTAGCACGGAAGGAGGTGGAAACCCTTACCCTAGAAGTCGCCCATGGGAGGAGGAGGAGGAGGAGGAGGAGGAGGAGGAGGCGGTGGTGGTGGTGGCGGAGATCGACGAGGAGGAGCAGGAAATGAGCGGGCGGGGCCCCATGTCTCTCGGACACGCGGCTTCGAAGAGACGAGTTATTACGTGTTCTCGATTTTGACTTGGCCACGTGTCGCCTTCTTCTATCAATGTCATATCGGCCGATATATTACGCGTCACGATATATTGAGCAAAACGATATATGGTAAGCTTGTGGTTTATTTCGAGTTGATTATTTTAGAAAAATAAAATAGAGATCGATATTTGACTTTTTCATCATTATTTTGTAAATAACTAAAGTTTTTTTATGGGTATAAATTATTAATCTTTTTCATGGACCAATTTTAATTTGGATTTCCTACTCTATTACTTTACTTGCTTTTTTATCTATTATTTTTTAAACAAAAATTTAAAAAAATGTGCATCATGGATATTTCATTTTTCAATTATAATCAAATGGACATCCTATTTAACTCCAACGGTAGGAAATATTTTTTCATTATATGTAGAAATTAACATGTAATTTCTGTAACATGTAAAAGCTAATTATTAACTTTTACACCATGCTCGTTAAAATATTATTTTAATTAAATTATCACTCATAGAAGTAAGATTAAAATGATATAAAATTAGAAGCTCACAACTAGTTTTTATATAATTAGAAGACAAGTTGTAGAAGTTATATACTAACTTTTACATAGTCAATCGTAATCAAATAATGTTCATTTAAAATGAGATGATTGTTATGAAGGTTTCATCAATTGTTTTACTTATTAAAATATTATTTTAATTAAATTATTATTAAAGAAATAAAATTAAATGATAAATATTAAAATCTATTATTTTAAAAGTTATCATTATATTATAGAAGTTGATGGCTAATTTTTATACGATGTAAAAATCGTAGAAAAACTAATTTATTTTTAATGATGAAATAACTTATAAAAATTTTACAAAGATACGTTAAATATTGCACTAATTTGACTTTAATTGGAAAAGGAGTCGTCGTGTTTAACAAATGATGAGCCTTTTGATTTTTCTCTTATTTTTGACGTAAACATGACATCAGCATGACCTAACATATTCTATTTTTATTATTATTCAATAGACAATATCTCTTCACTTAATTAATTAATTTTGTACGGACTGAATACATGCGACAAATTTGCATGGCTTTTATAACGTAACGTACCCTACGTTGCATGGAGCTTGTCCCCCGTTCTTTATTTCCTAAATTAATTTTCTATTTTTAAATGCTGAAAATTATTAAATTCGCAAGGACTAAATTAATTATTTTGAAGCGAAACAATTTAATTAACATTTTGTCACATGGCAAATTCCTGCAAAACAAAATAAAAAAATTCGAAGAAAAAAATAAATTAAATACAGATTTTGAATATTTGAAATTTCGTCACGTGACAAATTCCTTCATTGATTTAATTTTTTTAAATATATATAAATAAATTTTAAATTTTAAAAAAATTATTTATTTTTGTCTTTATGTATTTGTTTCTCTTCTGCAAGGATGCGAGTTGCAGTCGCTCTCTCGCTTCTTCTTCTTCTTCTTCTTCTTCTTCTTCTTCCTCTGGTTTTTATTAATTGCCCCCGCAAAATTCTAACTAATTACATTGGAGTCCTCGTAGATGGAAAGGAGGCAAGGGTTCTTCACGGCGATGAGCGAGGAGCTGGCGAGGGGGTTGGCGCAGGCATGGAGGTGCGTGTCCGATCTCTCCCGGCGGTCACCGCCTCCCATGGAGGAGCTCCTCCTCCTCTCGCGGCCGTTGAAGCGTCTCGGGGCCGCGGAGGATCGGGCGCTTCTGAGGTTTGGCCGCCTGGCGCCGCTGATGGAGGGGCCGGATACCGGGGAGGAGGAGGAGGAGGACGGCGCGCGGAAGGAATGCGGGTGGGGGCAGTGGGCGGCGTGGGGCCGACTGCCATGGCCGCTGTTTGGCTCCGCCGGCGCCGCCCGCCGGTCGGATCTACTGCTCTTGCTCGGAGTCATTGCGGCGCCTCTCGGCCCTGTCCATGTTTCCTACGCCGAGACGCTTCCTCACCTTGGCATCAAGGATACCCCAATTGTGAGGATCCTCTCCGTTGAATGCTTGCTTTTGTGTTTGACGAAATGCCTGACATATTCCTATGAAATGCCCTAGGAAACGTCTTCGGCACAGTACATATTGCAGCAGTACACAGCTGCGTCAGGAGGTTCCAAGTTGTTGAGCTCGATCAAGAATTCTTATGTGATGGGGAAGGTGAGGATGGTAGCAACTGAGTTAGAGACAGCTACCCGAGTCATCAGGCATAGGAATTCTTCAAGAGATGCTGTATCTGGTGGCTTTGTGCTATGGCAAATGGTGCCCGAAATGTGGTACATGGAGCTCTCTGTCAGCGGCAGTAAGATTCATGCCGGTTGCAATGGCAAACTCGTTTGGCGCCACTCGCCTTGGGTCGGTGCCCATGCAGCCAAGGGCCCTGTTCGACCACTACGTCGGGCCCTTCAGGTATAGAACCAAGTCATGGAGCATGATTCTGTTAGATCAGATGACTACAAAATTTGATTTGTTTTTTATTTCCACCACGTTTTGTAGTAGCTTAATTCAGATTGTTCAGTTTTTGCATGCATTAGGGTCTTGATCCATTGACCACAGCAAGCATGTTCACCAATGCACCATGCATTGGGGAGAAGACTGTCAATGGGGAGGATTGCTTCATCCTCAAGCTCTGTGCAGATCCACAAGCTCTCAAGGCAAAGAGTGAAGGACATGTTGAAGTTATCAGACATGTCTTATTTGGTTACTTCAGTCAGAGATCTGGGCTTCTCATCCATATGGAGGATTCACGTCTGACTCGAATCCATGCAAATATTGGTGGTGATTCTGTGTATTGGGAAACTTCAATCAACTCCTCCATCAATGATTACCGGCCAGTCGAGGGGATTATGATTGCTCACTCTGGTTATTCAGTCATCACCCTTTTCCAGTTTGGGGAAGTAGCCTTGAGTCACACCAAGACCAGAATAAAGGAGGCTTGGACTATTGATGAGGTGGCCTTTAATGTCCCTGGGCTTTCTGTGGATTGTTTTATCCCTCCAGGCTCCAGCTGATAATAAGTTTGGGTCTTAGTGAATCTTGTGAGTTGCCCCAAGGAGATGAGGGGAAAAAAACATAATGGTTGGTTGGACTAAGGCCCTAGAGAGGTCACTCAATGAACACAATGATGAAACACAAAGCATCATGTGGAGGGTGGAAGTTTAATTCTAGTGTCATTTAATCTATTTAGTTCTTCATAACTGACAGGATGACCATGATATGCCCCTCTGTATTAAAGGTTAATTCTGTGCTCTCTAATATGGAAGAACAGAGTTTAGCACTCTTAAATTTGACAGCATTATATCTCAAAATGCAGATTTCTACTTCAAATAGTATGAACCTTCAGTTCTAGAGAACATTGGCTTTTGAGCATTATGCTATTTTGTTTTCTCACTGGGTGTTTTGCTTGTTTATTACCAAGGAAGTTGTCAAGGTGTATGAAGCTAATAAATGAAATTGTGGGCAAGGATTTTACCTAACCTACTTCATCCATCTGATATTTATGCTCTTGTTTTGCTATGGCATATGACAGCAACTTTGTGTATTTGTATTAAGGCTGCCTTGGCAGAAGAAAGCAGTGGTAGATAGCTGGGGCCTCACTGACTCCACTCAGCAGCAACAAATGTGGAATTATCATTGCAGACACCAGAATCAATCGTTTTGATGCTCAGGACTTGAAATTTAAGATGCATCGACTGTTCCATCTATCAGAATTTTTAACTTGCTGATGATTGCATTGTCATCAAGCTTATTCTCTTTGCTGAGCACTCTCATCTTCTCCCTCATGGGTCAGTGTGTGCTCTTGATGGGAAGTGTGCCATGGGGATCACATGATTGAATGAGGCCAGTGTGTACTTGTAACTAATCAATGCATTTTAATATCTTCCAAGGACAAGTAGATGCAAAAATCTCAGGAACAGTAATTGTATTATGCTAGATCCGAAAGAATCATTATATATCTCTATAATAATTTGATATGGTCCACTTTAAACCTCAAACAAAGGATTACGGTGAGCTCCTTAACGGTCCCAACAGACCTCTTATTGAAGAGTCTCAATGGACTTACCCACTTAACAGTCTCAACGGACAACCGATATTGTTCAATGGGAGCCCCCAAAAGCCTCGTACCAATGAGATATTTTTCATCTTATAATCCCAAGATTTTTTCCATAGATTTCCAATGTAAGACTTTGATTGTATTCTAACAATTTACCCCTCAAACAAAGGACCACTGGAAGTCCCCTTTAATGGTCCCAATGAACCCCTTATTGAAGGGTCCCAACGGATCCGCCCTCTTAACGGTCCCAACGGACCCCTTAATGGAAGTTTCCACCACATGGATCTGCTCTGATATCACTGTTATATCAGATGGAATCTATATATATCTTCACAATAGTACGATATTGTCCATTTTGGACCCACATCCTTATAGTTTTATTTTTTAGACTTTACCCAAAAGGTCTCATACAAATGAGATATTTTTTATCTTATAATTTCAAAAAAATTTCTATAGATTTTTAACGTGAAACTTTGATTATATTTCAGTAGAGAAATTCTGTTATATTTGTTGTGGTTGTGAGCTTGAATTGTAGGAGTTGAATTTAGGTTTAATGCTTGTTTAATCTATGGGATTATGATCTCTAATTGCTTACATATGTATTTGCATCCTTTAATTCTTCTCAGACCCTGTTAATAATAAATTAACAAGACCTAATTACATGGTCCTTTTTATTATTGACTCCTGTTGCAGAGATATTCCTTTTGGTAGGCAATTTAATTAATTTCCAACAGAATTAATGTTGTAGGCTCGTAGAACCCTAACCTAGCTAGCTAGATTCCTTATATTTGTCTCTTTTTTATTAAAAAAACATTTTAAACAGTTGAAATGTAACATATTGTTTTTTAACATTCCGTATCAATATTTAATTATCAATTACATATTATTTAATTTTTGTTATTAAAATTTTCGACCATCATATTTGTCATATATTGATAGTTTTTAATAAGAATTATTTAAATTATGTCAAAATTAACTTACCATTTTTTTAAATAAAAATGTTTAAAATTGTTATTCACCTTGCCATTTTCCCTTTTCTTTAATTCATTGACGTTGGACCATCATTTGTTTTCTCATTCCGTACCATAAATTATTAAAAGGAATAATTATCTTTGTGTGTCTTCTATTGAACTTGTCGAACAATATAAATTCATATATTTCCTACTTGTTTATTTTTATTTTGTGTTCTATTTATGTTTGTTTACGTCTCTGTTTTTTTTAAAATAAGATTTAGATGACTAAAAGGAACTTTGAAACATCCTGAGAATCAGTCATCATGTGAAAATTTTGTGTTAAAAAATTCAATATCTTCCATTAACTTGAATTTTTACATTTCATTTTTTTAATCGACAAAGTAAATTTTGGAAGTCGACAAAATAGTAATTATTTTGGTGGCTCATTTTTTATAGTGAAATTGTAGAGAAAATATTGAAAATTGAAAATTATCAAACTGAAAGAAGGAATCGAAACCAGATTTAACAAATAGGTTGATTTAAAATAAAAGAACAGCATCTAAATAAAATTTAAATAATTTATGAACTAAAATATAAAAATAATTTTAATTATTCAGAACCTTCTGGAAATATTTTTAAATAATTTTTTTAAACCTAAGACTTAATTGTTACGAGTAGAGCCATCAATTTAGATTGAGTCCGTTAAATTAATTCATCCCACCAAATAATTTAAATGGGTTAAATTAAAATTTTATCAATTCATTTTAATGTGGGTTCATATAGACCGACCCACCTAGGCCCGTGACCCACATAGGTCAGTTTGTGGCGGGCTTGGATTGACTCGTAGATTGAAAAAAATTATTTTTTAAAAAAATTTAAAATTAAAATAAAAAACTTAATAGACTAATGAACATGACCTGTTTAAACCGTAATCCAAACTTAAAAATTTCAACTTGACTTATTTAAACTGTAATCAAAACTTAAAAATTTTAATATTTTTTATATTTTTTTATTTTTGACAGCTTGTGGATTGATCCACCTAACTAGCAATCCACTTTGCATTGGGTTGGAGATTTTTCAACCCACCAAGTTGGTGAGCTGATCCTCCCCTTATATGATGAGTTTCTGGCGGATTGACACACCCCACCATAAGATTGATTCGTTTGACAGTCTCTAGTTACGAGTTACACTTAAGTTCTCTGAATGAGCTTCAATTTGATAGGTTATATATATAGGTCCCGTGGTTTAACTCCGAGTCAAAAATTATGATCTTCTAAGGCTCAGGTTTTCTATATCACAAAGCCTTTCAAATTTGAGATGTCGCCACCGTGCCACGATCGTGTTGGTAAGCATGCCCTAGCCGTGTCGATTGCTTGGCGAACACGGTTGGCCAAACACGACATTGTTAGAAAGCATGACTTGATCATGTTAGTTGTTGGATGTCTTCGGTTGAGCGAACATGACCGTGCCAGGGAGCACGATCAAATCGTATTCAGCCCATTAGATGGTAGCAAGAGACACAACCATATCAAGAGATACGACCAACCCCTATTTGACGTTGGACACCTTAATTGCTGCTTCTGCATAATTTTCAAAACTAAAGATCCTCCGAGCTAAATAAATAAAAAAAGAGATTTTTAAGACTAGTTTGAGATTATAAATCACAATTATATTAATGAAGAAGTTCATCATTATCGTGGTTATTCATACTTACAACTATATATTTAATATTGACTTTAGGAATAACTTATTTTTCTCTCACCCAATTGTATTAATATTACTTTTAATTATTATTTTATACTTTCAATAATTTGCATATATCTACATTTTCACTTGCTCATTTAAAAACCTTTAACGCCTATTTTTTTCCCCTCTATAATTCGGAATTTAAATTTAATCAACTCACACCCTATTAATTAATATCTAATGAAAATTCCATTCATAAAAACAAAATAGTTGCGAGAGCTTCGCACCAATTGCCAATAAATCAACTCAATCTTAACTGGAGATTCAATTGCTAAGTTGAACTGATCTTTGCTACTAATTTATAAATCACAACCAAACCATCAAACAGCTAGCTATTTCCTTGAAATTTTTGCCAACTTTTTTTCTTTCTTTCTTTCTTTTTTCCAAAGGCACACACCCTCACAATCACATGATATACAAGTATACGACTAACTCGCATTTGTTTCGCAAGATTGTCTCAGGAAAACTGTTGCAATGCAGCATTTGCTCAGACAATGGCTGGAAGAGGGTCTTCCGATCCATCGGAATTGAAGGAAAAGATGTCGAGAGGTGCGGTGGTGCAGTCGGAGGGCAAGTTGCCATTGAACTTGGCACGGCCGCCGCCTCGATGGTGCTGGTGATCGAGGTACAGCACGATGACTGTGATGTCGTCGTGGAAGTGGCGCCTCACTCCTCTATCAATCTTCCTTATATCTTCATACCTCATCTCTCTTTTTCTTGCAGCCTCATCTTGTGCAGCTCTAACCAAGAGCTTCGCGATACCCTTAAAGATCATGTTTAAGATAGTGTAAGAAAGAACCAGTTGCCAGCCTGGTTGCTTAACCAAATGTTAGAATTTAGGATCATAGGAATCTTACTGCTCTTGGGTTTTTGAACACCAAGTCAACTGCAGCTTCATCACTCAACTGCTCCCAGAGTCCATCTGATGCAAAGATCAAAAACAAGTCTTGTGGTTTAAGCTTATGAGTCCGAATAGTTGGCTCGGCAGTGATGACCGCGCGCTTCAAGGGAATGGGGGAAACAAAGTGCTGAAATAAAGGGTCGATGCTGAAGTCGGGTTTTTTCAGGTATATATCCCCAATAGACCTGGAAACCTGCTTATTGGAAAAGGCAAAGTTAGTGAAGGATACAAGATAAGATACATGCATAACAGAATCAAATGATCAGCGGTTTTTCGATGCCAAACTATGATATCATGCAGCTGAATAACAAATAAATACTTCAAATTTCATTCTCTATTACGATCAACAGCTTGGAATGTTGAAGCCAAAGTTAAAACCTCAGAATACGTTTTATTTGCAGCCCTTGATTATGTACATATTAAATAATGAAAGAAACACAAAATTCCCAGCATGGTTACCTTAAAAGGTTATGAGGAGACAGGATAAATACGAAGAAAAAACCATGCAAATACAAAGATGCATAACTGGGATAAAAGATCGAGCATAAGATGCAACACCAAACGAAGGCTATCTGTACCTAAGTGAGATTACAAATGGATGTATTTGAAATAATTTATTAGTTTATATATCTGACCATATAGCTAATTAAAGGACAAGTATCAATTACAAAGAACGTCAATATCTCAGAAGGAATGCTACTCAAGAACCTGGACTAGGAGGATAGAAACCTGCAGCATCCGACATTATTTGGAATGTTTCTTTTGCTTATTAACAACTATCTGTCAGGATTATGATTCGATCTCTTAATAATTAGGAGAATATGCTTCCATGAATATGAAATCAACAACTTGTTAAACATACTCAAGGAGGAATAAACTCAATAAAGTATTATAGAAGCACATGTTTACTTTTGAAAAGGAAGATTGCATTATACACAATACCCCAAGTACAGAATATAAAACTTGTTATAAGCATGTGATTTATCCTGAGAGGGAAAAAGAGAGAAAAAAAAGGACACCGTCAAGCGTTTAGGCATCTTGTTCCAGGGTCCCATGTTCACTGACAAAACCAAAGCATTGGTATTATCTCAGTGATTTGTTAGGTAAAGCAGTTAACAGCAACATGCATCTTCTTTAGCTAACATATTGACCAATACCATTAGAACTGACTTTTGGGAGATGGAAGCATTGCCCCCATAACCAAGAAAAAAGTAGGCAAGTAAGCAAAATTCAATAAAAAAACAAAAAAAAAATCAATGGTACAACTAAGTTGGCTTGTTTTAAGGAGCATGCAAAATATAAATATATATTCATTGTTGAAGCTAATTACCCAAACCATTCAAAAGAAAAAATCTTCACATTTTTATAATTAGTAACACACAGAGATGGAGAACAAGCTGCAAACAATTTTTGTCATTTTTATTGAAAAGTTTTCAGAAATCACAAAATAGTAAGATCCGCTTAGCACAAAGGGATGTCATGCCTGTAGATGATATTATGTTTTAACCAAGGTGAAATTGACCCAACAAGCCAACAATCGATGCACTGAGCAACAACATATTGTCGGACAATGAACTTTGCAAATTCATCAACATGAATCCAGCAATTGCATTGAAATACCAGAAGAATGAGTTAATACAAAGAAAGAAGGAAACTCAAAAGAAAGGAAAAAAATTGAAAATCACATTGATACAAAATATGGTGATCATTCAACATAATGTTTGATAACACCATCATTTTTGAATGTTAACTATCCTTTGGAAAAAATTTCGAGCCAAAATACTAATCGCAGATAAGCAGAAACTGAACAGAACCAATGGAAATAAACAAAGAATTGACCCACTGGCATTTAAGAAGGAATATTGTAAGCATCATGGTTCATCATCAACCAAATTCTTAGTAAAAATTGGGCAGCATTTTGAATTATGAAATCCTAGCTCTAGCTTATATAAATGAAAATTAGTTCAACAACAATTTCATTTTGATGCACAAATTAGTTCAACAACAATTTCATTTGAATGCAACTTGTGCTAGGTTAACAGATGGATGATAGAAACACATGAATCTACAAAATCAATATCAAGTATTGCAGAATGTGTTCTCCGACTAAGAAGAATATTTCCAAACCACATGACTGATTTCACTGATTTCATTTCTATGTTCAGAACTTTAAAGAAAACTAGAAATGTTATCGGAAGTATGCTTAGTGCCATGAAATCAGCTTTACTAGAAGTGACGAGATAGAGTTTGATTTTCTTGTTGAACAGAGAGATTTACAGATTTTAAGACGAAAAAGAAGAATCCTAAACATGTAGTCAAGCAAATAATTATGTGATAGAACAGTTAATAATGAGAAAGGCCAACCTGAATAATTCCCTTAACCCGCCACACCCCTCGAGTATAGACAACGATGTGGGAGTCATCCGGGTGCAGCTCGGCTAGCTCCTTTCTAACCTCTTCGACCGCGACGTTATGGTCTGTCGACAACCGCTCCGCCACCACGGACCTCCCGTCGACACCCCGGCGGCCAAGCACCGCCCTCGAGTCTCCCAAATTGGCCACGTAGAGAGTGTCGTCGGTGATCGCTCCCACTAGGCAGCACGAACCCACCGAGGCGATCTGCGGCCGAGACAACCACGATCGCTTCACTAGGTGAAGGAACTCCTCCTCCGTCGCGCTGAATGCCTTCTTTATCACGTCCGCCGACAAGCCCCCCTGCTCGGAAGCGAACCCTGAAGCAAGATTCAAGAAAATCAAAACTGCGATCGAATTAAGAAGTCAAGTCCAATTTGCGATAGCGGAGTGAAAGAAGGGGGAGGTACGATCGAGGTACGGGAAGAGGCGGGTGTTGACAAATCGGGAAGCCTCGGGCCCGCCGTGGCCGTCGTAGACGCCGACGTAGGTTGCGGAGGGAGAAGTGAGAACCTGGCCTTGGTCCTCGAGCGAGTGGTTGGCCTGGACGACGGCAAAGGAGAACTCGCCGGAGGCGTGGGGCTTGAGGTCCATGTGCCAGAGCAGACCGTCTCCGCCACCGAACCGGCCGAAACACCGCTCCAGCGGCCGGAAGCACTGACGCAGCATCACGGAGGCGCCGCCGCGAACGAGGAAGTGGCGGTGGCGGCGGCGGAGGCGGAAGTAGTCAAGTGTCGAGAAGCTTCGTCGCCGCAGCGGCCGAGCTGTAGAAAAGTCGACGAGAAAGGAGGAAGTATTTACTTTCGTCACCAAAACGCTTTTACCTTGTTAATAATATTTATAAATAATATCCATAAATGAAGTTATGAATTATATTTTTATCAACACAATTTTTAATAAATTTATTTATACATAAAAAATGAAAATAAACCTACTTCATTTTGAACTTCTATATATATTTAAAATAAAATTTTAGGTAATAAATATGTTCCTTGTATTTTAATTTTATTTATATTTTAATACACCTCTAAGTAAGACCTTTATAATTTTATTTTATTTTTTAAACACTTAAAAATATATATATAATCATGCAGATACCTGATTTAAAAAAAAATCAGGAAGAAAACTCTGCACCTTCTGGATTAATTGAATCTAAGACTCAGATACCTGATTTAAAAAAAAAAAAATTAAAAGATTTGGCTACTAACTCTTGATCATGCCATGCAAAGTAATTGTAAGACTGTGTGTGTGTGTTTTGCACACTATAATTAGTAAGCTCTAAACAATATGCATCTCTTTTTCATTCAATTTCTAAGTCATTGTCGACCAATTTCTACTTTGAAAGGTCTATTCAATCAATTCAAAAACAAAAGATAGTCAAAAATTTGAAACGACAATTTCAAGTCTCACGAAAGACTCAATACTTCTTTGAACTTGTTCACATTTTTTTCCATACTCATATTATTTATCAATTTATATGGAATATCAGACTGAAATAGTATTATTCAAAGCCTAGTTTGGGGAAAAAAACACTGAAATATCCCTTCATACAAGTTATCTTGAACAAGATTCAAAACTATTAAGTAGCATATTGTCTTCAATCATAGGTTAGTTGAATTCGAGTTGGACTCAAGTCAACTCAGATTGTATGAGACTCGAGTTGGACTCAAGTCACACAAGCCAATTCGAATTTATCAAAAAAGATTATCATGCATGAGATGCATGATCTTCCTTAAAAGAAGAGAAAAATTATGCATAAGATGCATGATCTTCATTAAAAGAGGAGAAAGATCTTCATGCATGAGATGCATGGGAGTTAATAAAATATTAATTCCTTAGATCACTAAAAGCCAAAAAAACTCTTCATCCTTCATATCCCATAGTGGGATATAAAAAGGGGTGAGAGGCTCTTGATGAAGAGTTGTTGGATACTTTTGCTCTCCCTCTTCCTCTTTTCTTCCACCTTTGGCCGAACCTTGTCTTGTGGCTAGCACCACAGTTTGATTCTTCTCCATCTCAGTGTTCGTGTGGATACCGTAGAGGCGCGAACACACTGATCGTGCTGAGATCCGTGAAACTTTGAAAGCAAGAGTTGCTGTCGAGATTGCGAAGGGCTAGATCCATACACAAGAGTCAAAGACTATTCTTTGAATTGCTTCATTTTACCTTTATGTAGCATAAAGAATTGAATAGCTCTGGTTTTAATATTATGTAAAAGCATGATAGATTAGATTTCAGAGGGTGACTTTTCTAGTGTTTGAATCCCCATCTCACATGGAAATTTTGTGGCCTAACATCTCCTTAGACTGGGCTTCGTCTGACTAAAACCTATCAATATTAAATCTCACAAGTCATGATCAACATAAATAGTCCAATGTCCAATTATTATTCTACAGATACATACAAATAATACTTCTAGAAGAAAGACTTCAACCTAACAGTGACACATTGGAAGATAAATACTTAATAGAATTAATTCAAGCATGCTATTATTTCTAGCCAAAAGTATCAAGATTCCACAGTTTAACTTGTTACATCCCATGGGTAGTTCTGAAGCATGATGCATTCTCAAGAAGACTGATTTAGCTAAGAGTGATGACAACAAAAGTAGCTAATTTGATGTCAACTATCTAAATTGTAGTTTCCACAGTATACTAAGAACACATCCAATTTAAAAGATTCGCATGCAAGGGTATCCAGTAAATGTATGAATACAGACACAGAGTAGTAGACAGTTGTGGTCGGGACATTGGTTTCGGTGCCTATTCATTGGTGAATGTTCAAACTAAGAACAAGCAATCTTGGCCTGACCAAGTTGTATCTGCACAAATGATATACGACTAAATGGCTGGCTTTTGGGTGACAATTTGGTTGAGTCAACTCGACACGGCATGAATCACGTATCATTTTTAACATGGGAATCCATGGAATGAAATACTAACATTATTAAGTGTAACTTCTGCTGTTCTCTGCAGCTCTAACTTGAAGGAAATATGGGTGTGCCTGTAAATCATACAAGAGTCGTATTAGCAGTCAGGAAAGCAGCACAAGAGCTAAAACATTCATTAAATGTGGGAGACTCGTTGGAGATTGCATTGGTCTTCACCATCATACAAAAATTAATGGTGATCTGAATAAGCAAGTCTGTGTATGACACAAGAGTTGGAACTGTTCAAACTATGCTAACAGGTTTGGTTAATATCTGAGGATTTGACAATAGCCGAATTGGAAAAGCTACATGATACACGTACAGGGTTTGATCTATCTGGTGTAAAAATAATACATGTTATTGCTAGTATTTGAGTTTGTGTGAGACATCACCAAGGTATGACGATCAGTGAGCAGTGGGGAAAAATAGATTTAGAAAGCTCAAAAATCAGTATAAGCGTCACCAGAGTGATGTCATGTATTCCAGCTTCATTTTTAAATTATAGGTCATCCTTGCAACTCTACACTATGAAGAGCATGGAGAGATCTAATCCACACAAGACAAACTTATTCTTTGGCATACTGATTGACCACAAGGCCAAAACATCGTAAGTGTGCCACCTGAAACACTAGAAATTTTTCATAATTTATGAAAATTATGAACTCGACCTTAGATCAGTAGGTCAAAAATGTTCTGAAACTGTCAATGTAGCGCATACTTAAATTGTTTAAAATCAGTCTCTCAGACAAGTGGATGAATGCAGTATTTTAGATGAAAGCATCTGGATCCTCAAGATGACAGAATAAACAGATGCTATTTCAAAAATATTAGCCCAACTCAATAGCAGAATAAGGATATGATAATTAAAGTTGAATATTGAGGACACGATAGTAAAAATTATAGCTTGCACAGGCTAAAATTAGATTGGATAACTTTTTAAAAAACTGGACAGTAACATAAACTAAGATACCATAGCTTCCCTTGCTGTGAGCCTATCTTGGTGGTCATATCGAAGAAGCTTATCAAGAAAATCAATTGCCTGTATGTCAGATACACAAGTAGAATATTTTAATCAAACTAAAACTTGAAAGGATTGAAAATATATTCATGGGATAAGCTTTGGCAACAGTATCACCACCTCTGGCAAAACTAGATGTTGGTTGTCTGCATTAATGAATTTAGTCCACGGCTTCCTGTTATGCCTGCATATTGTAAGGGTAGGGGAAAATACTAGTATAGGTTACACAGAGCTAATAAACTTTAGAGTAGAATTTACTGTTTTTCAAATAGATCATTTAACTAAATAATCATATCAGTTGCATCAACAACACAAAACACCAAGTTAACATGCATATGGGGAGAAAACAATTTTAAAATTAACCTTCCAACAAGAGCTTCAAGCTGTGGATCAAGCTCTAGCTGGTACTTGTTTAAGTAAGCATTTAATTCATCTGTTCCAAGCACCTGAAATAAATTACCAGCACAACATAGAAAGATTTCTGATGTCAATACATCGTAGAATCACATTATCAAAATCAAAGACAACCACAAGCCATAATAACAAATACACTATAGCAAAATATCAAAGAAATGGAAAAAAGAAAACAGAGTTCACATGCATTAGTTTTATAGTTGTGAAAGAAAAGCCTGGCACCCAAAACACGGCTATGAATTATTTAATATTTACATTATATCTACCTTAAGATTAACGACTAAGGTAAAATATGAAAAGAGGGAATGGGTGAAGCAAGTGAACCGAAACACTTAAAACAAGAAGATTAAATTGAATCGATTGATTACTACCTTGGCAATTTTCACAAGTTGGTCATGATTGTCGTGCCCATAAAAGAAAGGCTCCTTGCGAAATATCTGCAATCACATAGACTGCAGTATTTACGATCACGACAGATACAAGAAAGCATCAATTAGACATAGAAGAACACCTGTCAGAAATTAACATGCAGTTCCTGAAACTAGATGTATGAAAGAACCTACCATTCCAGCAAACATACATCCAAGACTCCACATATCCAAGGAATAATCATAATCCTGTAAATCAACAAGAAGTTCTGGTCCCTTAAAGTACCTAATGTAACAAGATAACAAACATCCAAATTTCAAAGTATTCATATAAACAGAAATTTAAAATATAATACTCATGGAATTATAAACAATGTAGAGGGCTAGGAAAAGAGTTAGTTGATCATTGTGTGAACACAACAGCATGAATATAGTGTAGGCTGCACCAACACTGCATAAACTCAGACAAACCTTGATGCCACACGAACATTATACTCCTTGCCTGGATGATAGAACTCCGCAAGCCCCCAATCTATCAACCGAAGCTTCCGAAGCTCATGATCGATCATAACATTGTGAGGCTTGACATCCCGATGCATAATACCTTCTGAATGACAGTAATCTAATGCCTGAAACAATCAAGGAGAAAACACTAGCACTAGCATCAACAATACCTGACAACGTAAAATTGGCATACACCAAGACAGGGTGGGAATTGACTGATGAACTAATATTTATGAAACCTGATTAAGCAAACCATCAAGTTTAGCTTCTTTTTTTGATGAAATATGATAATGATTGATTTGTAATATAGCAGATAGTTAAATGTTGTTAAAATAAGACATGTGACAGCTAGACCAGAAAGGAGAGATTAGTAGAGAGAACCTTGAGAAGTTCATAGATATAGTAGCGGATGTCATAGTCAGACAGTGTAGGGTATAGCACTTTGAAGTCTGTGCTGTTGACATATTCAAATATCAAGCTAGGGGTCTTAGAATGTTCATCCCTCACAATGTCAAGAAGTTTAACAATATTTGGACCGCCACATAGGTTTTGAAGGATCTTTATCTCCCTTTTAATCTGCAACAGTAGGAAACCAATAACCAAGAAATTTTTAGTTGAAATACACATGAAGTCTCCATAGATCTGAATCAATCAAAATAAAACATAGTAAACACTATTCGCAATGGCACATGAAAAAATGAACACACAGTTGCTGATGGTTACATCTTGACCTGTAGATATAAAGCAATCAAAATAAAATACAGTAAACATTTTTGCAATGGCAGATGAGAATGAACACACAAAATAAATGGCATGATAACCCAAATGACAGGATGAGGGGCATACATAGATGACCTGAAAGTGTTGGGACTCATGGGTTGTTTCATATGTATAATAATTAATGATTTTATTAACAGTAAATTGCTTAACAAAAAACTTAAGAAGTACAGGCCATTTGCAAGTGACAAAAGTAAAAGTGTTATCTAGAATTTTTTCCTGCAAACCTCAAACTCCTATTCTTTGCTATGTTGAATACAAACCAAGCAGTAGCAGCAGACAACAATATAATCATTTTCAATATTATCATCACCCATATTTAAGTATAGAAAGTTTTTGATAATAAAGGCCTTCAAGTTATTACTTTCTAACTTAGCCAAGAAACCTATACACAACTAGCACTTAAATGATTTGCACATACAATGGTTTCATGGAGCTATAGCAATAGAAAATATGTTATTTTCACCCAAGGTCCAACATTCAGAAGTCTGTTCTTTAAGTTGAATGTCAAGTACTTGTAAAGATGTTATTCATGAAATAATATTATTCCATCCAAGGTTCAACATTTCTTGTGCATTATAGAGTCATTCGAAGATTATACAATTACAGAAGTGAATAGATTTAGAAAGATTAGCAATAAGCTGGATAACAAGGAGAAGCATGAATTACATATCTCCCTCCGCTTTTCTCCCATTTGCCACGATTACACCTTGACTAAAGTACCTCACACTGTTTTCTAAGTTTCAGCCTTAATTTAACAAGGAGTTAAATTGGATCCTTTGATTAAGAACCTAAACAATGAACAAAATAACTCATGTCATCTTTTAGAAAGACAGAAAATTTGATTTCACTTTGAACTCCAAGTAATAGGGAATTCTGGAATTGAACTTCTAGTCTTTACCAGTGGAGATTACAGTGGAATATCTAAAGATATTTAATTCTAATATCATATAATAAATTACCAATGACATTAGTACCTTCTTTTTCTTGACAGGCTTGAGGATCTTAATAATGCAACTCTTATTGTTGGAAACATTTATGCCCTCAAAAACCTCACTATATTTCCCTCTGCCAACCTTGCGAACGACATCATAGTCATCCTGGTTTCTGAGATGAAGTGCATACAAAAGGTTAGCAAAGACTCAAAGAACTGCACAAATTGCATGATGCAAGATTCTTACTAACCAATGGCATCACAAAAATTAGCATCTACTCACATATGCAAACACAACAATACTATTCTTGGCTACAATTAAATGAACCACCAGGTTAAGATTATATTAATAATAAAAGGAAAGCAGATTGTCACATATGGAGGAAACAACAAAATATTGCTGTGAGGCATATTATATGTAGGTTACAACTTTTAGAAGCTACATAACCAAAAATCATAGAAACCCCAAAGAGTTTTGGCTTTTGTATTTGTCATCCCGTCTAATACATACTGTGTATTTAACTTTTAAAAGTTTGGCTTTGTAAAAATTTATTTTACACTTTTATTTAGGAGAATTAGTTTATTAAGTTAATTTTTGATCGAGTAACTATCCTGTTTAGAGGATAGGAGATTTTTCTCTGAATCTAATCCAAGTTATTTTAGGTATAGGATTATTTATTTTTAAAAGTATTTTAAAAGTAGTTTCAATTTTTTTTTGGGGGGATTGGAGTCTGACCTCAATCACACATCTTAATCAATTTAATAATATTCCTCTTAATGATTTTTGTTATCTGTATGAGATTGTGATTCCTTGTGTTGCACCACCTTCACCAAGCTTTCCTGCTTTGCACTATGGCAAAAGAACATAGTGAATTCTGATGTTGATATTAAGCACAATTGTCATGAAAATGTCAATGTTGTCGATGTATTTGTGTTCAAATATCTTTGTTGTCAACCAGTTCTTCACTTAAACGCCTTCAAATTTGGTGTTACATTTATGTCTTGTGTGAAAATAGATACATGTATTCCCTCTGGCCTTGACTACCTTCTTTTTCTAAATAATGATTTTTTAGGAGAGCTTTCACATAACTTATAGTTAGACGGCCTGTAAATCTTATAATATTTTACTTCTACCTAGCATCCCAAATAAGCTAACATTTCTTTTACTTTAATTGATGCTTAAAGAATTTAAAGTCATTTGTTGTGTCTTGAAAAGAGATTTTAGCTCAGGTATTAGTATTACCATTTAGCTTTTTCCTACCAGTTAATTATATTTAAGGAGTACGTGGAAGAGCTCAAATACAAGTCCCTGTAGCAGACCCATGAACGTATGTTGCTGAAAAGAACTCACTGCTTACAGTATCTTGCAATTGGTCTTATCCTGCAACCAAATTGCAGACTTCAGACCTATTAACTAGCCAATATGCTATGAACACAAACTTGTTTGGATATAGTTCATATGTACTAAATTAAATGCTTGTTTATCCTCAACAAAAGCATCACGAATGAATTCAATCATATTCATATGGCGGTACATTCCAAATCTATCTTGTACAACTCCCAATACATGACAAATTCATTTAACTGTAGACCCTAGCAACTCCAAAAAAAATGGTTGCAAAGAAGAAATAGATTGGTCAAGATAAGTAAACAAAATTTGTCCTTGTGGGAAATCTTACAGGGGTAATAAAATGACAATCAAGAAAAACTAATTACTCGTAAAGTGACAGCCTAGGATTGGCTACATGTGACGCCAAAAAAAAAATCTAAATGGCCAGCAATCAACTATAGGGATAAACGTGAAACATGATGGCGCGAGGGATTTAAGAAACAACCAATAATCACTTCAAGGTAAAGAATCCTCTATATCGATCGACATAGGGGTTAAAGAAATTTATTAGGACAAAAACGAGTATTTATCATCGTCACATAGGTGCTCGAGGTGTGGCTTACCCCCACTGCACCGTAAGAGACTCGTAGTCCCAGTACTCCTTGGGCCGTTGGACGTTGACATCGGCGTAGACCCTTGCCTCGGACATTGTTGTGCGGTCGCCGACCTCGCTGATGCCGATCGGGCACAGCGGTGAAGGCGGAGGGCGCGCAGGAGGTGCAGGGAGAGCTACGAGTGAAATGGAAGCGGCGACGGAAACGGCGACGGCGAGGAGGATCCGGCGATTGGGAGAATCTCTCATTCACTCGGCCTCATCCCCCTCGCCTCGCCTCCTCGCTCCGCCCAATTTTCGTAGCTTACAAATTAAGCAACGACCTCGGACTTGGAATTTTACAAATCCATACGCGCAGTCTCTAAACTGCATAGACACTCCCCTAGAAAATTTCTTTTAATTATGATAATTAAAAAAATTAAAAACGAAACTTCTTTTAATTATGATCATTTATATATATATATATATATATAGCAAAAAGTATGAATAATTATTTAACAATCCTTTAATACTATTTCGATCTTGTAATAATTAATAGCTACAATAACATAAAAAAATAAAAATTTATGTTATAATAGTTAAGATTTTGTAACGACTACAATTTAAATTTTTTATAACGTAAACAAGAATGGTAAAAATTCACGTTATGATAGTTATGATTTTGTAACTATTACAACGTGAATAGAATTCACGTTATTACATAATTATTATAACGCACCCGACCGATTTCAAATTTAAATGAAAAATAATAATATATTAAAAAATATTTAAATAATTATATACTATTAAATAGTAAAATTAGACGTCGGTCAGTAACCCACTTTTGCTTAGGGGTGTAATCGAACCGAGCCGAGCCGAACAGTAAGAGGCTCGAGCTCGAGCTCGGTTCGTTTTTCCTAAGCTCGAGTTCGGCTCGAGTTCGATTCGAGCTTTAATTCTTAAGCTCGAGCTCGGCTCGTAATGAAATTAAATAGTTCGTGAACGGCTCGAGCTCGGCTCGAAAAAGGCTCGTTTTAAAGTTAAACGAACTTAGTTCGAGCTTGGTTTAAAAATAACTCGTTTAAAAGTTAAACGAGCTTAGTTCGAGCTTGGCTCGTTAATATATAATATTTATAATTCATGTAATATATATATATATATATATATATATATATATATATATATATATTAAAAATCTTTAACAAACACGTTCGTGAACCTTTAAACGAACATGTTCGTGAACACGTTCGTGAGCCTTTAAACAAACATGTTCGCGAGCTCACGAACCAAATACTGTTAAGCTCGAGCTCGGCTCGATAATATTTTCGAGCTCGAAATCAGGCTCGAGCTCGGCTCGTTAACTTAATCGAACGAACTCAAACGAACTTTTTTTCGAGCCGAGACTCGAATAGCTCGTGAGCAGCTTGGCTCGTTTACACCCCTACTTTTGCTTTGCTAAAAAAAAGGCCCATCAAATCCTTTTAGTGACCAATTTAACCATTTTCAATTATTAGGGTTGAACCAAATAAGATGGATTAATAAAGAGATAGAAGCTTGCACTAAACCAGATAAAATCAGTTATTAATTCAAAAAAGTGAAACGAAGATAGAAGCTTGGATTTAAAAACAACCTCCTAAAAAATGACAGATTGAATTAATATAAAATTAGGATTTATAAGTATTTTTTTAGATGTTTTTTTATTTTTAATGGACTATTTAAGTATTTTTCAATTACCAATATTGAATCAGATAAGATGAACTTGTAAAACCCTTTTTTAAAAGAGCTTGATTGAAAAGGCAAACTTAGCATTAGGTTTATTATTTATTTTGCTAAATTTAATAATATTATTTAGTCAATTCCTCTCTATAAAATAAAGTCACTTTTAACTAATTGGATCATTAGGTCTCGAACCTACTCGATGCTTTTTAATATTATCAAGGCACATAAGCATTTTCTTTCTTTAGTAGATGATTTAGCGAGTTGTTCTTTCTTTCCCTTGTATTCTTTTAACCTTTACTAACTTTATGGTTCAAAGATGATTAATCAACATCTTTTCTTGCCTATCTTTCTCGTCCTCGCATTCCAATTTAAGTAGGATGGTAGATATATTTAAAATTATCTCTGAGATATAATTAAATTGGTGACGACGGGATAAATTTGCTGAAATGGACAAGGATTGAATCTTGATGAAACTGAGACAATGTCTTCTTCGTCATAGCCAACTGCAACTTCTCGATTTACCTCCTTACAGATGATCGTGGGGTCACTGAAATGATGAATTCCACCTTTTGTTGAAGTAGATACATTTAGAATTAAGCAATTCAACCAAGTTAGTTCAATGTCTGTCTTTGATGATCTACCTCCTCACATATGATCGTGAGGCCACTGAAATGATGAATTCCACCTTTTGTTGAAGTAGATACATTTAGAATTAAGCAATTCAACCAAGTTAGTTCAATGTTGAAGTAGATACATTTAGAATTAAGCAATTCAACCAAGTTAGTTCAATGTCTGTCTTTGATGATCTCAACTATGAGAATGATGTTGTTAGAATACAATCAAAGTTCCACATTGAAAATATATGAAAACGAAAATATATGAAAACGATCCTGAGATTATAAGATAGATATATCTATATTGATATGAAATTTTTTGAGTAAAATCCAAAAAATAAAATCATGAGAGCGTAGATTTAAGTGGACAATATCATACTGTTATAAAAATATCACAATTATTGAGCTGCAAATTGAATAAATGTCTCAAACACGTAAAAATATCTGATTTTCTACCAAATGAAAGCCTGACATGCCTCAAACATATAAATGAGACAAGAACTTGGCAAGAACATGAGACAAGTGAAACATAAATATTATCAACAATGAAGCCAGTGAAAGCATTCTTGAGTTAAAAAATTAACTGCACATTTAAATATCTTATAACCTAAGATTCCCCAATTTTCAAAGGCGACATCCGTGCCTCTAAATTTAGAGGTAGAATAAAGAACTGGGAGATGTTTAAGTAGATTAATAAATAAACACAAAACAAATTTGAAAAAGAAAGAAAAAAAACATCACCAAGATCGATTCTCTCTTCGGTATGTACTTGTCGTGATCAGATGCTCCGGCTCTAGCAATAAGGAGCTGATTGTTTCCTCGGGATACAACGGCAATGCACCATCGAGTATTGTGCAAAGAACTACCCCTTTAGCATGGCAAATACTGATTGCTACTATCTTACAGAACGAATAGAGTTGTAATACTAGAATTGCAGTTGATAGATCAGAAGCTGCGAGACATCGGTTCTGTTTCAACTGCACAACTATGGAGCCGTGTTCTTGGTTTACCAAGTGGCTGTTCATCGGATACTGAGTGAAAAATAGGCATCACTGCAGGCTTTTAGCTTCCGAC
Organism: Curcuma longa; assembly: GCF_044706935.1. Classification (NCBI taxonomy): domain Eukaryota; kingdom Viridiplantae; phylum Streptophyta; class Magnoliopsida; order Zingiberales; family Zingiberaceae; genus Curcuma; species Curcuma longa. Next base: position 5,386,564 of record NC_133875.1, read on the forward strand.
CGTTATTGTGGATCCAAGATATGACAGTTCCTTATGAAGTCATTGGAATAGTTTACATGCCTCGTCCAAAAGGACTGTAGGTGCTTATATCCAATCTCTAGCCATGGCTTGCACTGCCCATTGTAGTGGATCACAGCAGCCTTCCTCACACTATCAAGGTTTGTCTTCTCCTGATAGCCTAGACCTAACAAATGCCATGATGATTCTATGGGATGCACATAACCTCTAAATGCGATTAAGGCCGGTGGCAATGTTCCCAGCTTCCATAGTGTCAGATTAGACTTCAAATTCTGCATTGGCACAGAAAAACAAATGAAAAGGAGAGAGATTTAGGCAGACATGCTTAGTTAGGAAAGCAACTTCTGTTGGGGGCCATCTCCAAATACATGGAAATAAAATATACATATAAATAAAGGGGTCTGTCACAGGTTGCATTTTCTGATGCATGTCTGTTACCATGAGAAAATTGCATTTTACTTTTGTCAACAGGAATAAAGTACAGTAAAATTCAAGCATTTATCATGTAACACAACAGACTAAAGGTGATATATACTTAATATGAGCCTTGAGTTGGTAGGCAATCACAACAAATCTCAGGTGAAAAAATATGCAACCACTTCTAAGACAATTCACCCAAGTAAATTAAAATTTGGTGATTTTACCAATCATGGTCCACTATTGTTTGTTTGTTTGTTTTTTTACTGAATCACACCCAAATCATAATTTTCCCCTGATTTCCCATGGCTTTCAAGTTCTTACAAAAAACAAAATAATGTTGATTTGCAAATCAATTTGCAGGATGATTTCTAAATAAAAATTAGATGTTTGAGTTCCTTCAAATCGAAGATGGCCATTAAGAGGTCTCCCACACTTCAATTTTGCATAAATTTGAAAAGAATGTATTGCAAGACAATTTACAAATCAAGCTTGTGGAATGACTTCTAAACAAAATTTAGACATTCGAGTTCCTTCCAACATAAGATGGTTTATAAGGTTTTCTAACACCTTATTTAGCATAAACTTGCAATTTTGACTTGCAAATTATTTTGCAAAATGAGCTCCTATGTTGGAAGATACAAAATGGTTTGCAAGCAGAGCTACAAATCAGCTTAACATGATTTATGGACAAAACTAGAAATTTGAGTTTCTTCCAACATAAGATGGTTATTTTGGATTATCCCACACCTTAATTTTGCATATAATTGAGGCTTTGATTGCACAAGATGATTTTAAATGTTGTCATTTTTCACCATACAATTTGATTTGAAAATCAGTTAGGTCAAAAAAAACTTGAAGCTTATGCAAATTCAAGGTGTGAAGGGAGCCATCCTAGGATGGAAGGAATTCTAAGAATTCAAATGCTTAATATTTGCTCCAACATCATGTCACAAGCTAATTTATAAATCAACTTACATTGAGATACATGAAACCAAGAGTAATATGTGAAAATTTTATAACTGGGGCATGATTTGGTATATATATAAAAAAAATTAAAAAAAAATCAGCACCAGGGCATGACTTAGTAAAGTGGCCTTCCAATTTTAACAGCATCTATAAAATTTTACAAAGACTATCCATGTTATGTCATTAATGGAGTGGGACAAAATGATATATCAGCGCTAGAGGTTTTTTTAGCTTATTCTCTTGGAATTGGTTTTATTTTGTTCTAATGGATCCACTAGATAGGGAAAAGTAGGATTTGTTTTCTTCTGCAGTCTACAAAAAGAATCAACATGCCCCCAACTATTTGGGTTTTATCTAATTGAAGTTTTTTCTCCATTGAGCTGGATACAAGATCATTCAATGGTTAACCATAGTCATTTAAAACTCTTGATTATGTTATCCTCGGTGTCCCTTGAACCCTCACTCCTTGAAATCAATTAACTTCTCTAATCATGGAATCTGTCACTTTTCAGTATGCACATGCCAATCTTAATGCCTATCAATTAATTATCTATCAGGACTATAAGAATAATAATATTGTCTTCTCTCTCCTAGTAAACTCAAAAATCCATCTATCCTAATTTTTATGTGTCAAAAACCCATAGACCATGGTTGGGTTGTACTGATATAGAACTTTCTTTTAACCCAAGGGGATAATGTAACATGATAACACACGAGTCCAGAACTCATTTCCATTCAATCACAAAGCCTTTTATCCTTGAAGTTTGAAGCCAATAAATATAGAGAGGTTTCATGAACAAAGTGTAGAAGACAGCTCCAACCAAATCCCAATAACAATGACAAAACCAAAATAGATTGTTAGAAATGCATGATGTGTCTGTGTATTGTGATGACAACATCATGAATTCAAATTTGAAGCCAATAAATATAGAGTTGATTTCACATTTATAATCAGAGTGAAGAATGATCCATTTAAACTGATTATGAAAATGAATTATAGAAAAATTAGAACCAAACCAATATGCTAAAGTAAACAAATTCAGATGAATTTCAGAATTGATCTCACATTTAAAATCAGAGTGAAGAAGCATTAAACTGACCATGAAATGAATTATAGAAACATTAGAGACAAACCAATATGCCAAAATATAAAATTCAGATAAATTTCTTTACAAGGGAAAACTCAATTACTTTATTAAATAATTTAACCTTACAAATTTAATTCATAAGCAGTTGGAAAGGTTAAACAAAAAGTGAATGAAAGAAAATCTAGTTCTTTCCAGAAAGAAAATTCATGGCATTAGCTAGGGAAAAAAAAGAGATGTTAATGAGGTTATTACCTCCTTCACCCAGTAATGAAATGACTCTCTAATATTTGTCTTTCTCCAGGCATTCAAATCAAAAATATTCATCCCATATGCCCATGCGCATTCATCAGGGTCCAATTTATTGGCTATAAGGGGATGTGAGAAGTTAAAATATGTCCTTAACCGTTTCCCCATAACCCATGAATCTTCACCTGTGCAAGTTTCGACAGCACCGTTTACTTTACCAAAAAGATCAATTTCCCACAACGGTGACAAGTCACGCTGAACAACAATATCATCATCAAGAAACACCACCTTGTTGAGGTAGGGAAATAGCTGTTTAGAAACAGTAGCAAGAGCATTATCACCACTTTTCAGAAATCATCTCTGAAGAGAACTCATCATTAAATGTGAACTATGACATTATGTTATTAGCAGCTCAAGGTGTTTGAATATTGTCATTCCTGATCATGGTCATCTATGGGTCTGCAAACATGAATACTATAAAATGCAGACAAACTATTGTAGCAATCAGGAAAGGACATAATACATTAAAGGAAACAAGCAAGAACTATTTATTTCTTGTTAGTCGCTGACAATCTTATACACTTAGGCAATGTTGCTTTTGTCTTTCATGATCATTATACATGCTCCTAACCTATATACAGAAGTTGGCAGGAATTTCTTCAACCATCACATGTTGAAAATCTAAGTTTATGCATCTCAGCATTATATTCAACATCTGAAATGCTTGATTACTGTATTGTGGTTATGGTTATGGACTAATGATAATACATATTGTATGTGATTGCATGGTCGTTATGGATATATAAAGAAGATATATTTGTCCTAACATGGTTTCCACTATCAATGCTTCACATGTAGGAATAAGCCAGCTTTTCAGCCCCATATATCTGACATAGGGTACGCAAAATTCTGTTTTAATTACTTCCGCACATCTTCCCTTCCCTTGCTTACTGTTTTAAGCAAATCATGTTCCATCTATGGCATGCGATCCACTCATGCCATAAAGCTTTCACTCCTATGTTTTAATTAGAACTTGATGAATTCAAGAAGGTACCTACCGCTTGTCAATACAACTACATTGGTTGCCATGTGACTAACTCTAGAAGGAATACATCTTTTGGTTGCAGATTGTTAATATATGTGTGAAAAACAATACAAGTAATGAAAGCCATGGTCTTGGGGAAATTTAGTGATCTAATATCTACAAGGCAATGCCTGTCTGGTGCTTATACAAAAAGAAAAATTGTTCTATCAGCTCAATGGTTGATTAACATATCATTAAATTATACCCTGTGACATAAGGCTCCTTCCACATTTTCCAGCTTTGTTTTTTCTAACCTTATGTCAAAGGATAAAAATGGAAAGAGTCAAGAAATAAGGAAAGGGGAGTGAAATGGGATTGAGATGGATGATGCATCCAATAACATGGACGTTGAATAGTAAAATTAAGTTTTTAGCTTATGCCTCAAGCCAAGTCCCCAGCACAGAGAGGCATAAACTAGAAAGAGGAGGATCTTCTGGAAATTTCACTTTGAGATGGTATTGTTTCTGTGTGATCAATTTTGTAATTGTAGAGATGGTATCATGAAGCAAAAGGATCATAATGACTAATTTACCTCGGGTAGGTATATGCGTAGATGGTTGAGCAAAGAAATATACTTAGGACTCCTTGCCTGCAATTTTGAAGCAAAGACCCTTGGATTGTCGGCGACATTGGTTCCCATACTATGCTTCCCATGGTAGTGGTTTCTGACACCATGGTGATTTTCAATAGCTTCAAGAACAGGCACATTTTCTCTTGTTAACCAGTCAAACTGGTGAACACCTTTCACCTCAATTAGAGCAGAGGGAAGAGGATTCAAGGCAAACCATGAATGCATTCCGGGATAGGTCTTCTTGTCAGTTATGACATGGAAGACTACCTTTTCTGGCATTACTGAAGATCTTACAACAGAAGTAACCACAACAGAGGCTGCAAGAATGTTATCAGTGGCGAGAACAAAATGATGATAAGAATTATCAGAGAGCAAAGGTAGCGACTCAGGTGGTGGCAACTGTTTACGTGCTTGGGCATTGGATGAATACTCATCAGTCAACCGTAATGAGAGACAATGTAATCCTTTTGGAATAGATGTTGCTGCATAATGTTTGTGCAGTTGCTCTGCTAGCCTAGATCTTTTTATTTCTCTATACATGATTTCCATCTGCACCAAAGAAAAGCAAAAAAGAATAAACCTCTATAAATATTCACTATTTTTTTTCAATAATTGGTTTAAGTCACACATTATGTAAAATTTAAAAGAAATCATATTTCATCAGCCAGAATAACTGATGATATAAAGGAAGAAAAAAAAATTTCTACAAAGAGTTTTGCTGCTTAATACATTACCTGTCTTTCTTCAACTATATGGAAGATCAGGATGTCATGCAAAAATAAATTAGATATTGGTAAATATAGAATAATTTATTGATATTCATTATCAACTTATATAGAAGGCTATTTTAGTTTTGTTCAATAATTTATCTTATACCTAGAGTGGTGATTACAATATGGAGGATCAACCTCAAATTTAAAAAAGATTGTAGTACCAATTCTCTTGTAGACAACTTCATGTAAAATATTCTCTCTTATCATCACTTGAAAAATGAATTTATGTTCATTATAATATACATTTTCAATTAAGAGTGGGCATAATAAAAGAGAAGGAAAAACAAAAGTCTAATGATAAAGATCCGTTTGATATTGGCTTCATCTATCGATATTGGATTCATCCAGAATGAAGACGGTCCAATGATATATCCACTAAGACCATCTGAATCCTTTAAAAAAAGCTAGATGAGATGCTGGTGAGGAAGATGATGATGATGCAATGCAACTTTCAACTAGGAATTTCTATAATCTTGATCTTGACCCAAACTTTCTTAAATATATTAACCTCAAACACAACCAAAGGTGAGAGACAAAAGTAAAGAAAAAGTTGTTGCTGCCTCTGGTAAAGAGAAAGCGTAAATTGATAATTGTTCACATTCCACTTCATACAATTGATGAGCAAGAACATGACAAGTGTGATGAAACATCATCTCCTTCTGATACTATAATCAGATATGAAGTTTAAAAAAAAATTGATAGCAATGTTGACAGTTGTGAAGCTACTGATATTGCAATGATAGTAGAGATGTACCTAGTGATGGTGAAACTTAAGTTCCCTTGACTTGAACACCAGATTCCTAGACATGTGAGTAAGGTTACACACATGTAAGCCAGAATGATATCATAGTGCTAGACCTATTAAGATTGAGTATCAATGAACTCAATATAGGGGTGGTTGGCAACCAATGAAGGTTCATTATCCTCTAAGTCTCCATATTATACCTTTTATGCATGATATGGTGATCAGTCATATGAAAGCCATATATGTGTATCCTTATCTTGTGTTGATAAAAAAAGGGCAGCCCGGTGCACGAGGCTCCCGCCTTGCGGGGTCCGGGGAGGGAATCCAATGTACGCAGCCTTACCCTGCCTTTGGCAAGAGGCTGTTTCCAGGATTTGAACCCGTGACCTTTAGGCCACACGGGAGCAACCTTACCGTTGCGCCAAGGCTGATACAAATTCTAATTCCAATTGTGTCAATCCAAGTCCAATTTTTAGTAAATTGAGGCGTAGTGATAGGCATATGAATTATTTAATTTAGGTTTTAAAAAAAACTATGGGGTTGATCCTACAAGGATGCTATAGGAACCAATGCTCTCATCTAAAACAAGATGCTCCTTTTCTTATTAATAAAGCAGTCGAGATTCTTCTAATATAGCTTAAATAAGTATTGAAGTGTATCGACACAATGCAATATGGAGCTGAAATGGTATCCCTCCAATCAAAGACCAAAACACTAGCATGGTTTGAGATTTAAATCTTGGACAAACCATGTAACTCCAACTGAAATTTTCATTTAGTGACTAAATTTGATGTTAAACTAAATAGATGATTCATGATTATATCAAATTCACAAATATTTGAAATCCAATAAAAAATAATATATACATATGTGTGTGTATATAATTCAATTAAAAAAGCATGTTGTTGGACACATGAGTGTATGTTGGCATAACAAGGAATAACTGTTTCCTTTCTTGATTGCCAACTGAAAGACAGACATTAAAAATCATCATGAATAAAGATATTAATGGGATATAATCAAATCAGAGTCATGGTCTATGTGGAGTCATGTGGGGACCTTCAGTAAAAAACCAAGAAGGTAAAAGAAGACTTAAGTCCAAAGTGGACAATATCATATCATTGTAGAGATATGTTAATTCCATCGGTCCTAACAAATACTAAAGAACAGTTTCACAATTAATAAGAGCTAAGTCGATCTCACTAAGGAATTTCAACTCATAAGGACAATAGAGGATAATAGTATGTGGAAGTGTAGTTTTTTAGTGAGCATAAAAGATTAGTAATTCTCATACCGTTGCCTTCAACCTTAAAGCAAATGTCTTGGCATCATACTGGTTGTTCTTCATGTCTGAAAGAAACTCATTGAAAGACTCAGGCAATTTCAAGCCATCTGGAATTTCCTCAGAATTTACTTGCTCAAGTAACTTGAATAAATCTTTAACAAGCTTCTGAAATATGCATTCATTTGATTCAAAGTAAGTTTGCATTTTCATAAAAAGAAAATACTATATACTAATGATGATTAAGTAGCAAATAACAGAAAATATTACCTCAGATCCATCACCACTCCGTCCAAGAAACTTTGGACCTAGTTGTCTGCCCAGACAATCTGAAGCAAATAAATCTCTAATTAATGTTATTTGCAAAAGTATAATTATGCACAGAAGTTATGCCTTTTTGAAAATAACTACAAGCAGAAAAGTAGATCTACTTAGATACTTCCTAAAACTTCTTTAAAATATTTCATTCATTCACTTAAAAAAAACGTGGGGCAGACTCCAGAAAAATCAACAACATGAAAATAGTGCAGGTGTTTCAAATAGTGAATCAAAGGGCAGCCGATAACCAAATAATGAGAGATCAGAAATAACAACTAAATGCCACCAAAAGCAGAACTATATTGAATCCTGGATCCAAGATAAAGAGATGCGATAGCTAATTCGTCAAACCACCAATTGAGAGAAAGATGCACCAGACAGACGAATTTTAAACCACAGAAATTCGACAACAAACGCAATAAAACGCCAAACACGGATCACACATATGGAACAACTGCAAGTTTAGATCCACGGAATCAGACGGTTTATATTTCAAAGCAAAAGATCAAATCTTGTCATCAGCAATATCACGACTACAATTTGGTCAAAAATAAAAGGTAATTCGAGATCCACAAACTGTTGTTCCTCAAACCTACCTAAAGAAGAGCACTTGTTGACGCCCTCGAGGGTGACGACGGCGGTGAGAATGAAGACGAAGGGCAAAAGGAAGGCGAGGATGAGGATGGTGTGGAAGAGGGTCCGGTAGGAGAAGTGGCGGGCGGCGACCTTCACCTTCATCAAGTCCATAAACCCATTGCTGCTCGATATCGTTATGCTTCTCATGCTAGGCGACAATCTAATCTGCATCGTGGCCACTGCGCCAGCTGCCGCTCGCCGCCGGCCCTCACCGCTGCTGCCGTCGCCGTGGCGGCGCCAACAGGAGGAGATTCAGAGCCCGCAGTGCCTCTAACCAAACCCGCCCGCTGCCAGATCCCAAGGGCGGCAGGCGAACGCATCAACACCGGGTCGGGAGGCGGAGATCAGGTGCCGGCAGCTGAAAATTCTGGATTTGGAAGGTCGTCACGGCCAAGCATTCAGCTCGCGATCGGAATCAGAAGAAAGGGTAAGATTCAGCGGCATCCTCGGATTCGATCTCTCGTAACAGACTCAAATGCGGGCAAATCTTGAGCTACCAGATCTTCCTCGCTGCAGATCTTCCTCCTCCACGGAAGAGGAAGAGAGAGAAACTGCATTTAGGTTCTTAAAACAAATGCATTCATACTGTTTTCGGAATTATTTATCCAAATAATTCATTCAAAAATATAAATTAATTTTTGCCAAATAATGCAAAATTAACACTGAAAAATCATTAATTCACTTAAATTGTTTAAAAACATAGTTAAAATAGTTTTTTAAAAGAAAATCGAATATAATACCTTTTCATTGACTTGGATTGTTTGGTACAAATTTATAATATTATTTTAATCAAATTCGTGAATAATACGTTGGCCATCACGTGCACTGTCACATGGTAAAGACTAATGACGTCACTAGTTTTGACTTAGAGCTTGACTTGACTTGTTCCTTCGTCAAGGAGGCCATTTTGCCAATTTCATGTACAATAAGGGCTTTTATGAAAGTTCGACATATTTTATAATAATTTTAATCAAAATTATTTTAACCTACTGAAAATTATGTAATAATTATAGTCAAAATTATATTAAAATGAGTTAAAACTGATTTAATTTATTTAAAAATAATTCAATTTAGTCATCAAATATTATTAAAATATCTTTTTATTAAAACTCACCGAAGAAGCGGACGCAGCGTTGCTGCTGCGAAGAAGAGTTGGAATTGGCATTCGATCGAAGCATGAGCGTGCTCGAGCCAGCGTTCCATGGCGAGCAGAAATCGCCGCCTCCTTCTTCTTCTAGAGAAATGCCAGAGCATGCGACAGTTGAAGCAAACCCAAGCCCAGCTCGCCGCCGGTGGCCTCGCCGCCCACCCTTTCGCCGTCAGCCGCCTCCTGGCCTTCTGCTCCCACCCCGTCCGCGGATGCCTCCGGCACGCCCTCCTCCTCTACTGCCACACCCCCGCACCAACTCTCTGCATCCGCAACACCATGATCAAGGCCCTCCTCGTCCGCCAACACTACGCCGAGCCCTTCCACATCTACCGCCGATTGCTGCGCGACGGTCTGTCACCGGACAACTACACCCTCCCTTACGTCCTCAAAGCGTGCGCCGGGCTGAAGGACGCCGTAGCCGGCGCTCAGGTCCACGCCCACACCATAAAGCTTGGATTTTTCGCAGACACCTTCGTCTGCAACACGCTCGCTCTGGTGTGCTTCGCTTGCGGCGGCGATGCCGTTTCTGCCAGACAGGTGTTCGATGGAATTCCGCAACGAGATGCCGTGTCTTGGACTGTCATGATTTCTGGCTATGGTCAGCTGGGGGACGTCGAGCATGCCCGGTTGCTGTTCGATGAATCTCCGCTTAAGGATCAAGGGATTTGGGGGGCTATCATTTCTGCCTATGTGCAGAATAACTGTTTCAAAGAAGGTCTGTCTATGTTTCGTCTAATGCAGGCAGAGGGCTTGGAGCCTGATGAAGGAGTTTTAGTGACGGCACTCTCTGCTTCCGCTCAGATTGGAGCACTAGATATTGGTACATGGATTCATCAGTATATGAATCGAACCGGATTGAAAATGAGCGTCAAATTGTGCACTGCACTGATGGATATGTATCTAAAGTGTGGGAACTTGAATTTGGCTAAGAAGCTATTTGATGCAATGACAGCAAAGGATACTGTTTGTTGGAACGTGATGATTCTTGGACTAGCAATTCATGGCCATGGAGAGGATGCACTTAAACTGTTTGCTTGCATGATGAAAGGACAGGTGAAACCAGATGATGCAACATTCGTTGCCATATTGACGGCTTGCAGTCATTCAAGACTAGTGGAAGAAGGCTTACAAGCTTTCAACAGCATGAGCAACTATGGAATTGAGCCCAAAAGTGAACATTATGTATGCACGGTAGACTCTCTTGGCCGAGCTGGGTATTTCAAGGAGGCTCAAGAAATCATTGGAAGGATGTCCGGTGATGTTAGTCCTGCAGACAAAGCAATCGCATGGAGGGCACTACTGAGTGCTTGCTGGAATCATGGCGACACACGATGTGCTGAAGTTGCAGCAGAGCATCTCCTAGAGTCGGAAGTCCATAGTGGTGTTTATGTTCTTCTGTCAAATATCCATGAGACATTAGGGAAAGATGGTGAAGGAGCAAGGAGCATAAGGAAATGCATGAAGGACAGAGGAATACTTAAATTGCCTGGCTGCAGCTCTATACAGGTTGGTGGGCATGTTCATGAATTTATTGCAGGTGAGCAGATGCATCCAGAGATAAAAGAAATACATTCAGTGCTGGAGACAATTCATGAGCAATTTTTGGGCTAGACTATTGATGAAAGGAATATATTAGGTACTGGAGACGATTCATAAACAATTTTGGAGCTAGATTAGTGAGGCTGATTTACATATGATCTAAGATATGTGATGTTTAATCTGCAGGCCTTTGCTAAATACTAAGCTTAAGGTTGGTTCTGTGTTAAACTCCTCGCTGCTGCAACATAATAGTCCCTTCATATGTATTCTAAGAGGATAACAAATCATTGGTAGAACGGCCGCCAATACTGCTGCAGGCAGGGGGTAATGGCTAATGGCTAATGGCTTGGAGTGCTCTTCTCCACACTTGCTGGAGCTGCAAAGAGATGCAGATTGGCATTGCTGCTGGAGTTTTACTAGAATTGGATGTCCATAGAGGGGTTTGTGTTGTCCGTCGATTATTATGTTACATGAAAGTGAAACAAGTAGAAGAATGAGTGGGAGGAACGACAAGTGGGTGCTTAAAATAAATCATTGCAGCTCTATACAACTTGGCAGGTACCTCATGAATTTATTGCAGTTGACCAGATGCATTCAGGGTAGAAGAAATATGTGAATTTACAGAAGGTAAATTGTTACCATGTATCATACATGATATTAGATTTTGAACTTTAGGTGCTCAGTGCATGCAATCAAATAAGAGTATCTATGGCAAATTTCATCTTTATATGAACACAAATCTTTTATAATGCCTATGTCAGTAAAAAATTTCTTCTCTCACTTGAAAAGATATACCATTCCTTACGCCTGCTTCATTACATTGTTTTGTGCTTTTTAAAGAAGTTTAGTGCTTAGTTGCAATCTTAACATTGTATTTTGCATTACCTTTAGGTGTTTGTCTAACTTGTATCTTCCTTGCTTGTTGAATTCATAATCTTATCGTTTCATCCTCTCTCTTAATTAATTTGTTTCCATTTGATAGATCTTAATTGGTTAGCTCTAGATCTCTTCATGAAAAGCTCTCAAAAACATAATTCCGTGATAAAAAGTAATAATGCCAACCAGAAACTTAAGAGCCATCATCAACCTTCAAAGCATAATGGTTAAAAAAAGTTGACAACTTTACTTCAAGCTTACAACCTCCATTGTAGTTTCTTTCACAGGAAGAAGACATTGAAATGCCAAGGACACACATCGTAAATCTCGGAAAGAAAGAACAAGAGAAGATGAATTGCCTGCCAAACCTACTCTGCATGCAAGTACTGATGAATCAGGGACTATCCACAAGCTGGTGTCAACTTCAGTTGTCTTTTCAGTTGTGGAGTGGGTTCGGTCCTGTGTGGATGAGCCGCTTCTCAACTCCATATCTTGAATCTATATCCCCAGAGACCGGCAGCGGTGAGGGTACAGTAATGGCACGATGGTGGTGCCGATGGTGGTGACGGTGATGTAAGAATTCCCTCGAGGATGCCTTTGAAAACCGAATCCATGTTGTCAAAGAGAGGAAGAGGACGACGAAGACGGCGACACGAAGAGCTGCCAAAGAGGAGCGAGAACACTTCATGACTCTCAGTGGGAAGTCTCCATTGCTAGAGAGCTGCAAGGGAATGGTAGAGGAGTACAAGAGCAAAAGGTCCATGAGGATGTTGGAGGTCTCTAATTAATGCAACAGTCCAATTGGCCAACACAGACAAGCATGGCACTGAAATCTAGATTGCATATAATTGAAGGGTGTAATCACTTGTCTGGCCACTTGTGTGGCATTTGGCAGAGTGGGCATTTGGTTTGTAATGAGAACCCAAAGGAACATCTCTGACTGGTTTGGGATGCCTTAATAATGATGGGGTGTTTCTTTTGTTCATTCAGAAATTGGACATCAAGCAACTCCTGTTTCATCAGTGAAGGCCATCCAACCGAACCAGTTTTAGGCTGGCTTAGTCAAAAGCATCAAGAAGCAACCTTTGGTTCTTTGCTCGGTCGGATATCGAAAACATGTGCACATTTGAAGTTAGATGGAGACTGGGATAGGCTTCAAAGAGGTGGACCATTTGCTATTGCTGCAAGGGTGATTGAAAGAATCATGTTAAATGCGACAGGTTGTAGAAAGGCCCAGAGGAAAGGAGGGCCATCTTGATGATTTCTGTTTTTGTTTAGGTTGAAGTAAAGAGGAGAGGAGAATCATTGTTTTTTTTTTATTGTTATTATTATTTTATTATTAAAAGTACTTCTGCATGTTAATTGAAGGGATAGACTGAGACTGTTTGATTGCATGGAAAATGAGTCAGCTGCTGTTGTGATTGGATATTTTATAGAATGGACAAAAATCAATTGGGCGTCCAAGAAACATCAAATGATACGCCATTGTTACATGAGGTAGAAACGCCATTGTTACATGAGGTAGAAACTACCTGGTAGTAATAATATTATTCCTTATTTATAGTATTATTATAGCAGTTATTATGGGATACTATAATGTATAAAAGATATTCTATAGTTGTTATAATATATAATATTTAATATACGAAAATGCTATACTGCGCAGTCCGTTCGTGACATCCGCAATCCACTGCCACCGTTGCTGCTCTCGCCGCGTCGTCCGACTACCGTTGGTCGCCTCCTCGAGCGCGATCGACGCATCACTCATCGGCACTCCGTTCGACGTCGGATTCCGATCAGATAGTGGTCTGAATCCGATGAATTCAGGCCCGATCGCGATCGGCAGTGACGCACGCCACTGCCGATCGCGTGATTTCACTATTTCTGGTCGAATTATGTGGGATTCCAATCACTATCCGACGGAATCCGATGTCGAACGGAGCGTCAGCGAGCGACGTGTCGATCGCGCTCAAGGCGACGACTGGCAGTGGTCGGATGACACGGTGAGAGCGGCGGTAACAGTGGTGGGTTGGCAGTGTCGCAGACGGATCATACAGGAGAAGTCACGTAGCATAGCATTTCTCATATAATATAATATTATTATAGTATAGTAATAGTTACTTAATGTATAAAAGACATTCTATAGTTGCTGTAATATAAAACATCTAATATAATATTTATTAATAAAATTTTTATCAACCTTACTAAATAAATAAAAAAATTAAAATAAATAAATTTATATTATCTCATTCAATAACCAATCAAATAAGTTTAAAATATAAAAATAATTAAATAAATTTGAAATAAAAACTTGACAACATCTAAATGAATCAAGTTTAAATCATATTTGAATTAAACTCAAACTCATAAAAAAATTAAGTTAAATTTGATTAATTATTTTAATGATTTAATTCAATTCCATTTGATTTAACTTGATTATTTTTTAAATAAACTTAAATATCATCGAAATTTGATTCCACTTGATTAGTTTGTAGCCCTATTAATAATTTAAACTTTTTCCTAATTGTTCCACCGTCAAGATTAATCATTACTCCAGCTCACGAGAAGAAAAAAAAATTGAAAAAATTACTTAGTTCTTAATTAACTCATCATCATCATTCCACTAATCTTCATGGAACAAAATAAAAAATTAAAAAGTACTTATTATTATTATTATTGCGAGGCCCCACACGGTTTGCCCGGGACAGCGCGGCTCAGTGGCCCCGTGGGACACGTGGCCTCTCGCGTGTGCACGATCCCCGCGCACCGCTTCGGGCCCACCTCAAGCTCCCGTGCCAACCTTCCGAACAGCAAGTTTCACCCTCCACAAATGAATGCTCGCCACGTCAGGTGTCACCGGCCCTTGGCTTACTTTCGTCGAGATCTCCGTGGCACTTGACGCTATTTTGTCGCTGGGATCGAACACCAGAGCATTCCAAGGGAATTAACGAAATAAAAATTTTATATAAAAAACGAGGCCTTAAATTTTGATATGGATAAACAGATTTGATATTCTAAGCCACCCTGTGAGTGACACAGTCAAGTCACTGTTATTGTCGCCGTGCCCTCGCCGCGCCGTCCCAGCCACAATCGGCCGCCGCCCCAGGCACGATCGACGCGTCGTTCGCCGACGCTTCGACCAATATCAGATTCCGGCCGGATTGTGATCGGAATCCGACGTAATTTTATCAGAACGAGATCGGCAATGGAGCACGTCAGATGCCGATCAAACCGTGGTCGGAGACCTACCGAGGAAGGACCGGCGTGCGATTTGGCCAGAAATCGGTACGCGCCGCTACCGACCGTGTTTCCGATCAAATTGTATCGGATTCCGACCACAATCCGGTGGGAATCCGATGTTGACCGACGCACCAACGAGCGGCTCGTCGATCGTGCCCGAGTCAACACCTGACGGTGGTCGGACGGCATGGTGAGGGGTGCGGCAATGGCGGTGGATCGGCTGTGGAACACTGTGCATTCCCACATTTAGACGGTCAGATCTGGCACGCGATCACGAGATGAACGGTGGATGATGTGGCGCTCATGAACGCGCACGAGGGAATCGTGCAGAATATCAAATCTCTATGAATAAAATTTTATCATATAAAAATTTTTATATCTAATTATTTAATCAAATTAAAAAAATTATTTTAAATTGAATATCAAATTCTTCATTGAATTTAGAGAAAATGGCCACCAATACTTCCGAAGAAGTCTTGTCTGCCTTGAAATTGGATTTATATTGAAGAGTGAAAAATTTGAAGGGGGAAAAGGGAAAAATGATGTTGTCGTCTTGTACATTTCTCGGCCTTTTCCAGTCTTCTTAAAAGAAAACCCTCGAATTTGTACAAAATTATTACTTTCCTGCCATCGTTCATCGTCCTCGTCGTCCTCCTCCTCCTCCTCCTCCTCCTCCTCGGCCCTCTCCTCCTTCCATGTGAAGATTAGGGTTAGGGCTGTGGGAAATCTCGACGTCCTTCTGTCCTCTGTCTAAGATTTCTCAGGGCAAAGCCGATGAGCCGCCGGAGACCCCCCGCTGCAAGCCCCGTATCCTCGCTCCTGTTCCTCCTCTTGGCGGCGATCTCCTGCTCCGATGTCCGTGGAGGTACGGGACCGGACCCTCATGCGGTGGAGAGATCCGCCTTGCTGCAGTTCAAGAGCGGCGTTACTTCCGACCCCGCTGGGTTGCTCGGGATATGGGGCTCCGACTCCAACCACTGCTCTTGGCCTGGAGTCGCGTGCGATGGACAGTCACGGGTGGTCTCCCTTAATATCTCTGCGAAAGGCGACGCCTTTGAATTGCCCTGCTCCCGATCAGGCCCTTACCGACGCAGCTGCGGCGATTTCGACCGCAGATTGGCTGGGACACTTGGTATGTTTCTCCGGAGCTTGTCGGAGCTCAGGGTGCTCTCCTTGCCGTTCCACGACTTTCATGACGAGATCCCGGACGATCTCTGGGGGTTGGAGAGTCTGGAAGTGCTTGATCTCGAGAGTAACTCGCTTTCCGGTGGCTTGCCTTCACGCTTCCCACGTCGGTTACGTGTGTTAAATTTGGCTTCCAATTTGATCAAAGGTCAGATCCCTCGTTCCTTCTCGAGATGCGTGGATTTAGAAATCCTAGACCTATCCGGCAACCAGGTCAACGGAACATTTCCTAAATTTCTTGGTGGCTTCTCCAAGCTTAGAGAGCTCTATCTTTCTTTTAATCGTCTTGAGGGACCGATTCCTGATGAGCTAGGATATGGGTGCCGGAGTTTGCAAATATTGGACTTGTCTGGAAACTTGTTTAGGGAAAGCATTCCGTCCAATTTAGCAAATTGCACTGAGCTGCGAGTTCTACTGCTGTTTTCTAACCTTCTTGATGGTTTTATTCCTCCTGATCTTGGGCGATTGAAAAAGCTTCAGGTGTTGGACGTCTCGAGGAACAGTCTGAGTGGATTTGTACCTGCTGAGCTAGGAAACTGCTTAGAATTGTCTGTCATTGTTCTTCTGAATCAATATGATCCGATGCCAGATGAGGAAGTCTCGAGCTCTGTTGATTTTGATGAATTTAATTGTTTCCAAGGAAGACTTGCGGAAAATATCACAGCTCTCCCGAGGCTTAGGGTGCTTTGGGCCCCAAGGGCAACATTTGAAGGGATGATTCCTAGCAACTGGGGAATCTGTGAGCAACTTGAGATGGTTAATTTAGGCCAGAATCTTTTTCAAGGACGTATACCACAAGCATTTGCCCAATGCAAAAAACTTAAATATCTTAATTTGAGCTCAAACAGTTTGACTGGTTGGCTTAATGTGGAGCTGCCAGTGCCATGTATGGATGTCTTTGATGTCAGTGGGAATCAGTTGTCTGGCTCCATCCCTAGGTTTACCTACACACAGTGCCCTTCATCTAACATCACACTAGATGACCTATCCTCTGCTTATATTTCATTCTTTGCTTACAATAGTTTTAAAGGTTTGCGAAGGCCTCTTTATGAACTTGATGGTGAATTTACTATACATCACAATTTTGCGAACAATAATTTTACAGGCACTCTGTCTTCTTTACCATTGACCAATGGTAGGTTCCAGAACACTACTGTCTATGTATTTCTTGCTAATAGGAATCATCTTTTTGGGTCACTGAATGCTATCATGTTGGAGAAGTGCAGCAGGGTGAGTCATTTGGTGATAGACTTGAGCAACAATATGATATCTGGAAGATTTACATCAGAAGTAGGTGAAACATGCCGGTCTCTTGTGGTTCTGGATGTTGCTAGTAATCAGATATCTGGAACCATTCCTGCAAGTTTTGGGTTGTTAAGTAATCTTGTTTGTCTGAATTTGAGTTGGAACCAGCTGCAGGGTGAGATACCAGCCAGTATCACACAGTTAAAAAGCTTAAAATATCTCTCATTGGCTGGTAACAATTTCAGCGGTCACATTCCTCCTGACATGATTAAATTGCATTCTCTTCAAATTTTGGATCTGTCTTCAAATTCCCTTTCTGGTTATATTCCTACTGTTTTTGTGAAGATGAGAAATCTCACTACTCTTTTACTTAATAACAACAAACTTTCTGGGGCTATTCCTTCAGCTTTCGCCAACTTTGCATCACTTTCAAAATTCAATGTTTCATTCAATAATTTGTCTGGATCATGGCCTCTTAATGCCAGTACACTGACATGTGATAGTGTCTTTGGAAACCCTTTGCTTCAATCTTGTCCTGCCTACTCTCTCTCTGTTCCTTCATCTGATATGCAAGCAAGCAACCAGAGTCCACAATCATATATGGAATCAGCATCTGCAAGTTCATCCAGTGCTAGCAGTGGTGGCAACAGCTTTAGTTCTATTGAAATTGCCTCAATTGCGTCAGCAGCAGCCATAGTTTCAGTCCTCTTGGTTCTGATTGCCCTTTATATTTACACAAGAAAGTGTGCTCCAGGTTTTAGATCCTCTATTAGGTCTTCGGGAAGGAAAGAAGTGTCTGTCTTTGTGGAGATTGGGGTTCCATTGACTTATGAAAGTGTTGCACGAGCAACTGGTGGTTTTAATGCAAGCAACTGCATTGGAAGTGGAGGTTTTGGGGCCACATACAAGGCTGAGATTTCACCAGGAGTTCTAGTAGCTATAAAGAGACTTGCAGTAGGAAGGTTTCAAGGTGTTCAACAGTTCCATGCAGAGATCAAGACTCTTGGAAGATTGCGGCATTCAAATCTTGTGATGCTAATAGGTTACCATCTTAGTGATTCTGAGATGTTTTTGATTTACAATTATCTTCCAGGTGGTAATTTGGAGAGATTTATACAAGAAAGGTCGAGAAGACCTGTAAATTGGAGAATGCTTCACAAAATTGCTTTAGACATTGCTTGTGCTCTTAATTATTTACATGACCAGTGTGTGCCCCGTATCCTTCATCGGGATGTTAAACCAAGCAATATATTGTTGGACAACGAATTTAATGCTTATCTCTCGGATTTTGGATTGGCAAGGCTTCTAGGAAATTCTGAGACCCATGCAACTACTGGTGTGGCTGGAACTTTTGGGTATGTTGCTCCTGAATATGCCATGACATGTCGGGTTTCTGATAAAGCAGACGTTTATAGCTATGGCGTGGTACTATTGGAGCTAATTTCAGATAAGAAAGCACTGGATCCTTCCTTCTCCCCCTATGGGAATGGTTTCAACATAGTAACTTGGGCATCCATGTTATTGCAAAAAGGTCGGGCCCGTGAGTTTTTCACTGAAGGGCTTTGGGATGTGGCTCCCCATGATGATTTGGTGGAAACCTTGCATTTAGGTGTTAAGTGTACTGTCGATTCACTTTCTATTAGGCCCTCAATGAAACAAGTCGTTCAACGATTAAGAGAACTCCATCCTCCACATTTTGGGCGTGGTTGATGTATTCTTCATGAATGGTATGATGCACAATTCATAGTTACAGTTACTTATCTTGTTGATCTGAAGATTTTAATACTGCCTACTAGTGCCACACGAGAAATTTTAGTTATATTCATCTGTTTTATGCTGTCCAAGTCTATACTCGCTAGACACTGGAAACCCATAGGTGTTTTTCCTCTCATATTTCTCTCCACTAGGAAGTTCAGGCAGAATATGCTAGTGACATTAAAGTCTTTAGACTAACCAAATTTAAAAATAGTATTACAAGAAGTCTGTAGGCTGCAACTTCTTCTTCTTCCTATTACTATTATCATCATTATAAAGCTTTAACAACTTGTGCATTCTGAACTAAAATAGGCAATTGAATGTTCATACATCGATTGGAACCTTGAGATGTATTTGAGATAAAACAAAAACTATTCACTGCATACAGCAACTAGGGAGAAAATTATGTTCTCTTGCCTTGTGCTTGTTTGGTTCGTATACACTTTTACTTCAGTTTGATTAACTCCATGCTGATCTTAACCAGAATTTTTTTGTTTCTTGCTAATCCTAAAACTCATTTAAGGATGATATATATTTGTCTTCCATCCCACTGAAGTGACTGAACTGCCCAAGGATGCATTACCTGAGAACTTTCACCAGCTTTGAGTTTCACGATAAGCTGACTGGTATAAGCAATATTTCTTGGAATTCTTACCCAGAAAGATCAATCTGAGAGGTTTGTTTCCAATGCTCTTTTGCTTGATAATGATAGCAGGTCTTCATACTGCTAACATCTTCTAATAATTTATTTAAATTGCTAACTTCAGATATATCTTATCACCACTTATCCAACTAGCTTGTTGCAAATATGTTGGTTGACTTCATAACTTATACCATGGGCATGTCTTGCTAACCAAATTTACATGAGAGCCACAGTGATAAGCGACTTGATGCCATCTAAACATTCAGCATATGTATCTTTTCTTGCAATTACAGATATCATTATCTGCACCATATTTTTAATGACAGGATGTACCTTGATGCCATCTAAACATTCAGCATCTGTAGTTTTCTTGCAATTGCAGATATCATTATCTGCACAATATTTTTAATGAAAACGAACTAAAGTGCTCTAGTATGCAGCCAAAGTTTTTTTCCTTTAACTATAAAATTCCTCACTTGTCTTAATTCTACTATAAACCGATTTTAGTTTCAACTATGATTATTTACTGCAGCATGTTACAAAGCTCAGATCACTGTAGCTATGACTCAGGTCCAGTGTTGTAGTATAGATTTGGACAGGTTGCATGTTTTAGCAATTGGTTAAATAATTGGATAATTTTTTGTTAAAATTTCTTACTTGGTTCTGTTGTATTTGTGGAAAGAAAGAAGGATATGGTATTCCAGCAAACTGCCTATTACTATTAGTGTGCATATCTGGTGTTTTATGCTGACTATTGAATGTTGCACTCTATGAGATTGTTCTGATGTTGCAGCATATGGAATGTTGGAGAGCCTCTGGATTTTTGATGTGGGAACAAGAAATACCTACCTCAGCGAGTGAAAGGCAATGTCATCTTACTGTCAGCTCACAGGGAGAGGCCCATAGTTGCTCCATTAAACTTGTGAGGACCATCATATGCACTTATCTGTGACAGAGGTATAAAAGCTATTTATTGACCTTCTTTTAGAATATTCTGGGCCCATTTTGCAACTTGAACCATCTATTTTCTTTGCACTTGGTTACTTGATGTGTTTTTAGCAACCACGGACTGACTTTAAACATGGCAATCTTCGATTATATGATTAAACATTTGGGAAAGGTGCACAACCTATATCGAATTTTAGTATGCTTACCAATAGTGACTGTGTGATATGTTTGTGAAGAACTTTTAGTTTGTAGTTTCTCAAAGTTGATCCTGGAAACTAGAACGAGGAGTGATGCTTCTCTGATAACATGCCATTTAAAGCCAAATTGTTTAGATAAATGGATTACTGTTGTTTGTTTCTGCAGAAGATCCGGGAGGATTTACAATGGGAACACTACTTTTTTTTTGTGTGTGCGTGTGCATATGTTGGGGAATGCTCCACAGACCATGATTTTGTTTCTTTTGCTGAAAGAATATTCTCCAACGGAAGACAATGAGGAACTCATTTTGAGCAGTAGACCTTAAGTCCTTTCTTTCTTTCTTTGGGGAAAGTCCAGTCATAACAATAAACTACATTCTTCACACGTGACTTATTATTTATCATTTTTGTTTTTCTTCTGCAAAGTGGTTCTGCATTAAGACAATGAGGAACTCATTTTGAGCAGTAGACCTTAAGTCCTTTCTTTCTTTCTTTGGGGAAAATCCAGTCATAACAATAAACTACATTCTTCACACGTGACTTATTATTTATCATTTTTGTTTGTTCTTCTGCAAAGTGGTTCTGCAACCAATGTAAATTTTAGCGGGGGCTCAAGCAGAAAAAACCTCGAGCCTTCTGGTGAAGATTGGCATTCTGATTGGTGCAATGTGCAAAGGAAGAAGAGCAGAGGGAACATTATTTATGTTGGCATCCAAGTCATATTC
Source organism: Curcuma longa (assembly GCF_044706935.1). Lineage (NCBI taxonomy): Eukaryota > Viridiplantae > Streptophyta > Magnoliopsida > Zingiberales > Zingiberaceae > Curcuma > Curcuma longa. The sequence continues at coordinate 5,408,214 of NC_133875.1, forward strand.
TTATGGGATAATTATTTTGAGCCACAACTCAGATTTCAAACTAATGCAATGATTAAGTTACTTAGCAAGAATATTCTCACAAGATTGATTTTTTTCTTGTGCAAAGATCCTTTTGAATCATTTGCTAGATTCATAAGGTATATTAAAAAAATGAAGGCTTTTTATAAAGTTTGTCCTTCATACATGATAAGTTTGAGACTCTTGCAATTAGTCCTAATAGTTTGCTAATACAATTTGAAGACAATATATGCTAAGTTGTATATGCTAATGCCTGGGCATTGCAAAATCATATGTTAGCCTTTGAGATGGTATTTCTTAATCTTGTATTACCTTTAACGTTGTTATCTCACAATTCTGAAACACTAAGTTTTTTATTGGGATCACAAGGGCTGAACTAATTGTTGATACGTTAAATTGCTAAATTGCAGTCTTACATTAGTATTCGAAGATTTAAATTTGGTGCAAATTATTATCCCTTTTATTCATGTTGATGAAACTTCATCTCTCATGGTAAAAAATCCAAGCACATATTGAAAGAACAAGAGCAATGCAACGTGATTTAGTCTTTGAGTCTATTTTGGGGAAAGAAGCTAAGTCTATATGAGTAAAAGAACAAAATTCGGATAAAAATTTGTCGCACATTGTACAATTGTTTTGTCAAATTTATTTAGATTTGCTCTTAATACCAATGGAGCAAACAAAAGTCTCAACACCTATGAAGCATATGATGTCTGCTTGATATACATTGACATACTTATTCCACTTGTTAACTCGCATGATTTCATCAATACATATGGCATAATAGCTTAGCATCTATCACTCTGCCTTCTGCTTGCCTTCGCATGGAAACTAGATGCATCTTCCCCATTAACAACCTCATCAACAGATCTCTAAGTATTAACATCTCGATCACTGACATTGTGTCTTGCAACTCCTTGCAGGAATCAGTCCAACGCTCTATTTGCTGGAGCAAATCTTCACTTGACATCAAGTTCTTATCACCTTCACTGAAGCTCTCGGCCTTGAGATGATCGATATCAGAGCACAAATTTTTTAGCAGCTGTTGTCTGCTCGGGAATCTTGTATTTGCCACTTGAACCAATAGCTTGGGGCAAACGTGTGACGACCCAGCCAACTCCAACTTATGTAGTAGAAGCTCATTCGCTACATCACACACCAGTTTGTGGTGTAGTTGCTCAGATTTTGACTTGGAATTTTCAGACTTTGTTTGCTCTAGAACCAGAAACGAGTCAGGATTTATTGGATGATCCTTGTGCAACTTTACTCCTTGATGATCTGATGAGCCTTCGAAAGGAACAACCAAGGTTGTCGAAAAGTCTGATCTGGTAATGCATTTTGCAGGCTTCATAATTATCTTGGACTCTTGTCTCCTTTGATCGATGATCGATGAGAAACCAATGTAGTTTGGGCGTTGAGTAAGCCTATTTTCTGTAAATTTCCACATGGAGTTGGCTGAACAGATGCTTCAGAAGCTTTAGCTTCATCTTTTCTGGTCTTCAATAGCTCTTGTGCATGCATATCATACAGCAGGTGCTCCAGTGACCTTTGGTCCTTGTTTGACCGATCGAACTCGACATGTTTCAACTTAGTCTCTTTGTCATGACACAGATCCTGGTTGCTGCTTCACTTGAACTTCTCGAAGGCTAAGTTTAATCTTCGGGCTAACATGTATCTTATCCGGGTGCCTCCACAGAGCTGGTTCGATTGGAACCTTCAATTGGAGATGTTTGATGATCGAATCAGCTTTTTTCAATTGTGAAGTAGCAAGGCCCTCCTTGCTATCTTTGCTACCTGTTGATCATTTAGAGGTATCTCGACACCGATATTCTTATTTTCGACTGTATAAAATTTCTTGTTAATGCTAGCATCTAACTTGGCCATTGCTTCCAGTCCCATTAGCTTTACAACGACACTACGAAGCCGGTTATTGCTTCCTACTCCTTGCCGCTGATGTAATAAACTCATAACAGTTCTTCCCGGGTTTTACGGCAAATTTAGAACCTCTAAGGGTCCTTTCCCTGCTATCTAATGACAACTTGGGGAGTTCTCTGATGCTGAGGGACACTTTGCTGCCTTCTTTAGTATCTAGTGAAGGGTATGAAATTCATTCATCATGCGATAATCGTGGAGATTCCTTTGGTATTCGATCGAATGAAGTCTATATTCACTTAATCTATATAATATGGTGTGTAATCTACATGACAAGAACCCTAATCATTTGATGGAATGAACATCCAGTGACCACAAGTGTTGGAAGATCCATCTACACACCAAGCTGTTTTCTAGTTATTATTAGAGGGGAAATAAGAGAAAAGTGAAGGAAACAACAATCCACATCAATTTAATAGCCTCCTAATTACCTCTCAATTTAATGCCAAAGTTTAAAACCTAGAATTAGTGATTAAAGTTTATGTCCATTATGTTAGAGAGTTTGATTTGATCGAGCTTAGAAGATGAAAGAAAGTAGTATGTTGTCTCAAACTTGATAAAAATATATTCAAAAGAAGTTCTTGAGACATTAGTCTTTTCTAAATATGAAAAGTCATCATTTTATGAGTTTGTAATCACATTTGCCCATGAATTCATTCATTTCTAGAGAATTTGGTTGATAATTTTGGGTTGAAATTGTATATTTCAAATATCCTTGTCGATGCCATATAGTATATTTATATAAACACATGCGATTTTATATATTTTAACTAAATCAATTTTTTAAAATAAAATAATCCTTAAAGATAAACAAAGAAATGATGAATTGCATCAAAATGGAATTAAGTTTTCATATTGATTTTTCCCATCTACCAAAAAGATGCAACAATATTAACAACTAAACTACTATATAGATCTTTTTATGTTATTGAATTTTATTTTTTATTATATCATTATTTATATTTAAATAAATTATTTTATTTTATTATCGAAGATCTTGCATTTGTGAAGAACATGAAGCCGATCATTTCTAAAAGAACCTCTTCTTAGCCAAAGTAATGAATGCAGTTTATGACTTACCTGCTAACTTTATCTCTTGAATCAACTTGGACTTTTAAGACTGATAAAAATAAAACTGAAATGGAAAACAAAGAGGGGCAGGAATAAAGATCTACAGAAACAATTGAGACAGTTAAAAAGGGGATAAGATCTTTAAAAGTTTCTACTTTAAGATTGATAATGAAGTAGACATGGGAGATCTGAGAATGTGAAACCCTGAGAGTTTTCAAAATGCTTAGAAGTTGTGTTTACAAACAGGGGAAGGGTTCTAAGTGATATAATTGATGGCCGAGGAAAATGACTCAACTGCCCTGCTTCAAGGCCTCCGCTTCGGCAGTAGCCATTGGATCAGACTTGGTTCCTACTGCTTCATCTTCTTTCTCCCCTTCTCGTTCATCCGCGAGCTTTTTACGGTGAAGCTCCTCAGCTGCAAGCATCGCGGCCTGGTGTTCTGCCTGGAGGCGCTTCATTTCCTCCTCTTGTTGTTGCCTCTCGAACCAGGTATCCGCATCAGCCCAAACTACAACAGGCAGATTGAGTCAGATACAAGCGAAACACAAACTGAAAGCCATTAACAGCTTAAACTGACCGTGTTAGTCGTCGACAAATGCATGGATTGCGAATTATGGTATCTGCTATCAGTTCTAAAATTTGTTCAACATATATCATTACTGCTAGAAAGTTATGCTAGCCAACTACATCTGCATGTGCAATGTAAACTGATGTAGTGGTGCCATGTTCAGTGAGTAGAAATTTCATCAGGAATTGTATCAAATTCCAATCCTCAAGGAATAAACTGTGCTAATGTATAACAAAACTATTTCATTTTACCCACATGAACTTATTGTCTTTGTGATTTATCACTGCCCACCTGTATTTTTTTTAAAAAAAATCACCATTGCTATCTCCCATACAAAAAATACTAATTCTAACTATGCTATTAAAAACATATATTCATGATATGAACCTAACTCTGTAGACCTCAGACTCCATATTTGTCATTTACTTGTTCCGATTTGCAAGATAATTTCCAAGGTACATAAGGTGGTTTATGAGTGTTTGTGTGTGCAACTACTTTGTTACAACCAATAAGCAATTATTAGAGACCACCTTCTATGCTGTTAAAGATTTGCTTCTTAGTAAAAGGGTCGAATCTCGGTAAAGTCCATACAATGCCCTCTTCCGTCATGGCCAACTGCAATTTCCCAATTTACCTCCTCATAGATTGTCGTGGAGCCGACCGTGTGGGACTGTTGGGGTGGCAGATTCCACCTTTTGCTGAAGGATTTGCTTCTTAGACATTGTATTAACTTGTGAAGCAACTTATATTGTAATAAACTAGACAAGACATGGACAGCACCAGGCTCAATTATCAACGTAGCAACATTTGGGGAGTTCCTCTTATCATCTGAAAGTACCATATAGGTCACTATGGTGACAATTTATTGATTAAAAAAAGAGTAAGAGAAAAGACGACAAGATCCTGCAGTGCTGATTCTTATAAGAAAACATGATATTTGTGAGCCGCGCTTAAACAAGTCGCCCTAGAATGATCAGGTATTCACAGAACACAGGTTTACAAAGAGTTAAAGGAATAACAGATGATAGGATTCACTAGCAGATAAGAATCAGACGAATGCCTAAATTATTCAAAAGAGAACTCTAACATACGTATAAGAACCAGGCAAATCATCTATATCTATATGCTTATTAGAGAATTTTTATAAAATACTAAAAGACAATGATAGAGCAGATGCAATTAAACTCACAATATTTTGGAAAAAAAAAGAATGAGATTTTAGAATCTCATCAAATATTGGTATGAATAGCTTATCAGTACAGACTAATAAATCAGCAGGATAGAAAAGCGTTGCACTGACATCAACACCTCAATATTTCAGTAAAATATTAAAATATAATCAGTAAAAAATTGACCAGCCAAAAGAAAGCTGTATGATTAAGCACAGTATAACCAATCCCAACTCTTTGATGCCAAAGTTAAATGTCATATGGCATCACCACACAATTATGTAGTTGAACCAACTAAATCTTCTTACTAGAAGGGATCGTTCGTAGCTGAAACTATAGTGAGTCAAACTGTCAAAGTAACTAAAGTGCAGATGAATAATAATATATTTAGATCAAAACAGTTTCAGGTGGCAAATCAATTCAATCCAAGAGAACTGAAACCTGAACATAAAACCTATGTCATTAATCTTTAAAAGTACTAAAATGTCCTAATGGGATCTGATATCCAAATTATATGTATTAAAACAATATTGGGATCTGATATCCAAATTATATGTATTAAAACAATCTTGTACCATGTCCTTAGGAAAACTGCACGACCATAAAATTTCATCCTTCTATAACTTTGAGCACCATCGTTTATTTAAATTTTAAACCACAAGTTTCAAATGGATGATTACTCATATGAGAATAAAATTTCCAAACAAAATCCCAAAGTCTCTTCCATAATATATTGTATAAAAAGTTTATATTCTTGGAAATCTGAACTGACAAAACAATCAAGGGCAAAGAGTCCTATGGCCTTGGATGGTTATAAAAAGTTCAATCAATGCAGTAGCTAAAACTATAACCAAGCTTTCAATCACAATCTTGAATCTCCATGGCCTTGTCTCAAACTTCCAATCTCCACTATCTTGTCTCAAAATTCCAATTGTTTAGATCTCTACTAACAACTATTGTTGAGATAAATGATCCGCAGACTCACCTATATACCTTTCTAAGAGATGGGGCCACACACTCAACTGACTACTGAACATCTTTTAGCATAAGGGTTATGTGTTAAGCAATCATGCATAAGGAAACACTATAAGAAGGATCCATTTTGTTCATTTATGAAACAAAGACTCTTTAGTTTCCCTTGGATTGAATCCTTTGACAAGGGAACAAATCACAATATGTATAATCAGCTAATAAGATCTAGTCGTCATAAGTCAAAACTATCATTGTCAACATAGATTGATTCTGTAACAAAAATTTTGTTATACGTTCCAGACAATCTAAAGATTAAATTTATTTCCTGTGACGGATTTAGATTAAACAAACAATGTTCACAGTAAAAGTAACTTATAGAAGACAAGATCATCTATAAATCAAGATATGTAAAATGAAAAATGCAAAACAAGTTAAAAGGATTTTAGCAAATTTTTTGATCTCGCTTCGTGCAATATGCCCCATACTAAGTTGAGATATAAGACAGTGCATCCTCAGCTACCATAACCCAAGTCAACCTAGATACTTTATGCAATAATTTGATTAAACTATTGGTTGAAATTATTTAACTTCTAAAAGAATTCATCGAGATCTGTGATTAATTCCAGAAGTAGAAATTTATCAACAATTACTTCACCTTTGGGACATTTTGAAACTATAGTAAATCCTAACCCTAAGGAACTATGCTGTCATATAAGCACTTAGCACGAAAGATATGCAAGTTACAGAAGCAATTGCAACACTATCAAATGTTCTTCGAGCTTTGCAGAAAAGCACCATCTACAAGAAATTGGAATAATATTAAGATTTAGCAGGAAAAATTCCATATAATTGATAGTGCATTCAAAGTGAATGTAACTGGAAAGCTGTAATAGTGATCTTCCAATTACATAGAAATACAAAACAGGTCAAATCAAAATGGCAAGACAGACTAGTTATATGTGGCTGATGGATTTGTAATACTAACTTGTTTACCTCCAATTAATCTTTGGTATGCACACACACTGTCTTCTAGTAATTCAAAAAAGTAGACAATCTAAAACTAGAAAACCAAATTCAAGACGACTTGTCTCCACAAAAATCAGATTTTTTAGGTTAGAAATTTCGCAATAGCGATATAGCAATCAGCCCTAGAGCACAATAAGCAATAAATAAGTTCATACGCTGCAAGGGATAAAAAAAAAGGAAGAAGAAGAGGAGGTGTGGTACTGACTGGGTTGTGCAGCCCATCCTTGCTCGCCTCCCTTGATGCGCTCGGGGAAGGCGTAGTTGACAGTGAGGACGCGACCGTAGAGCTCGGCTCCATCCATGTTATCCATGGCGGCGGCAGCGTCCTCACGCTCGAGGAAGGTGACGAAGCCAAAGGAGCGGTGCTTCTGAGTTGCCTGGTCCAACGGCGTCTTCACATCCTTTATGTCCCCGAAGGGGATGAAAGCGGAGTGCAGGATCGCCTCGTTCACCTCCTCCGCCAGCCCTCCTGCTCTCCAAAGCAACGCGAAGGAATTAGACACAAACTTCTCTGAGGCAATTCGACGAACAGATTCCAGACAAAAAGCGATCCCCCTGTACTCTGCTTACCTACATAGAGGGTGTTCTTCTGGACAGGGTAATTCATGGAGCTACAATTCTTCTACTTCTCCACGTCTCCCAACCTTCTTCTCCTCCTCTCCTCTGCTTCGCTTCGTCTCTCGATCGAAGAGTACCGACGTGGGACTGCAAATCGTCTGACCTCTCACCCCGCTTTTGGGTACCTCCTCTAGGGGATTCAAATCACGTGAAGTGCACGAGACCCGTGCCCTAGAAAAAACGGTACGCCATACCCTTGTCTAAGTTTATTTATACTCTTTATCCCATTCTAAAACAAATCTAAATTCAAAGTAATTAATTATTATAGTTCCTTTTATGCAAAAAAAAAAAATCATCATTCCAACGGTCTCACACGGTCAATCTTATGATCATCTATGAAGAGGTAAATCGAAAAATTACAATTGATCACGACGGAGGAGGGTATTATTCGACTTCGTCGAAATTTTAATCCTTGTCCTCTTCTGCAAGTCTGTTTCATTGTAATTTAACTCAGCTATGCTTGAGAGTAATTATTATAGTCCCTCGGTGCACTACGACGATGCTTGATTGATTATTAGAGCACTATGATTTAATATAGAGTATGATTACCAGTAAAATCGACGGGTACAATACAAAGAAATTTTTTTAATCCAATTAAATATGCGAATTTTTAGATTTGAATATGAAGAATTCGAATACCTAATTAAATAATATATTTATATATAATATAATTTTTTAAATTTCAATATCACAACTATGTTAAATTTTAAAAAATAATAATCACAGTAGCCACATCACATGGAAGTTTAGCATACATTCTCCATTTGAAAGAAAATTCTTACCAATACGCCGTATCTAGGGATCGAACCGTGGGTCCCTGAGTTACAAATGTCCTATCGTTGCACCATTGCCCCGAGGACAAACTATGTTAAATTTTAAAGAACAATATCCCAGTGGTACTGGTTGATAATTAAAATACTCCAACGAAATATCTGATCCTCTAATTAATATGAAAATAAGAATAAAAATTAAATATTTAATAGGATGAAAATAAATATAATAAATATGGATAGGAAATGAAGAATATAAAATCCGACTCAAATCTAATTAATTGTCCTATCTCTACATTTGACAGAGCAACCGTGTTTATCTATCATGACTTGAGGCAAAGGCGTAACCAAATGAGGACAAAAGGGTGCAACCACCCCGATTTTTTTAAAAAAAAATTAATACTAATTAAAATAAATATTTCTGATTCACTATTTCTCATGTTCAAAACTCCCACCGTCATTTTGACAAGCCGATTCACTATCGTTCGTCATCTAAAAATTAAAATTGATTATATATTTAGGAAGCTCTCAATTTAAGTTATCCATTGATATCAATGTCACTTTTATAGATAAATGTCATAACTTAGAATAAATCTGTCGGTCTTCTTCTCTAACTAAAGTTACACAACATATTTTTCATTGTCATTGTAAATTTTTATTGTTGGAAATCATGATTTGAGAAAGCTTAGGCTCAATTGCAATATTTATAGTGTGATTTTGAAGGTTATGATATGCCGTGAGTGGAAGTGAAATTCGACTCATTTTTTTATTATTGATTTGATTTTTGAATATTTAGAGTTAATTTTTTTTTAACTTTGATTGATTAATTAAGTTATATTGTATTTTTAAATAAGTATTGAATAAAATAATTCTGAAGTTCGTTGTTTCAACTTAAAATCAAAGACTAAAATTGAAAATTTTAAATTTAAATTTATTTTTGACTTTTTAAATTCAAAATTTAAACTTTTGAATCGTGAAAATATACCTACATTAATATTTAGAATTTCTAAAAAAATTTAACTTATATTTTATTAAATATTTATGAATTTTTAAAAATAAATAATTTAATTTTGAAAGTATTGATTTATTATAATTATGAAATATAATTTTTTTTAAAATTATTTTATAATTATAAAATTTAGAATTTTTAAAAATTTTCATTTCCTATTGACTATGCCACGCAAGGATGCCAAGCCAACTCATAATCTTCAATTATGTCCTCCATTTGATGCATAATGGGAATTATTATTTTTGGATATGATTGAGTTGATTATTATGGGATAAATTTATTACAATAGATAAGAATTAAATTTTAACGAAGTCAAGATAATATCGTAGTAGTCAATTGTAACTTTTCAATTTACTTTCTTATTAATGATCATAAGATTAATTATATAAAATTATTCATAAATGATCATAGAACCAACTGTATAAAACTATTAAAATGATAAATTTCATCTTATACCAATGGTTCTCTTCTACATCTCGATAGCTCTCTAGCCAATGATCACACGTGCCAAGGATCATATTCCATCGGTAACTTTTTTATTATATAACTATAAATTCAACGTGCAATTATGCAAAGCTAATTAAAAAAATAAAATAAAAAACAAAAGTGACCATTCACCAAACACGTTGGCACATGTGCCATATGAGGGCTATCTCTAGCTGTACCCTTTAGGTTTAGTATTTTTTTTTAAAAATAATAGACTTATTCGATCGACTAAACGTGATAGGAATGTGATATGAACATTTGGTAGTTAATTAAATTTAACCAAAGGGATCAAAACTATATTAATGATATAATTATCATAAGGCCAATAGAACTATATTTAAAATTAAAAAATGACACATATTTTAAATTATTAAAATAATATTTTATTCATAATTTCGATATTTGAAAGACGTCCCATCTCATTGTTGTGCCACGTACATTATCCAAACATCCTCTAATATTATTATATATTATTCAATACTATTATTTTCCATTTAATTTACATTATAGTAACTATGATTTCACAACTGTTACAACGTAATTCAAATTACTATTATAATAGCTAAACAAATCGTAACTTCAATACGATTTTATTCTAGTGTATCAAAAGATATTTATGTCATTTTATAAGAAAAATTGGTAGGTTAAATATTTTTTTGATAAATAAATTAAAATGAGACGTCTTTTCATGATTTAAAAAATAAAGAGACACCCTTTTATTTTTGTTTAATCTCCTTTTGATTTACTCGTATAAAACTCTTCTGTAAAAAAGATAGAAGATCGACCCCACGATTTATGGTCAGGAAGGTGATTCGAACCCTTGCCCTCTTCTGCAAGTCTGCTACGTCGTAACCAACTCAGCTATGCCTCGGGGGCTTATCCGTATAAAACTCTTGATTCTTGTAATCAACTACAAATTTATTTGATGTTGATGATGAAAATTTATTCTTCCCCTTTTACAATTTCAAATGTTTAAATTTCAAGCCCTTATAAAACATAATGTTTGATGTCATGTTTCCTTCGGATCTTGTAATTTCTTAATTTAGTCCTTATTAAATTTTATTAAATAAGTTCATCTCCCAAATAGATCTACTCTTCCTCTATTAATATATATATATATATATATATATATATATATATATATATATATATATATATATATATATATATATAATTAAGATTATTTTTGACATAAAATAATTATTTATCTAAAATAAATAGAAAACTTTAATGGAAAATGTTTTAGTATATAGTTTTGATTTTTTTATATAAAATATCATTTTTCAAAGTTGATAAAGTTGATAAAGAGAAATTTGGTGCAATGAATGATTTCAAATGGCCATTTTGCAAATAGAGAGGTGTGAATTAGAAATTTTTTTTATTAAAAAAAGGGATTTGGATTCTGGATCGTTCAATTTTCAGGCACGAATCTTGAGATAGCTCTGGCGCACGTGTTCTCACGTGCCTGGTAATTCCTTCATATGTGGGTGGCCGTCTTTCCTCCCTTCTCCGGCGAGCGAAGTTTGCCATTTCAGCTGCGGGAGGGGAGGAATGGCGAATTCGTCGTCGGAGGCGGTGCTGGTCACGCCATTGCTCAAGGACGAGCTCGACATCGTGATTCCTACGATCAGGAACCTGGACTTCCTGGAGATGTGGCAGCCCTTCTTCCAGCCCTACCACCTCATCATCGTGCAGGACGGAGACCCGAACAAGACTATCAAGGTGCCGGAGGGCTTCGACTACGAGCTGTACAACCGCAACGACATCAACCGCATCCTCGGCCCCAAGGCGAACTGCATCTCCTTCAAGGACTCCGCCTGCCGCTGCTTCGGCTATATGGTCTCCAAGAAGAAGTACATTTACACCATTGATGACGACTGCTTCGTGAGTCTCCTTCTGCTTTCCCTCTTGTAGATCTGAGGTTTTAGGTATGGATGGCGGTAAAACTCGGATCTGAAAGAAAAAGAAACCCCTTTTTGACTTTTCCTAGGGTAGAAGGATTTTTGTTTCTCTTGCTGCATCATTCCTTCGTAGCTCAGTAGTTGATAGAGCTGAATTCTTTTGCTTTTATATGATCTAGATTAGATTATCTTGCAATTTGGTATTTGTTTGCATGAATGCATAACTTGTCAATCCGGCAAACAAAATTGCAATTTGGTTTTTTTTTTTTGCGTGAATCAGCTTATTATTGTTCTAGATCTATGGCTTTTCCGCTAGTCGCTATTTCTTTATATTCGCAAGTCAAAGATGCAACTGCAATTTGCTAACTGAACTATTTTGTTGACGATCAAATTACCAAGTAGATCTTTCAGCTTACTTGAAATAGTGTTAACTTTGCCTCTGTAGCCGTGCTTTATGGTCCGAGGTTGGTGCTTCGATATTACAAATTTGTGTGCCTTTCAATAGCATTAATATAATGCAGTTGGTTAATTTTAGAAGATTAATGTTATGTATTGATCCATATGAATTATACGAAGATAAATGTCCTTCTGATGTATGATTGCCCCTGAATTGAGTTATATTGATCCTAAACCATCATTTTCAATTTTCTCAAACAGGTTGCTAAAGATCCATCTGGCAAGGAGATCAATGCACTCAAGCAGCATATTCAGAATCTCCTGAGCCCTTCAACACCTTGTACGATCCCTATCGCGAAGGTGCTGACTTTGTTCGCGGATATCCTTTCAGCCTCCGCGAAGGTGCTCGAACTGCTGTTTCTCATGGCCTCTGGCTCAACATTCCTGACTATGATGCCCCCACTCAGCTGGTCAAGCCCCTCGAGAGAAACCAAAGGTATCTTCTCCCCGCACCATGATGCTGTGCCTCATAGAACTGTTGTTTTTATGCATGCTTTCCTTGTTAGGTATGTTGATGCAGTTCTTACAATACCAAAGGGCACTTTGTTTCCTATGTGTGGCATGAACCTAGCCTTTGATCGCGAACTCATCGGACCTGCAATGTACTTTGGGCTTATGGGCGATGGCCAGCCTATCGGGCGGTACGATGATATGTGGGCAGGGTGGTGTGTCAAGGTCAGATATTGTTCATCTCAAGTGAACTCTGTTGAGTGTATTTCTCATCGGAATCAGATTGTAGTCTTCCTAAATTTGGAAAAAACAATCCTAAATTCCTTAATGTTTATGCTTTGAACAGGTAATTTGTGATCACTTGGGATTGGGAGTTAAGACTGGATTACCTTATATCTGGCATAGCAAGGCCAGCAACCCTTTTGTGAACCTGAAAAAGGAATACAATGGAATCTTCTGGCAAGAAGAGATCATCCCGTTCTTCCAGTCTGCTGTTCTTTCCAAGGACTCCACAACTGTGCAGAAATGCTACATTGAGCTCTCAAAGCAGGTGAGTGAGAAGCTGGGGAAGATAGACCCCTACTTTAACAAGCTCGCAGATGCCATGGTGACCTGGATCGAAGCTTGGGATCAGCTCAATCCGCCAAAAGTAGCATCTGGAGTGGCCAATGGCCCAACCAAGGCAAAGTAGATCATACAACTATAATTTCAGTTTCTTCCTTATGTTGCAGTTTGATGTTCTTGATGCTTAGGAAGGTAATATTTATGCTTGTATTGCAACAACTTTCTTTTATTTAAAAGGTTTCAAAGATCAATAAGGATGAGCTTTACTCTTCAACTGACAAAACACATCTTTTAACCCTGACTTTCAGCATTCAGCAGGACACTAAAGGGTGGTCTACAATAACCATGGCTGAAGAACATGTCTGCCACTACCTTGTACATTGCCTCAGTAAGGTGGACTCCATCCCAATTTACGAACTTGCTTGGCTGCGAGCAAGCTTTAGTAACATTCGGCGAGCCACAAGTAGCAAACAGGTCGAAGTTGTATGAACCTCCCCCACTGCCACAGCACGCTTTCAATGGCTCTGCAAAACCATAAGCTGCCGGGTTCTTCATCACTGTGTGGTGTGCCCCAAGATAGTCGGCATACGAGATGATGGCATGGGGATATCTCTTCCTGAGTTCCTGCAAGTTGTCCTGAAGAATCACATTGTGGTTGTAGCTTTGGCGGTTTACGCTCGCAGAGCATTGGATATCGTCTCTGTCTTCAGATGGAGTCAGTGTCAAGGCGAGCGATAGGCACCCTGTCAGAGGCAAACCTTGAACGATGATGTACTTGGCTCCCCTGAGAACCAGTGCCTGTTCAACAGTAGAAAATGATCGAGAGGCCTTGAACAGAGATGAAGAATTGGGTGGGGTGGATCAGATCATCAGAACAAACCTCGATGAAGTTGTTGACGTTCTTTAGAGCGAGTTTCTGGATGATATCAGGCGACAGGGTCGACGTCAAACTGTAAGCGTAGTCGTTGGCTCCGATCTCGCCGACCCAGAAGAGCGTGTCTGCGATGGCCGCTTGGCATTCCGGCGGGCAGCCTTTCTCCTTTAGGTGGTCGTCGAACCAGGCGAGCTGCGTCATCAGGGACTGCGGGGTGATGTCGATCGTCACATTGTTCTTGACGTAGAAGTCGTGCTCGATCGCCGTCGATCCGGCGACCGCGAAGTTCACGCCGTGGGAGGAGTCAGCGGACCGGTCGAGGTAAGGCGGCAGGAACGGGAGTGAGAGCGCGTCGGCGAGGAAGTCCACCACAAGGCGGCCGTCGGAGTATCTGTTGGTGGAGCGGTGAAAGAAGGTGGCGCCGTAGGGGGGTCCTGAGACATAGCCGAAGGAGTAAGGCCCGGTGGTCGAGTGGGTGTTGCCGGTGTCGGTGAAGGAGTCCCCGAAGGCGTAGATCTTGGAGAAACGGTGCCGCTGCTCAGTCGACGCAGCACCGGCGATAGAACGCAGCAGGAGCAAGAAGAGGAAGGAGATGGTGCGTGAGCAAAGCATTGTGCATAACCGCACCGCAGCTGTTTCTCTGCGGTGACGCGCGGGGTGGTTTAAATAGTTGAAGTGGGAGAGCAGACCTTTAAATTCTTAACCTGCCACTCCATGAATGACGCTTCTTAGAAGAGATCCATGGACGGTCGATTCATGCGACTCGACGCATAGTTAGTTGGAGGCGTTAAAGGTGGGTGAGGGGAGGATGGCATTGAAGGCGGGAATTTAATGGCCGGAGAAGAGGTGGAGGTGGGGGAGGCTCTGATCGATCATCGATGGATGCCGTTGCAATTCAATGGCCTTGATGTCGTCGGACAACAGAATTCACCCACGTGACTCGATCTCAAATTAATCATGTCATCGACTGTGTCGATTTGAACCGGAGCTGCTGAGCCTGAGTTCCGATAGTCCGAACTGCTGCCTGAGTGAGTTGTGTGCGTCGAAGGGTTGCCGGAGCCTATTTGAGTGTCAAACTCTCAAGCGCCGAAGCCTTTGAGCGCCCGAGCATTCCATGTTGGAATACAATCAAAGTCCCACATTGGAAATATATGAAAAAGATCCTGGGATTATAAGATGAAAAATATCTTATTAATACGAGGTCTTTTGAGTAAAACTCAAAAACAAAACCATGAGGGCGTGTGCTGGACAATATCGTACTGTTGTGGAGATATATATGGATTCCATCGGATCTAACAGTGGTATCAGAACGGGTCCATGTGGTGGGAGTTCCTAATAAGGAGTCGCGTGGGCTCAAAGTGGACAATAAATATCGTACTGTTGTGGAGATATATATGGATTCCATCGGATCTAACATTCCAGACCTGAGCGCTCAAACAACAAAGACTCGAGCACCTCGGGAGTCGAGTGGCCGAGCGGTTAAGTGTTGCCAAGCGCCTGAGTACCAACTGTCAAGGGTGAGTAGCTGAGCATCCCGAAAGTTAAGTGGTCGAACATTCGAGTGTCGAGCGATGATCGACCGATCACCCAAATGAATGGAATCTTCCATTCTAGCGGGCCCACGATCATTTATGAGGAGGTAAATCGAAAAATTGTTTGGTCACGACGGAGGAGGATATACTTTTAAAACTGTATTGGATAAATTTTTTAATAGAAAACCCCCTAAGGGATTTTTTGGAGATACGGTACTACTATGTTGATAAAAGCCTATTATTGAAACAACATTTCAATCAATAATTACATGTTACTAAGAAAACTCAAACAACACATATCTCCATGTTTACCACTTGAGATAAGACACATCGATAATTTTTTTAGATTTTCTTCTCCTATACAAAGTAATGACATCAATGTCGAAAGGTACGTGATTTTAGGTTGCTCATCTATTTGTTACTCTCCTCTCTGAATTAGAGATCCTTCTAATCTTCTTTTTAGTGAGACATCAATGGTCTCGAGGTCATCTTAATTCCAGTTCGGTAGCCAACCGTTTCCTCATCGTCGACTTGTCCTTTCCACAAGTGTGAAGTGCCACTGATCTATTTGAACTCTCCGTCCCTCATCAATCCATCCCTAAACCCTAAATCCCTGTCGAATCAGGTCTGAATTGAATGCCACAGCTAGAAAGTTGGGTAACATATTGAATAGTGGCAAATAAAGGGCTTTGGAAAAGATAAAGAAAGGAGATGCCAGAACCAAAGAGCAAGAACTAAGTCAACACAGAAGCTACTAAAAATAATGCTCTGATTCAAACGTCGAGTTGGATCAAACATAAGAATGTCTTCTTTAATGCTTTGTGTCTTAAATAAACGTCGTCGTTTCATTTTTTTTTCAACTAATTTGGGGCTTAAGTGTGGTCCGTCCCTCCATTAATGCCCTGTTTATTTGAGAGGGCATATTTAAAAATTTGAAGAAAGTTACCGGTGTGAAAAGTTTTGTTTGTATGTTTATTTCTTGCGAAAGAATGGATTATTCAACTGAAACTTATTTGTTGAGATGAATTAAGATGATAACCTCAAATTGTCAGTCTAGTCTAATTAGACCGAGTTGTTAAGACTCTACTAATTGACTGTCGAGCACTCCTGAGTCAGAGTAAAAAATTGAGTGTTGAGCCTGAGTCAGGTAGTTGAGTGCCCAATTGCCAAGTTCGGAGACCAAATCACTCGACTGTCGAGTATGACTTGGCGGAGTCATCGAGTACCGAGTGCTCCCTAGCTCCGAGTGCCGAGTTAGAGAGTACCAAGTCAGAAAAGGGATGCAAAGTCTGGAAAGGAAACGTCAAATGTTCGAAAAGTACTCCAGAGTTCGAGTGGGTTGTTGTCTGAGTGTCGAGTCAGAAAACCAGAAGTCAAGGCTCTCGCATTTAACGCACGCAAATCATGTTCGCACACGAGTCACCTTTGACAGATCCTGGATTTCCAATTCCACCCTGCAGGTTTACACGTGAGAGAGAGCATCTCCCCATGTATATGTTCACAACATCAATACTTATATGATACATTATAAATCAATCATATATATAGCCTCAATGCTCACCAAAGTCCATTCACAAATGGAGTCTCTTCCTTTCATCCAACTCCTTCCATTCATGTTTCCAACACATTCTATATTTGGATCCATAGAAAGAAGAAAAGTAAACGATCGCCCCTCAACTATCGACACAAACCATTGATCATTACCAAGGAATGATATGGAAGAAGAATAATTAGCAATCACACTAAAGTTATCCACTCGATTTACTCTTTTAAAGGACAAGGAGATCATAGATGCGAATTTGAGGTCTAATGAGAATTAATTAATGCTAAAGTTGTATCCACTCCATCACTTTAGGGTTCTTTGTACGTGCAAGAGTTACTTCCGAGATATAACTGAGTTGGTTATGATGGATCAGAGTTGCTAAAATGAGCAAAGGTCGAATATCGGCGAAGCTGAGACAATGCCCTCCTTGTCATGGCCAATTGCAGCTTTTCGATTTACCTCCTCACATATAGTCGTAATTTCGACCGTGTAGGGCCGCAGTGACGGATTCCACCTTTTGCATGTGCAAGAGTTATGCCATTTTATGATATTATTTTGTGTCTATATCTCTTCTTTTCCGATCGATCGAGCTTAATGTTCGACATGAAGTTAGTGTATATGCTCGCTCTAGCTTAATTGGAAAATAATCCATGCATTGAAGATGAGAAAAAGGAAATTAATTAAAGAAGATAAGAAAAGGTAATTAAGATATAGGTAGCAATTTAGATTAATTAGTTGATGGATTAATATAACATAATTTTTAGATTTTTTTCTTCAAATATAATATATTTTTTCAATTGGTCATTAAGATGTTGAATATCCATGTGAAGCATGTTATCTTATTAATCATGTCATAAATGAATAATCAATCTAATTAAATAATATATAATAATTATATATTTACTATGTACTAATGGTGTAAAATTAATTTTTTAAAATATATAAAATATAGTATAATATTTTAAATATTTTTAATTAAAATTATCTATAAAAGAGATTAATTTGTGTTAACTTAAATGTCAACTACAGCTAGGTAATTGTGATATTGATTTTCAAAATACAACACCATACTGATTTAAGATTTATATAATATCAAAAAATAATATTGATTTTTAAAAATCAACATCACAATAGTGATATTTTACAGTGGTGTTATTCTTTAAAATCAATACGTTGACTGAAGGAATAAAATAAAAAAATAAATACGCTTTTTAAAAAATTTAAAAATTAAGTATGTCTTTTTTAAAAAATCATGATTTTAAATGCCTCTTTTAATCAATTACAATGAAATTTCACTTCTTCAACATATCACTTTGGCAAAGAAACATTATCAAGAAAATAAATATCTTGAATCTTAAATGAAATAAATATCTTAAAAATAAAAATCATAAATTATAAATATAAATTATGTTTCAGATTTATTTACTTTTAGAAGCAGTCTTAGGTTATAAAAAAAAAAAAGGATAAAAAATACTAAAAATTGCTAGGTCTAAGTTCAGTTGCTATTTAAGCTCATGACTAGATTATGCACAATTGCAGATGCTGTTTCACATTGCTATAAATAAATAAATAAATAAATAAATTACTAAAAAAAGAGAAAAAATATTTATGTAAATCTCAGTGTCATTATTGTTCGGCGCCGTATGTGGGTCCCATCTGCGTTAAATAGAGAGAGATGCGGGAGATAAAAAAGGGTAAAAGTTTGGATAATCGATATTTTACTTTTTCGACCCGTACGATGTGTGCGAGTGTTTCTCCCTCCCTCCCTCTCTCTCCGCCAATCGCCGCTTGACAGCGCAACAATCCAGTGCGATGGCATTGATTAATGCCCTTGTTTTGTTCTACAAAACCCGCGCCGACGCTGCTTCCGCTCCAACGGCGTACTGGTGCCTTCGCTCCCTCGATCCGCCGCTGGGTGGCTGAGCTGAGAGTTGAGGCGGGGGGGCCGGCGAATTAGGATGGGGAGGGGAAGGGTTCAGTTGAAGCGGATCGAGAACAGCACCAACCGGCAGGTGACGTTTTCCAAGCGGCGAACAGGGATGCTCAAGAAGGCGCACGAGATCTCCATCCTCTGCGACGCCGAGGTCGCCCTCATCGTCTTCTCCGCTAAGGGCAAGCTCTTCGAGTACTCCACGGACTACAGGTGCGATCGATGCGGCCGCTCTGACTTCCTTTGCTTTAATTTGGCGCCTCTCTGTCTTGGATTTTCGGAGATCTTCGCATGATCATCACAGCTAGCTGCTTGTTTTCTACTGTTTTATCTGTGAAGTATCTGAGGAGTACTCTCTTTTCTATATTTTATTTCCTCAGATCTCTTGCACCGTACAAAAATGGTACTTTATTGAGATATTAAAGACTTTGTTTCTGTGTTTATCCTCTAGCTAAAAGAAGCTACAAGCTTTAGGGTTTGTTTAAAAGAAGGGAGGTATAATTCGCTGTCCACTCAAAAAGGGTTCTTGACCATTCCTATTTTAGACACGCACACATTTTTTTTAATTTTTTTCCCAACTATTTCATCCTCTCCCCATGCTCCAAGATCAGTTCTCTGCCTTGTAACTAAATCTAGGGTTGCAATTTACTAGGCAAGTTAACTATAAAATTTGAAACTTAGACTTCCCTTTCTCTTCATATTCATTCATGATATCTGAAGGAAATCGATTATTATTTTCAAGGGTGGTGTTCAAGTCTTCCTTTTCATTTGGTCTTCTTTTACCTTACTGACATATCTGCGTTCTCTTCTTGGACAATCGTTTATCATCTATTTATTTTCTCTTTACGCTTCCTAGTCTTTAGCATAAACTGGCTTAGTGCACGAGTTCATGGCCCTTACTGACATATTAGTTCAACTTCAGCCATTGCGTGTCTCGCTGGAGAAGCCAGGAAAAGGGTCTATATATCATCATTTCAGTTCAATAAATACACTCAATTTTTCGTGGTTTTCAACTTCTTGTAAATGGCAGCGACTTCTCAGTACCACTCTGATATTGCTGTTTCTGTTCTTCACTCAGTGGTCTTGCCTTCTGAAAAAAAGAAGAAGAATACCATTCACTTTTTGTAAGCTAAATCATGTCTCTTCTTACTAGTAGAGATAAGCTCAAAAAATATGATATTGATATGAATGAAGATGTTCAATCCTGACATAATTACCTCATGAATTGTGCCATTTGAAAAGGATCCTTAAGATCTTATATTGCACTTATATTAAATAACAGTTTATAAATAATAGAAGAATAGTTTGTTTAAAAAAATGAAGTAAATCATGTTGCGATTGAAAAATATATGTAATGATAAGGTAAATAGAATCTGAAGAATGCTGAACAAAGTGCAAACCTTAGGTTGATTATTTCTAGTGATACATCGTTTATTTTTCTATAACTTTAAGTTTACAACAAAGTTTTGCTCCGAGTTTTTATTATTTTCATATTAATTAGTTAGAAAATCAAATAATCATTTTGTACATTATTTGTACATAATAATGTATTAATTGATGAGTGTATAATTGAATTAAATTTGAAGAATGAATTATGAATAGAAGTTTAATATAGAATTTCAAAGTTTGAGATAACTAGAAGTAAACTTGAATACATAAAATATAGTTTCAGTAATAAAAAAATAATTCGTAAAATAGTTAATATGGATAAATATGAAACCTTTGTAGGAATATTTTAACCTTAAATACTTGTATGCCAATTGTTTACAAATTTGATGGATTAATATATAGGCACTATGCTATTGATTTGCTTCAACTATCTATTACTACCATGAATTTATGTTCAAATGTGTTCTTGAAAATTTTAGATTTAATAGTATTTCCGCTAGCAAAATGCACAAGTGTTGCTAAACATTTTATTATTGCAGCATGGAAAAAATTCTCGAACGTTATAGACAATATTGCTATGCACACAAGACACTTGTGCCAACAGAACCTGAAAGCGAGGTTAACAAAATCTCCTCTACCTATTAATGCATTAGTAGAAATTTACATACCTATAAGTTGCTTTCATTTATCATGCTCATTTATACATATAATGTACTTATACTTCAAACTTGCACTATGGCTCTCTTTACCAATATAGTTTTGTTGTTTCTAACATGCCTAGTTTAAAGACCTTCTATTTTTGCTTCAACCATAAAGGAAGACATTATGACTTAGGAACTTCAATAATGTCAAAGTCAAGGCTATCTGATGTGGATCTTGTAAGGTGACATTTGCTTTGTAGGTGAAGGTGATTAAGTTAGAAAACAAAGGTAATATATAGCTGTGATAGTAAAAATAACCATGAGCATTCATCCCTTTTCCTTTATGAATTTAAGGCAACCTTTGACTTTCAATTTTTTTAAAGAGTAATTAAAAGGAAGAATATGACGAATTTGACAACATAACTAATAAGTTTAGGGAATATAAAATTTAATAGAAGATAAGACACTCTAAAAGATAGGGTTTATTATGGTGGAGAAAACTAGAGTTTTTATTTTTAATTAGGATTTTAATGATGGTGGAGAGAGAGGAGATAGATAAGCAAGGGTTTAGGGTTTATGATAGTGGAATAAGAATGAAGATTAGGAAAATACTAGTGTGTTTTGGGCACACCAAGAGAATTATAAATATACATATATATGTATATAACTGTAATAACAATTCTAATACTCATTTACATAATCTTACCAAATTAATATTATTAATAATATTTATCATCAATAACATTATAATTGAATTGTATTAGCCCTAACTAATTAGGATGTAATCATTTTACCTAATGCAAAATGTTGTCACTTTGTATCTATAAATTTGATTATTCAATTTTGGTATACTTTTCTATATATATATATATATATATATATATATATATATATATATATATATATATATATATAGGTCTGATATCCCGCGCGACGAAAAAAACTCGACTCTCGTACGCGACCGTCCGACCTCCCCGCGTTCATCGTCGTCGTTCTTCGCCGTCCGGTCACCGCCGGCCACCATCCCGGGCTCGTTGGAAGCGCAACTCGACGGCGCACACATCGGCACCGGATTCCGGCCTCTTCTCCGGCCGAAACACAGCAGACGCGTTGGTGGCCGATTTCGCCGGAATCCGGCCGGATTCCGGCCGAATCGGGGCCAACTCCGGCCGAATTCGAGCGAAATCGGCCAACAGTGTCTGTTGGCCGATTTCGGCCGGAATTCGGCTGGATTTTGGCCGATCGGGGCCGGAATCCGGCACCCGCCGGACCGCCGGTGAGTTGCGGTTTCAACGGGTCCGGTCCGGCGGCAATCGGTGGTCGGACGGTGATGAACGGACGCCGGGAAGCGGCGAACGTCCGAGAAGAAATACTGTGCAATCGACGGCTGCGGTTGATCGCGATCGGGCATGGACGGCGTGGATCGATCGCGCACGGGGTCGCGTTTTTTTCGTCGCGCAGTATATCAAATCTATATATATATATATATATATATATATATATATATATATATATATATATATATATATATATATATATATATATATATATATATAAATGTTAGTTAATAACTAGCCAATACTCAATTATTGTTTCCTAGTATCAATACATATATTATATTATTAATTTATTGCTATTTTAAAATGACAATGATATAATATTATTTTATTTTGATTATTATTAATATTACAATATTGATTTATTACAATATTAATAGCAATTGTTAGCTAATAAGAAAAATGGAAGAAATTCTTACTTTTATAATAAATTAAGAAACTTATTTCCCTTAACTTCATATGTCGGTACGAAGTTTTAGAGTTTAGTTGACCATAATATTAACATTCTCAAAGTATTATTAAGGTGTTATGGTGCTCATAAGTCCACTTTCTCACTTTTAAACTCCTCTCAAACATTACATTAACATGAATACAAAAACTTAATGCCTTATCAACTATCCTTCACTTATGCCATCTAGAAGTAAATACATCCCATGCAAAGTGACAACATGATTGATGCGACAAAGATTTGCCGCCTCATTCAAGATCATTAACGAATCTTTTGAGATTGTTGAAGAGGCTTTCTTCATCCAATGTGGTCGAATTTGCGAAGAAAAATGCACATAAGAGGGTTCGCCTAGAGTTGCCCTGATGAGACCTCCGATGCTTGTCATCATGGCGCCTCAATAGTAGAATGAAAATAGAAAAGGTACAGAGAGAGAGATAGAGAGAGAGACCCTTGCGTGGAGCATATACCTGACATTTTTTTAGTGTGAGGGATCATGGGGAGGTGAGAAAGAGATCATGAAAAAGTGAGAATCATGACTCATCTCTGCTTGTGGTCCACTAACCTTGACTAAAAGAGCTTAGATGACCCAAAAGGCTCAACCTAATGACTCAACAACTCGACGGCTTAACAAGCAAGTCTGGGATCAACTCAGACCAACTTAGACTGATTCAGACAACCCAAGATGGGGTCACGAAGGTGCATCCTGCTACCTGGAGCCAACAAGATACTGATGGTATCACAAGCTGGATCGGTGCAGGACCGATTGGGGTTGAACTTGGAAGAACCAGGGTGACTTGACTTAAGCTTTATCTTGAATTGGGTTGATTGAGATTTGTATTGATCAAGTCCTAATTAATTCAAGTCCTGACCTGCCACATGGTTTGTCGTTCCCACCACATTGGATGATTTTGTTGGTTTAGAAGCGCAGCGGAATATGTATATATAAATAACATGGATCTTCATAGTACATATAGTTTTAAATAAAATGACATAAAATGAAGAACATATATACCTCGTACTTCTTGACGATCGTGAACAATATTACAAACAAATGAGAGCTTCACGTGTGACTCTTCTAGTAGTATCCACGCGCACTAGATCACGAACTAGACATGATTCGCTAAGTGTTAGCCTTTTGGATAGATAAAATCTTTTGGAAGCACTATGGATCTCTTTCGATGGAAGAAAGGGAAGAAAGAGAGTTATATATTCTTATTCTTCTTCTCTTTCTCATCTTCAAGGATGGCTATTTATAGCCTCCAAGAGAAAGATAAAGAGCCTCTATTAATGCAAAAGATGAAAGCCTCCATTAATATAAGGAAGATGAAGAGCCTCCATTAATATAAGGAAGATGAAAAGTTTTTGGACTCTAATAAATCTCTAAGAAGATGAAGAGTTACGACTTTTCATTAATTCTCCAAGAATCATCATGATTGTGGCTATCCAAATTTTTTTTTCTTTGGATCAAATAAAACCATATTTAATCTTGATTCGTTTTAGTTTCTAATATTTCAGAATTAATTAATAATCCAATTAATTCTTATTCAAAAATAATAAATTAATTAATTTTAATGTCCACTAAAATAATCAATTACAGATATTGTTCATGTCTATGTGTTATGCATGCAACCCTCTAGGTTTTATACACGAAAACAGTATAAATCCATACACAGACTAGGTAACTGTCCAGCAACAGTTTTTAGTCATCCAACGTGATAAAATATTAGTCATAAATTGTAAATCACCATGAATGAATTACTGTGTAATTCAATCTCTTCATCTAGACTACATCGTAATTAATTCGGTGCACTATGCATCATCACCAATTAATTATTTTACTTGATTTTCAAGATATAATAGACTCCTCTTGAATGATAAACCATTTCCCCATGATCATGGATTTCAAATCACTAATATCTCTATCAAACGACCAGGATGTTAACTCCTTAACTAAGAGAGTGATGAATCTTATATTAACTCAACACTATTTTCTCTACTCTTTGTCATACACCCAACAACCGTATGAATCATAATCCAATTAAAAACTATTTTTAATGACATCAAAGTACATGACTCCACACATAGAATAAATAAATATCTCAAGTCAAAAGATCAATTACACTCGTTCATAAGAGGAATGATAATGATGTTTAATATGTGATTTCCTCTCAAGCGGGTTGTGTCCAATGTACCTCTAAACTTAAGGCACCTCCAAGTACAACTTGAATATCCATCCCTCGGTCTATCTCGACCTAGTCATATTCAACGTTGATCTAGATATCTATGCCCCTTCTAGATATTTATCCGATCAAAGACTGTTTGCAAATTAATATAACCATTAATCCGTAGGACTTTATCATTAATCACATACGTACAAAAAAGTAAATGATTAACGATAACTACTTACCTTTATGAAATAATTATCCACAAATTCATAAGAGTGTCTTGGCAAATAGATGCACACACTAACAGACTTGAGCTAATAATATCAAGCTGTCATACAGGGAAGAATGAGTTGTTTAGGATGACTGAGTTGTCTTGTATGGTTGAGCTGAGCTGAGTTGAGTTGTCTTGTATGATCGAGCTGAGATGAGTTGACCTGTCGAGTGCCAAGCTGGCCGAATCTGACTTGGCCAAGTGCTGAGTTGTCGAGTACCAAGCTCACTGAGTGTCGAGCTGTCCGACTTGGCCAAGTGCGAGTTGTCGAGTATCGAGTTGACTGAGTGTCGAGCTCGTCGAATACCGAGCTCACCAAGTGACCGAGTGCTGAGCTCGCCGTCGAGTGCCAAGTGTTGAACTCGCTGAGTGTCGAGAGCCGATTGTAGAGAGCTCACTGAGGATCGAACTCGCTGAGTGCACTCGGCGACGTTGAGGTCTGTGTTTGACATAGTTTTCTTAAAACAAATTCATTCCCTCTAACTATGCTATCACCAAAAGAGTTGCTGAGTAGACTACTCAATAGACAGAAAGAATGAGAGGAATGACGAAGGTGGCTGCATCCATTATACAATTGAGCAAGTAATAAAATGGATTTGAGTGACAAAATGAAGGTTGATTCCGCTTGGATAAATTTTGTCTTAATCGGCCCGACATTCGATGTGTGTAGGTCATGCTCAAACACGAGTCTCCTCGATTCAGTGGAATCTGAATCCTAGCTTTACACCCTGTAGATCTGTACGTGAGAGAGAACCTCTTCCCATACATGTTCACAACTTCAATATAGTTGTGATTCAATATAAATGAACTATCAAGCCCCTCATTCCCAATATGGGACTAAACTCCCTTTCACAATAGAATCTTCTTCGATCCATCTCTTTTTCATTTGTATTTTTTTTAACAGTCCCTTCAATCTAGCTCATAAGCTAATCTTTCCCTTTACCCCACCCGTCTTCGCAACTCTCATGACCTCCTCCCTACTCTCATGACTTGTGTTCCTATCATCTCAAGCCCAATCACTCTCTTGATCTTGTAAATCAATCTCTCTCACTTGTAATTACCAGTATAGTAAAACATAATTATTTCAAAAGATTATAGATTTTCTGAGATGAATAAAGGGTAAGATCTTTATACTATAGTCAATCTTTCAACATTAAATAGGGAGGGTTTCATATATGTTTTATATTATAGAGAATTTTATCTTTTTCTTCATGTCATAATAATTATGTTAAAATTTTAATTTCTATAACCATAAAAACCACTGGAAAATACTTTTCAAATCATCAAAGACAATATATTTTAACCATAAAAAATAACTTTTTATGTCACAATAATGTTTTTCCTTTTTTTTCTATTTGGACTATATATAATTATGTACACATTCATTAATTATTTTTAAACCAAGAAAACAATTTTGAAACATGACAAGCATATATAACGAATATAACAGTCAATAAAAAAATTAAAATTTAATTTTAATGACAATATAATGACATCATTATTTCATGTAATGAATTTTTTGTATTACTTATAGTGTACTATGAGTATATACTACATGATTAAATATTACCAGTAGTTGCATTCTAAACTTCTACGACTAATCATTATTATTAGTAGTAAAAAATTATTGTCCATCCAATATTCAGTACAAAACTTAAAAAAGTTAGTTGGTGGTCTAAGTATTAAATGTCAATACAATTTTATATCTAATTAAACTTTGCAAAGTAAGAATAAGTGCAATTTTATTTTGTTCCATAAAAGTTTTAATGAGGAAGCTTCAATGCTACCCATCCATGATGATCACTACCCAACACGTCTTGTCCTTGGAGTTGACCGACAACCTTAGAATTTGTTGTTCATATTGCAGGAGAAAATGAGAATGAGAGTATGATAAGGGAATTGCTGTTGTTCATGTTGTAGAAGAAAATGAGAATGAGAGTATGATAATGGAACTAAGAGCTTGTGATGAGAATATTGAAAAATGAAAATGTGCGTTGATGAGGAATAAAAAATGTGAGGTAGGAGAGTTTTTATTAGGATTTTTTTATAAAAAAAATACATTTTAGTATTTTTACTACCAAATGATCAGTTGCTTTAGTCGAGCCTCTATTGATGTTGTGTTTACAGGGAACCGGTATCAAGAATATGAAGAACTTAAGGCTAAGGTGGAAGCTTTAAGTGAAAGGAAAAGGTAGACACAAGATAGTTACAGCTATAGTTTTCATCACAACCAATGATTTCTTGAGGATAATAATTGCTTCAGGCATCTAATGGGAGAACAACTTGATTCCTTGGACCTTAAAGATCTCCAGGAGTTAGAAAATCAACTGGACAATTCTCTGAAGCAAATTCGGTTAAGGAAGGTAAACCTCATTAATTACAAAGGTTTACTAACCAATTAGGCCATCATAAAGTCGATGCTATTCATTATTTTTCTTTAATGGTGCAGAATCAAGTCATGCTTGACAGTATTGCAGAGCATCAGAGGAAGGTAATTAAAAGAATTCTTCATCATGTTTCAGTGAGTTGTCATGCCTTAGCTATTACATGCATTCACTGATTCACTGATTCTGGGATAGATATTGATCCAGTGAATATCTGCATTTGTAATTTTTTTGGCAACTATAAAGCTATAACCTGTAGCCAAACATTCATGGCTTGCATGTATTAATCAAACAACAGCAAGCAGTCCGAATTATAATTCCAAATTTTTAGGAGAATACACATGAAGTCAAACATGATGTAAGGGTAGGGTTCCACGAACTGGGAAAGTTAGACATTCTGATGGTCTATTTAGCAAAAGGTAGCTTTTTGTGAAGCTGCATGTTTTCTTCGCTAAAGAAAATCTTCCAACTGTGCTGATCATCAACAGTTTGTTAAAAAAATTTCAACTCTGTGCATGACATTTTTCATTTCGTGATTAGGGAAAGGCACTGCTGGAGAAAAACAAGAACCTAGAGAAGCAGGTTAGTAATCCTCCAGCTCCTTCACCCAAATGACTGAAATTCTGCTACTCTTTGATAAACTATTAGATTATGAACACCAAGTGCAGATATTGTATTATTCGATACCATCAGCTTAGTTTTTCGATTGAATTTCATTTGATTTGACTCGAACAAGATCATGGAGAAGCAGAAGGCAAAGGCTCTCACCCAGCAAGGTCATTGGGAACAAGCTCAGACAAGTACCACCTCCCCACCAGCCTTCTTGATGCCTGATGCTAACCCTAGCTTAAATATTGGGTAAGTGCCTTCACCTATATGCTGCCATTTACAGTATTCAATCAGAGAACTGATATAACATTGAGAACAACTTCTCACTCAAAATTACTGCTTTCAAATAAAACCCTAACTGTATAAGGACCTGGCAATGTTTTTGAATGAAATGCAGATATTATGAAGGGAGGGCAACCATGGAAGAAGGTGGCGGGGAGACTCAGGTTAACAGCAGGTTGCCACCATGGATGCTTAACCATTGAATGAGTAGCATGCATGTCAACCTGTAAGCATTTACACAGCACTTGATAAAATAATGCTTATTCTCTGTGACTGCAGTACTGATCATGATCCCTCCTCTTTATTTACAGTTGTGCTGCAAGTAAATTTGGCTGTGGGTGTCCTCTTGTGTATCTAGTGAATAAATGTTATCTAATTAATCAATGTTAATTAGTGGCGATTAATTAATTAAGCAGTTGGCACACAATTTAATTCTAGTACTCGATCGAGATCAAATATTAATTGTATGAAACTTTTTTCCTTGTCTTTTTGATTTAATGTAATATGTCGAATTTTAAAAGAGAAATGATACACTACATAAAAACACAACATGAAAATGCAACATGACATACTACACTGCATAGATGTGGGATCCACTGCATGGATGTGGGACCCAGGTCTATAGTGTGTCATGTTGCATTTTTATATTGTATTAATTTTCAATGTATTATTGCTCATCTTAAAATTAATAGTCTGCCATATCATGCTTTATTTATTATTTTTTGAGTAATGATATGCAGCATGAAAAAATGTAGATTGAAATCAACATGACACACTGCATGCAGTAAGTCTCACATCCATGCTTTATGGAACCCATAGTCATGCAGTTGAGTGTGTCATGTTAGTTTCATGTTGTATATCATTTCTCTTGTTTTTTTACCCAATTTGGTTGGGTTATTTTGTTTTACCAAATCATCCCTCTTGCACCAAACTTAAAAAATGATAATTATTTAGTAAGTTTATTTTATTGTAATCAATTCAATTATATCTCAGAAATATTGGGTGACAGATTTTATTTTATTTTACTTGAAGAGTTTGACTATAATAGTACAGTTTTTTTTATTTAAGTTGATTTTAAAATTAGTTTGTCCACATTTAGGATTGTGATTGAGATTAAAAAAAAGAAAAGAATTTTATCGAGAAACAGAATACGAAAAAAA
Source organism: Curcuma longa (assembly GCF_044706935.1). Taxonomy (NCBI): domain Eukaryota; kingdom Viridiplantae; phylum Streptophyta; class Magnoliopsida; order Zingiberales; family Zingiberaceae; genus Curcuma; species Curcuma longa. The sequence continues at coordinate 5,437,789 of NC_133875.1, forward strand.
AACGGTGATTTGGTAAATCAAAAAATCAATAAAAAATGGCGTGAATCTCTCAAAATGCCATAATCGATACTTTGAATGGACGATCGAGATCTCGATCGAGCCTACAAGGCAGTTGTTAAGAAGTCAGCAATGGAGCCACCAACCGCCCCCTCTCTCTCTCTCTCGAAGTTGTGGCGTGGAGGCGTCTTCGCTATCTCAGGTATCGCCATCCTCGCTCCGATTATCTTTCCTTGGAGTAATTTACTTTATCTATGGAGGATCAAATATTGATTGATCGAACCTATTTTTGCGTTGTTCTTAGTTTTCTTTTGGGTTGTTTATTACACTGTATAATTGATTTTAGTTCTGCTGCAAGCCCAAAGGAGAAAAGGGGGATTTTTTTTGGCCCCTCTCTACTTTAGGGTTGCGGTGCGAAGTTTCTTTGCCGGACCTAGGAATTTATGGAACAGAAAGATGAACAAATTGAGGATTTATGATGGGAAAATATCGATTTAAGGGATGCATACTATAAAAAAAATCATCGAATTTTTTTCCGAAGAGAAATCGAAAGATGAAGCAATGAATCTATCTTGGTCTGAATCGTTAGCTCAAAATCAAGTGTAAAGGTTCTTTCTTGATAAGCAGGTGCTCGAAAGTAAAAAGGTGGTTGTTAGGATCTATAAAACGAACTTTTCTGCAATATCTTTCCGTGGAAAGGGGTAGTTAGCTTCTTGGTGTTGAATTTTCCATTTTATTGGAGATCAAGTGCCTTGCTCAAGGAAAAATATAAGGTAACTGTGTTTGGCAAAAGTAGATGATCTAGCAGAGAGACCCCATCACACATGAAAAATAGGAAGTTGTGAAGATTATTTTTATGAAAATTTCGAACTTCATGTGTAAATTCATCAATCAGAAACTTTAGAAATCATTTGTTTTGCTGCCCTCATTGAAATCTCAACCCATGCCTCTGTTTCATGCATATCTCAACCTGTATCAGTTAATTAGCACATTGAAGTTGTAGGTATGCTTTTGGATTTCCAGGTCGCTTATAAAGTCTGAAATTTGCATATTTTTGATATGTTACAGTGTAATGCAAAGTAATACTAATTAATTAAAATATTGCAGAAACTAACTATGCAGAACAGGTTTACACAGTGTGAAAGCATTATGCTAAGCTGCAAAAATAAAACGCAAGAAGATAATGATAAAAACGCTAAACAAATCAAAATACTAGGCTTTGTAGAGGTTTAACATGTTTGATTTACGTTCTCCCTTTTGGAGAGAACCAAAACTCAGGCATTTTCACTTTTCCAAAGAACTTGTAGAACACATTGTAAAGGTTGTATAGATGTTGATTTGAAATTTCCACCCTCAAGTTAAGTCTCTTTCTTCTCCAAGTATAGGAGATAGATAAACATGCATAATATGTTTGTCTTATAGCTTTTTAGCAAAAGAAAAGAGTAAATGATAGAAGAAAGAACTATCTTCTGTAGACTCTGCAACCTTGTGTTACTGACTTCTGTGAAATTAAATGATGTGTACAGATGTAGGATTTGCTTAAATTCTTGTTACCTTGCTATTCGTGTCTTGGAGAATTAAATTATATGAGGCCTGAAAATTTCAATTGATCATTTTATAGCTTTGGTTCTTGATGTAATCATAGTAGCTGGAGATAGGATTTTAACTTGTTTTGCTTCCAGGACTGAAGAATATATCTTTTTGTCCTATGATGTTTCTTGCTTCAGTATCTAACATGAATACCTTCCATTTAAAATCTGACATGATATTCTCTTAATCCTGCACCATCTCCAATAACTTGCTTTGGTGTACTTTTCAAGAATGAAAGCACCCAACAACATCTTTATTTGCGCAGAAATATCTTTCATGATTTGTTGTTGCGTGCATTTTTATTTCGAAAGATGTGCTTGCTTGTCTTGTTTTGGGTAGCAAAATAACCATTAAATCCCTAACTTGAGGTGGAGCAATGGAACTTGACAATCTTTTTCTGAGAGGCTCTTTAATGTTAATGAAGGGATTTAGCAAAGACAAGTGGTAAAACAAAGAATTTCATATCTTGATACGACACCATGGTATTGGTGGATTCCTACTTGAGCCTCTTTTTTTTTTTTTTTTTTTTTTTTTTGCTTCTGTTGTCTTTACCTACCAATAATCCATTATTTTGTTACCAAAGGGATATAGCAACTAGCAATTCATAAAGAGAAGAATGTTTGATGTTGACATCATAATGCTGGGAGATTCTTACCCTTTGTCAATATTTTTTTGCTGTTATTCTCATACTTATTGCAAATAATCTATTGTTTCCATTAGGATTAAATGTAGACCTAGTATAAAGAAAGAAATATGCATAGTACTTAATTTTGTGTCCTAATTGGTTAATGCTAAAAAATTAGTTAGTTTTCAAATTCACTCTTCATACATATATCAATATCCACTTTTAATTTACCTACCTCGAGTAAAAATTTGAAACTGTTATCTCTATTCTAATCACTTTGTTAAACATACAGTTCTATCAGATCCATGGCACATTCAACAGGTGAAAAGAAGCTTGTCAGTATTGATATTAGTTCCGACACTGTCTGCCCTTGGTGTTTTGTTGGAAAACAGAACCTCCAAAAGGCAATAGATTCAGCAAAAGATCAATATAACTTTGAGGTTTCTCTTCTTGTTGATAAAAATCTTCTTATCATTTCAATTAACCTTTTCCTTCCATGATCCTTTTTATTCACCTCCAGGTTCGGTGGCATCCATTTTTTCTCAACCCTGATGCGCCCAAAGAAGGAATTAACAAGACAGACTTCTATAAACAGAAGTTTGGAGCTTCACAATACGAGGCAATGATGTCTAGGATGACAAAGGTCCTTTTGTAGTTATGTTCTGAATTTTAGTCTAATACCTGACTGATCGAAAATATCTTGAGGCATAATATAGGTTTGTTTTGCAGATATTTAATAGCCTTGGATTTGAGTATGATACCTCTGGGTTAACGTAAGCGAACAACATATAAAACCTTGTAATCATAAGCGTAAAGAATGTTAACACACTCATGGGTGATTCAGGGGAAGTACACTGGACAGTCACAGGCTTATAACATTTTCTGCAAGCCAAGGTTATGAGAAACAAAATGCTCTTGTAGAGGAGTTGTTCCTCAACTACTTCTGTCAGGGAAAGTATATTGGAGATCAGTAAGAATTCTTCTGAGTTATTGGAAAATAGTAATGTTTTCTTTCACTTTTTTCATATGCCTGTAGAAATCTCATTCCTATGATTGATAGCTTTGTTATTGTTGACTATGCATCTTAAAACAAGCTTAATTAGGAATAATTATCATGGAGTTGCTTAAACATGAACCGAAGAGAATGAATATTTCATAGATGAGGTAAAGTCTAAGCTAAGAATGTGTCGATGTCATTCCTACTGTATAAGGATTTAAGGTAGATTCACCAACCTTTATTTCAGTGAGCTTTACATTTTGGTACCAATGGTGTTGACCTAACTGAGATGAAAATATTTCCATAGAGCTACGACTCCTTTATAGATATTCCTATTAGGTTTCATACACAGATGAGTATTGTTTCACAAGTATCGATGTTATCAGCAATCAAAAGTAATTCATGTGCTACATTCTTTCCGGTCTTCTGCATTACCAGTACAAAATAGTAGTGAAGTTCCAACATCGTTTGAAATATTTTTATACCGAATTGCTCGTTTTGTACATATTTTGGAATGAAATTGTAGTGTTTCTTACCATTGAGATGAGTGTGGATATTTCTCCCTTAGTGCAAACACTCATTACTTTTCCAAATTTCTAACCATGCTTGTAGTTGATATCACCTAGATCATGACAGTTACTGCTAGGAGAAATATACGATTACCCCGATCGATTCGAATTCATCCTGTCAAATTTTCGTGTCTTTGTTTGAAATCTGGCTTATGAAATCTTGAACTAAATACAGGAAAGTTCTCTTGGATGCTGCTCAGAAGGTTGGCATAGAAGGAGCAGCAGAATTCCTCCAAGACCCGACAAAAGGGATAGACGAGGTTGTTACTAGTTCTTACAAAAACAAAATTCTTGTTTCCAACTTTGCTTTTAAAATCTTTATCTGCTTTTATCTTGTTTCTCTGCCATTGAAAGGTCAATGAAGAGCTTGAAAAGTACTCTTCGCGCATCAATGGAGTTCCCCACTTTGTGGTGATTTATATTATCCTACAAATGTTTCTTATTTCCTTTACAATGTTGTGGATTCTCTCTTTTCACTTGTTTTTTTTTTTAACAAAATGATATTCTTTTTCTATCAGATTAATGAAAAATACAAGATCAGCGGCGGGCAGCCTCCTGAGGTGTTCCTGCGAGCATTTCAAGCAGCTGCAGCAGATGATGGTTCCCTACAATGATTTTATTATTTTGCTAAATAAAGAAAATGTTTACCTGTGTTTAATAATCCTTCATGATGAACTCTCAACTTTTCCAAATCAGGAAACTATATTTTGTCATCGACTGTTTGTATCATGCTCTCTCACATTGTTGTCCAGAGCTCCAGAAAAAGGTCCATCAAGATTTTATAATGCCACCATTCGACAGGTACTTGAGATTTGAACTTAATTAGGAACTTATCAATCTACCATTCAATCTTATTCTTTAAAAGATTTCAGGCCTAACAACTTTGATTGAATATAATCGACTATGTTTACATTCCTATAAACATTAAAATTTGATGTGGGAAAACATTGACGATCATATGAGATCAGATCAGTGTTGTTTAGGGCTATAAACTAGTTAAATCGAACGCTAAGTTTTGTGGTGTTTAAGTTTGAATGATCTACTAATTGAACAAGCTGAGATCAGATCAGTGTCGTTTATGAAAGTATTTAAATTTATTTATTTAGTTTGATGAATTATTTAATTTTGTTTGTCTAATTGGTTTTCTAAATTAGTTTATTAACTCTTTACAATTATTTTTATACAGTATATCTACTTTGGTTGGCATCACTTTATCGATTATCTTTTATTTTTTTTAAAAAAAAATAGAATGATATACGTGACTAATGTGAATCGATCATTAGATTTTTATTTTCCAAGTCAATAAAAAAAGAAATTAATGATAATGGTGACAATTGTGAATCAATTATTAGAATTTTACAAGTCTTCTAATTTAATACAAACAATTAAGCCAGAAATTAATGGTAATGGTGGCTTACATGTATCATAATTTTTCTGTTAATTTTATCTAAATTATATAAGGGAGAGCGGGAGTTAAGACTTAGAATGAGATATATCAATATCGTGAATTAAATTGATCATTAGAATTTTTTTAATTTTCCAAGTCAATAGAAACAGTTAGGCAAGAAATGAATGCTATGGTGCTAATGGTTATTGACTTTAATTAGAATGAATTGTCTGGTGACAGTTGAATCGGATCAGAATTGTTATTATTAAAAGTCCTTCCTAGTCAAATAAGTTCATCAATGGGATTCCATTGGAACTCTCATTGATTCCTTCACTTCAAGTCCTACATCTTAATCACAATCTTTTCTCTAGCTAAAGATGATGAGCATGGAAGAATTTAATATATTATTGACTTTTGGGGATTCGTAGTTATGATTAAGGAGTATAATAATCAAATACATTTTATTGATCGATAGGATTTATGATTAGTTTATGTATATGTAATTAAAATTAAGTCTTAAATAAGCTTAAATTAATTCTAAAATTTATGTATACAATAAGAATGCATTCATAGACTAACTTTGTGGTTGGATGCAATTTAACCATGATGCAAAGTTTGTCTTCAAAATGCATGTGTGGACTATATGGTTACCACTTACAACTTAATAAGATTATTTTTAGGGAGAGCCCCTTTATATTCTCCTAGTATTAATAGTCTGTTCAATTAATGATAAATCCCAGTTAGTCGCATTGACTCAATTCTTGGGGGTGATCGATCCGGCCCCATGAAAATTTTCCACCGACCACCAGGATAAATCGGGAAGCACACGCAGCGGCCAACCAGATACCCAACATTCTTTGATTGCGATCTCCATTTAGAGGAAAATTCCTACAAATATGCCGTATCTGAAGATCAAACCGCGGATATCTGGGTGACAACCTGAATGTCCTACCGCGGCACCATGGCCCCGGGGATAATAGTCTATTCAATTAATGAATTCATTGTAAGATTTCATCACACACGATCGACTTCTTAATCATTTATAAAAATATAAATAAATAAATTATAGTTAATTATTACAGAAAAGATATTATCTCAATTAAGATTCGATTCTGGTCTACCGTAATAAATATATCTCATAATAATTAATTCAATCGTGTTTTAAAAATTCAATTAATATATTTATTTTAGTAAAAAATAAGATTCATTATTTCTCTTCTGCAAAAAGGTGAAATCTGCCATCTTAACGGTCCCACACGATCAGCCTTCCGACCATTTGTGAGGATGTGAATCAGAAAATTGTAATTGGTCACGATGCAGGAGAGTATTGCCTAACTTCGTCAGGATTCGAACTTTTATCCTCTTCTACAATTTTACTGCGTCGTAATCAACTCAGCTATGTCCCATAAGGAGAGTCATTATTTCTCACACGATAGTAACTTAGCCCACTCTACAGCTTATCCAACCATTGCTCTGCTATATAAAATAACGCATCTTCCCACAAAACCTAAACCCAAAGCCGGCGCTGCACCCTCTTCGCCTCCTCCTTCACGAGGGACGTGGTCTCCGCCTCCCTCGGACTAGAAATCGTGAGGAGGCGATTTAAGGAGCCAGGAAAAAAAAAAAAAACCCCTAGCCCTAAATCCCTATTTCCCCACGCCGCCGCCTCCCTCCACACCCGAGCACCTTCCCTACCACAGCCGCGACACCCTCCTGCCCTGGTCGCGACGCCCAGCAGCCAGCAGCAGATTGCCGCGGGTCCCGACGCCTCTGCGCCGCGACGACGTTGCCAACGCCACCTTCTGCCGTGAGCGCCGCACGCCGCGGGTTGATCGCGATTTGGCATTCCAGCGAAGAAAGGCAAATACTCCTAGCCACTATCCTCTCTCGTGGTAACTTGCTCCTCCATTTCTAGATTTTTCTCCTTCTTCGATAACTCCAACAGTAGCCTTCTTTCATCCCTTCCCCATGTATTAAAGATGCAACTTCTTCCCTGTATAAGCTATAGATAGGAACTGGTTAGCTTTCCATATCTGTCCGGTTCTTTTATTCATCTAGCAGGAAACCTAAACTATCAGGGAAGAGACCTAGTGATCCATGGGAGACCTTGATCTCCTCTTAAAATGGCTAGTTCAGAATAATACAGGGTTGGTTTGTTAGTTGCTCCATTCTTGATCTCTTGAGAAACATACTGTACGCTAGAGATTAATGCACACCAAGTGCTTGCCTACTGAGTTTGGCTTGCCACCTCATGTATAGGAATCCAGTTTAGCCCAATTTTGTTCTTATTACTTTGTTTGCAAGAGACCTCTAGACGTACGATTATTAGGAAACAAATATTCGACTTAAGAGTTGTCGTATTGTTAAGATTTGGTATTATACTCTTATTAAACAATATGCTGATTAGTGGAAGTATTTTACTATTATGTGTAGATACTGGTTCGAGTGGAGCATACTAATCTGCTGACACTCGAAGCTTGGTCGACACAAATGTGGGTACTTTCTATCCTTTGACTCTTATATACCTTTGTGCATGAATAAATTGAGTAAAATGAATTATGCATACCTGTACACCTATTTTCAAAAGGGAATTAAAGAGACATGTAAAATACTGAAACAGGGAAAATAACTAAATCATAAAAGGGTAAAAATAATTAACTTACTTTCTTGTTCACACATGGGATTCATCTGGGGGTAATTAAAATGGGAAAGGGTGTTTTCAAAATTTAACAGATACTCTGACTTACTCTGCCTATTGATACTGATCATTACATTGCTTGATTTATTTTAGTTCTTGCTGTTAATCTTTTACTCTGTTGATACTTAGCTTTTACCTGTTGATACTTACCTTTATTGGCAAACCTGATTATGATATCTAAATGCATGAACAATATGTAATTTAATTCGAGATGATCGTTTAGACCAAGTAATGAGTATACATACTAAGAATGTAATACTGATGATAATCGACGAAAAAGATATATAACAAGAAATGAGATAAGAGAAAATAATAAATATTAAAAGGTGTTCATTAAAAGCCTAGCTTTATACCAGAGTTTTACCAGAGTACTGGACCGTACACCTGAGGAGTGGTGGCGTGATGTAGCCTCGGTCTAGAGCACTGACCGATCACATATTATTGTGGTAGAGCAGAGGCCACGGTCAGTGTTTAACTTGTCTTCCACCGGTGAGGGCTAGAGAGAAAGCCCGTACGTTAGATAACGTATGCGACAGTATATTCTGAGGAGGTTGATAGCCTAGCGATTTATGAGATCTGATTATACTCTGATGATATTGGCTCATACTGTGCACTTTTTAATCAATTATATAAATGTTGATATTGCTTATAATATTTAACCATATTGAGATAATAATGGTGATGATATAATTTGCTTAGATAACAATAAAGGAAGAGAAGGATAAAGAGATATATATAACTATATACAGACATATATATATTATGTATCAATGGAGAATTATACAAGAACTTGAAATGATAATATGAAATTTTGATCCACTCTAATTTCTTGGCTTTTTAATTAAGAGTATATTCATGCACATCTATTCTGATTACCCACTTAGCCTTTGGCTAACTATCTACATTTTTGGCGTCTAGTTTTGCAGGCACAGAGTTAGAACTATCCTGGTTCAGCTGTTTTAGAGTTGCTCAGAGACTTGGCGTGCTGATTTTCAATTGGGGTTCTTTATTATATTGTCACCGAGTGAGGTACCTCCCGATGTACGGGAACAACACCTCCGGATCGTGACATTGATAGACTGACAAACGATTGTTGGCGTGCTCAACTCCACCGCCGCCTCCAAATTTGAATGAAGCTGCCGCATATCTCGATTGATGCATTCTTGAAGTTTTTCATTCTGTCATGATTCTCAATCACTTCCAATGCTTCCACAATCTCGAGATGCTTTATAATTATGATTATATGTGATTTGATTTATAGGACTCACTTTTACACCAAATCTTCTGTTTTGATTATTTTTTACAAGCCAAAGTTTGCTTATAGTATGAACAAATTTATTCTTTTCACAGTAGAACTGGCGAAAAGAAATCAAGTGAATTTTGAGTCAGTGCATAGAACCGGTGATACGAAATGGAACGTATTCAAAAGAGATAGAGATCGATGAACTTTAAACAAGTTGATAACAAATAAAACAACAACAACAACAACCAAGCCTTATCCCACTAAGTGGGGTCGGCTATATGGATCCTTCTACGCCATTGAGCTCTATCTCCTATTATATCATCATCTAAATTTAAATAAATTTTATCTTGTTTTATTGTTGCTAACCAAGTCTTTTTTGGTCTACCACGTCCTCGTTTAATGTGCGTATTTGTCATATTTTCACACCGCCTAACTGGAGCATTTGTCGGTCGTCTAAGTACATGTCCGTACCACCTTAAACGTGTCTCACGAAGTTTTTCCTCAATAGATGCAACTCCCACTTTCTCTCTAATGCTCTCATTTCTTATTCTGTCCATCTTCGTATGTCCACACATCCATCTTAACATCCTCATCTCCGCAACTCTCATCTTTTGCTCATGTGCTCGAGTCATAGCCCAACATTCAGCGCCATATAACATGGCAGGTCTAACTGCCGTTTTATAAAACTTTCCTTTAAGTTTTAGAGGCACTTTACGATCACATAAAACACCTGATGCCCTCCTCCACTTCAACCATCCTGTTTGTATTCTATGTAAGACATCTCTCTCTATCCCTCCATCAGCTTGCAAAAATGATCCTAAATATTTAAAACTCTCAGTTCCAGACAACTCATCATCTCCTAGTTTAATACTTGTCTCATTACGTTCAATATTGCTAAATTTAAATTTCATATATTCTGTCTTTACTCTACTAAGCCTAAAACCTTTCTCTTCTAGTGTTTCTCGCCAAGATTCTAATTTAGCATTTACTCCCTCACGTGTCTCATCTACCAATACAATATCATCTGCAAATAACATACACCACGGTACGGTATCTTGAATGTGTCCAGTAAGTTCATCTAGGATTAGTGTAAAAAGATAAGGACTTAGAGCTGACCCTTGATGCAACCCTATTTTTATTGGAAATGCTTCAGTCAATCCGCCTGAAGTCTTCACTCTAGTTGTTACTTCCTCATACATATCCTTAATTAGGTCAATATATACTACACTAACACCTCTCTTTTCTAGAATTCTCCATATAATTTTCCTTGGAACTCTATCATAAGCTTTTTCTAAATCAACAAATACCATATGTAGATCTTGCTTTTGCTCCCGATACTTTTCAATTAGTTGCCTGAGAAGATGTATAGCTTCTGTTGTCGACCTACCAGGCATAAACCCAAATTGATTTTCGGTGACCATAGTCTCTTTCCTTAATCGTTTTTCAATTACTTTTTCCCAAAGTTTCATAGTATGACTCATTAATTTAATGCCCCTATAATTTGCACAATTTTGTACGTCTCCCTTATTCTTATATAAGGGAATTAAAGTACTTACTCTCCATTGATCCGGCATTTTCTTTGATTTCAATATCATGTTAAATAATTTTGTAAGCCATTCAATACCTTGTTTCCCTAGGCACTTCCATACCTCTATCGGAATATCATCTGGTCCAACGGTTTTTCCATTTTTCATTCCATTTAAAGCTTGTTCTACTTCTGAAATTTGAATTCTACGGTAAAAATTTAAATTTCTATACTCATTTGACCTGCTTAAATTACCTAAATTAAGCTGATCACCTACACCTTCATTAAAAAGTTGATGAAAATACCTCTTCCACCGCTCTTTTATTTCTCCATCATTTACTAATACCCTATTGCATTCATCTTTAATACATCTTATTTGGCTAACATCTTTTGTCTTCCTCTCTCTCACTTTAGCTATTTTATAAATGTCTTTTTCTCCTTCTTTTGTATCTAATTTTCGATATAACTGCTCAAAAGTTGTATTTTTAGCTTCATTCACTGCTTTTTTAGCCTCTTTCTTAGCTAATGTATATTTTTTTAAATTTTCCTCATTCTTGCAAATATATAATTTCTTATAGGCTATTCGTTTTTCCTTCACTTTTTCTTGTACTTTCTCATTCCACCACCAAGATTCTTTACCTGGTGGTACATGCCCCTTTGACTCGCCGAGTATACTCTTGGCTATTATTTTCAACTTTGATATCATCTTATCCCATGTGATAACAAATAAAACTCAATCGAAAATAAAGAAGCAATAAAGATCATTCTGCTGCTGTAAGTGTTTAAAGAGAGGACAGATTCTTCCCATCCCCTTTCACACCCCAGCATGGGAAGAAAGGCAGCCTTCACTATTTTGAATTTTTATTATTTACATAAGTTTTTTACTTAATCCATTAAAGTTCATCTCTTTCACACCCAAAACCCACCAGCCTATCTGGATCTGTCCCTGAAGGATACCCTTAGAAAATTTCATAGGGTGAAATTTTAAGTTTGGTTTCTGTTCCACTTGGTCATTTCTTCTATTATACCATTCATTTTTTTCTTTGTAGAGAGGATAATGGTAGGCCTTTCTCTAGGAGAGAAGCAATTCATACATGGCGGGATTGCTCAGGACCTCCGCACGGACGGTCGCAAAAGACTCCATTACCGACCCATCTCAATCGAGACAGGAGTCATTCCTCAGGTTAAATGCAGTTTTTTATTTAATTTTGTTGTTGTTCCAGTAGTTATTGTCTCTCCCATTCTGTTTTGTAAGGAGTTGTACTTCATAAGCATTTCTCTACTCCTGATGTTTCTTATCTGAATGTGTAGGCGAATGGGTCTGCACGTGTTAGATTGGGAGCAACGGATGTTATTGTTAGCATTAAGGTATATTATTGATATCTGAGGCCTGGATACCAGGGCCCCTTATGTCATAACCATGGAGTAAAACCTTCTAGTTTTTGCATGGGCTAGTTTTTGTGAATTTATACTTGATATTCTTGGGTCATTCAGGCAGAATTGGGGAAGCCAAGCTCTCTTCAACCGGATAAAGGAAAAGTTGCTATTTTTGTTGACTGCAGTCCGACAGCATCGCCAATGTTTGAGGTTAGTAGGTCAGTTTTGTCATGTATGGTGTTCCTCGTGCAGATTAACTTTCTGGGGTATCTTTATCTGTAATGGAAAAACTAATGCACTTTATCAGTATATTAGAATGAGATCTTATTGGACTTTGTAAATGTTTTTTGTGTCATATTTTTTCATTGTGTATGATGTTTGTGAATGCATATGCAATGGAACATTGAAGGTTCCTAAAAATGTAAATGTGATCATCGAATTTAGTCGCTTAAAAAATATGGTAGGGATGAATCGGGTTGGAGCGTGATATTGTGTGAGGGTGAGATCATCTTCCTTATCCCCATCTCCCGATGATATCAAAGCAAAATAGGACACAATAACATAATAATTAATAACTGTTAAATGTAAGAAAATGGGAAAAATATCCTTCTACTTGAAGATTAGGTTTCAACGCAGCACTGCTCACTGCTCCAGGATAGAAGTTTCAAAATTTCCCCTATATGCTCTATTATGTCGAGTGAATGGGTTCGGTTCAGTTAAGTCGCTACAAGAGTATATCAAGTGGCCATCCCTACTTGTACAATGGCTTATTTGTTGAGTACTGAGAAAAGAACCAAAAGAATCAGCTGGCTTTTGGTCAAATTCATACCTAAACAGACAAAATAGGAACTATTACTGAGAATGGGGATGAGAAGCAAAAGTATATGACTATGTGGAACCTTGATGAATGATGTACATAATTCTTCAGACAAAGGTCAATAGAACTGATATATTATCGGTTTATGCTTTTAATAGTCCTACTACAATGCCCAAAATGGAAGACGAGGCTTTTTTTTTCTGCTTTAATTTTTAAATTTGCCTTACATGAAGTATCTGTAGCTATCAGGGAAATGGAAGATTTTTGTTCCTGGTAGTAAATTTTTGGTACAAATTGATTTATTTTGTAATTCCAGTAGAAATTTATTTATTTTAAAACTATGTCAGGGAAGGGGAGGTGAAGAACTGTCTTCAGAACTCTCAGTTGCTCTTCAGAGATGTTTACTAGGTGGTAAGAGCGGAGCAGGTATGTTTCTAGTATCCGTTCATTATTGATATCAGTAATTTTGATTGCTGCTAACTAGTTGAAAATCCATTAATTGCCTAACTTAGAGTGAGTCATTGTTTTGTCTGTATTATGGAGAAAGGTGGCTTTCATTCTGCATGATGCATCTCCGGATGCATATCAGTTGTTCTTGTGCATATTAACTTTATAGGCAAAATTTTTGAATCCTTCCAAATGACATTTTCAATAATAACAATCCTACTTTGGATCCATAATTGGTGATTTGTCTTTATACCTTTTTAACATTAGCTGTGGTAAAAATGATTCATGTTTATCTACATCATGTATTCTTCACTACAAACATGGGCAAAACCAAGTATGGCCAGCAGGTCTTTCTTGTTTTTTTATTACCAAGTGCTGAAATCCCAATTTTCATTGTTCGAATTTACTTTCTATACATCGCCCAATTGTTCCAAAAAACCCATAATCACTTTAATTTTGCAGTATATGCCAATACTTTCATATGTTCTTTCACTGGGACAATCTTATGTTAGTCTTCTTTCTTTTTGCTGCCAACTTGAAGAATTTAATTGGAAATCATGTGTACTAGATTACACATTATTCTAGGAACAGGATGCACCACTCTGTACTCTCTCTTAAAGTTAATGCTATCTGTGGGAACTGCATCCCTGCATCTTCAGTGTGCTGAAGTGTTCATGGAACAAAGTAGTTAGCATTCTATCTCAGAACTATATTCAATTTGAAGATATCTTTTCCTCTACCTTGATTGGTATAAGTCCTCTATTGTAAGGTGCTAAATCATCAAATTTATATAGTTGGAATCTATTAACAATTTCTAATCCAGGATTGGTTACCTATAGTCCCTGTTATACTTGACCTTCTGCAGTTGTTCAAGTTTTGTAGGTTAGATCATACATGTTCATTTGCTTTGTGAGCTAGATCAGAATGATCTGCCTCTGAATGTATTGTTTGAGAATCAGTGCTTTGAACATATCTTTGATGTGGCCCAAAATTTTCAGGAAATTTGTTTACTTGCATCATAACTTAAAGTTCATTTATCTGCCATGCTGTCTTTCTTTTGTTCAACTATAATTTTGCCTCCTATAATACTTAATCTCATATGAATTTCTCTTCCTATGCTTGTATTTTGTCTCTGAGTTAAGTGGTTCCTTATTTCTTGGATCATTACTTGTGATTCTCTTTTGTAACCGTGCCACACTAAATGATGCCCTTAACTACAATCATGGAGATTGCCATCTTTGTATTCATACCATTGCATGATTATTTTTGAAAAGTTATGCCTTTGAATCATGCCTCATGGACATTTCTGCTTTCCAACCATTTACTTGGCATGCAAATTTTCTGAATTTTTTCCTGACCAACTTGCTGTGTCTAAATTCTCATTTGGCAATTAATCAACCTCCTTTTAGACTACAAACCTTTCTCTGCATAAAATTCTCTTTCTCTTTGTTGCAGGGGCTGGAATCGATCTCTCATCCCTTGTCATTGTCGAGGGTAAGGTGTGCTGGGATTTGTACATTGATGGCCTAGTTGTCAGTTCAGATGGAAATCTACTTGATGCATTAGGCGCTGCAATCAAGGTAATCAATCTTTGTACTGGAGCCAGCAAATCCTGATTTCCTTAATCCTAGCATCTTATCCGGTGCTCATTTAAGTTTCTACCTTCTTTTTTGTTATCTCCAGATTGTATGGTGTCTAGATCAATATCAAATATAATGTACTTTTACATGCTTTCTTCTGTGCCTAGTTGTTTTCTGATTGATAATGGTCATTGATCATACTCCCTTCTGTGAAAGATATCAAAATTGAGAATTCACAGCCCAATTCTTTCAATGTGCTAGTTGACCTTTATTGTGATGGAAGTAAATGGAACTTTTTTGGTATTCTCAGTCTGAGCAAAATAAATTATTGGAAAGAATTTTGGTCTCAATGATGCAAATTAGGTCTTTTATTATATGTAATGTTGTAAGGTTATCGTCACTCCTTTGTATCCTTTTAGGCATCTATTCTCATCATTTATGGTTTTGTACCAGGCAGCTTTAAGTAATACAGGTATCCCAAAGGTCACTGTCATTCTTGGACCTTCGCCAAATGACCAACCAGATGTCGATCTCAGCGATGAAGAGTTCTTGCAGTTTGACACTACCGGAGTCCCTGTTATAGTTACCCTGACTAAGGTAACCGAAATAACTGTCATATGTTAAGTTCAAGTTTACACCTATCCCCTTGCCCAGTTGGAAAGGGGCATTGGTTGATTGCAAGCTATTACAATTGATGTGTTTTCAGGTCGATCGCCACTACATCGTCGATGCGACTTTGGAAGAGGAGTCTCAAATGAGCTCCGCGATGTCCATCTCTGTGAATCGGCATGGACATATCTGTGGACTGACGAAGCGTGGCGGTTCCAGCTTGGACCCGAGTGTCGTTCTCGACATGATTTCGGTCGCACAGCATGTAGGTGAGCAACTAATGTCTGTGCTCGATTCAGAGATCGCCACCGCAGAGACAGCAGCCCAGGAACAATGATCTGTCTGCATCCTCCAAAGTTTTTTCCCCAATCTGCAGGAAACCGAATGTGGACTCATCTCTTTTAGTAATTGCTGTCAGCTTAAAGTTTGAATGTTGCTCATGTTGTGGAGCAATTTGTATCATCTAAATAGAAGTTGAGTATTGTAGTGTTCAGATTAAAGTGTTCCAGGAAACATGGTGTTGATTCATCCCTGTTGGATCAAAAGAAATGCTCTTAATGAGATATAACGGTAGGAGGATCAAAATCAAATATATATATTTTTGGTATGAATTATATTTTATTTTATCAGTGTCTGTGTTAGGGATGATAATTTTCTTTAAATTCATGAGGATTTGGTTTCCGACTCCAATAGAAGAGTAGGAAGAGATTTCTTGAATTCTTGAGTAATTAGGTATGAAAATTTTAGGTTTGATAAAATTTTATAATATTCAATTTAAATATTTGATTAAATAATATATATATATATATATTAATTATTATTTTTATTTTACTGATGATTAAGAATAAAAAATAAATATGATTTTTTATGGTTATTTTATTTTTTGTTAAATTATATATATATATATATATATATTTAGAATATTATGTTAATTTTAATATATTTTGTTGAAGGATGGTAATATATAAGATATTTGATTTTTTTTAATGAGGATGAATATAATAAATGACGTAGGAAAATTGACAACCAAGATAAGAATGATAACGACTATAGTATAATAAATGATAAGAAGATGAGATAACGACAGTACGGTCTTAATCCATTTTCTTTTTTTTTATATATATAAACATCTTATGTATTTGGATTACAATCCAAAATTGTATTTTAAAATTTAATTATCTATAATGTAGAATGGTTGCGTCCTAATAAATCTTTTTTAAGGAATTTATAGATTTCCGTTCTTGGAATGGTTTTTTTTTTATTGCATCAATCGTTGTACATAAAGTCAAGCTATTGAAGGATAGAAGGGGCAGAGCAAGCAGTTAGTGGAAGCATGGCAAGTGTGAAGGAGTACGGTGCGGTCGCCGGAATGGTTTTGACGCAGGCGATCCTCGCCAACATGTTGCTTCTCTCTCGCTACCTCTTCACCCACGGCATGAGCTTCTACGCCTTCGTCTTGTACCGCCAGATGATTTCAACCGTCGCCATCGCCCCTTTTGTTTGCTACCTCAATAGGTTTAGGTTTCCTCCTTTTCTTTTTCATTTATTTTCTTTTTTTCCTTTACCCTTTTTTTCTGGGTTTATTTCAACTCGGTATTTTTCATAGAAATAAAATCCCTTTAATGGATCTGTTTTGTATAGATTACTGAGATTGTGTTCCTGAATTGGGTGGCAGAAGGAACAGGCCTTGCGTTCGGTGGAAGAATGTGAAGCAGATCTTTCTACTTGCGTTATTGGCGTGAGTGTTAAGTGCCAAGTAGATCTTCCTACTCGCGTGGATTGTGTTCATTGATAGTAGGCTTTCTCTAAATTCAAGATGCATCTAAGTTTTAATTATTTATGGGCCCTTTTTTAAGAGGTTTTTTCTCGTTTTATTATATAACAAAATCACACTATGTTTATGACACTCGTATAACAATTTATGAAACATTCTTATAATAGGTCATCTAGTACATATTCTCTAATATATACTTATATGTTAATTTGATATTTCATATCTATGACGTGTAAGATTAAGTAATCAGTTAACTTACATGTTAATCTTAATGCATTAATATTGTCCTTGTATATTAGTACTTAATTAAGAATAATTAAGAGTAGTATCTATAGTCTCTTACAATCAATTCAAATAATTGATATGCTTAGAACTAAACCTCTCACTCTAGGGCATTATTATATGTATTCAAATTTGCACAGATTTTAAAGTAAATATAATAAATACAAAATATTAATTTTTATTAAAATATTATATGAAAGTCCCAAATCAATCATCTTATAATTGGCTCTTAGGGTTGATACTAACAATTTATTGGTCACCTAAATATATATTCATACCATCTTAAATGTGTCTCTTAGAGTTTTCCCTCAATAGGTACAATATTCATTTTTTCTTTAATGTTCTCATTTCTTATCTTGTTCATTCTCATATACCATCTTGTTCATTCTCATCTTTTGCTTAATAACTCAACAGTCAGCTATATATAACGTAGTAGGTTTACTTACCATTTTGTAAAATTTTCCTTTATGCTTTAGAGGTATCTTATGATCACAAAGAACACTTGTCGATCCTCCTCCATTTCAACCATTCTGCGTATATCTTATATAAATGCCTTTATCAACCTTTCTATCCTTTTACAAAAACAATCTAGATACTTAAAACTTTCAGTTACAAATAATTCGTCATTTTCTATTTTAACAATTGTCTTGTTACGACTACTACTACTAAACTTAAAGAACATATATATATTCTATTTTTAACCTACTAAACCCTTTAACTTCCAGTGTCTCCTGCTAAGATTTGAGTTTAGTATTTACTTTCATGTGTCTCATCGGTCGAACCAATATCATATGCAAGCAACATGCACCATAGTAATATATCTTGAATGTGTCCAGTGAGCTCATCTATAACATAACTAGTGTAAAAAAAATATGAACTTAAAGTTGATCCTTAATGTAGCCTATTTTTATAAGAAATATTTCAGCTAATATGCTTGTAGTTTTCATTCTTGTTATTACCTTCTAAATACATATTTTTAATTGTTTCAATATATATTATGCTAACACCTTTCTTTTTTAGAATTCTCCATATAATTTCTCTTGGAATTCTATCATAAGTTTTTTCTAAGTCAACAAACAACATGTGCAAGTTTTGCTTCTTTTTCCCTTTCAATCAATTGTCTAAGAAAATGTGTAACTTCTATCATCAACGTTTTAAACATATTTCCAAATTGATTTTTGATTAACTCGATCTATTTCTTTAATCTTTTTCTATCCCTCTTTTATAAAGTATCATGGTATGACTAATTAGTTTAATGTCCCTGTAATTCACATAATTTTTACATCTCCTTTGTTTTTATACAAGTGAACTAAAATACTTATCCTTCGCTCATCACACATTTCCTTCATTTTCAATATTAGGTTGAATAATTTCAAAAGTCATTTAATACCCTATTTCCTTACGCACTTCCATACCTCTATTAATAGAGACAAATATATTATTTCTAGAAATAATATTGTGTTGAATTAAAGTGAAGCATATCACATTCCTTAATGACTAGATTTTTTAAGGATGAAATAAGCTCTATCTTGGTTCAACATGAACATGGTATTGCAACTAGGCAGGTACCTCTAAGATATAACAAACATAAGGAGGTAGTATTAAAGCTAGGATATTCTAAGCCCATTAGTTCTGCACGAATTTGGTGATCCATTATGTCTATATATTAGAAAGGTGTTTCCCTTTAAGTGGCTAGTCATTTTGGAATGTGTTAATTAGTATGTACAGTAGTTCATTATATTTATATATTAGGAAAATATCCCCGTGTCAAATGACTAATTATTTGGAAATGAATAGACTCTTAATTCAATATGTTGTTAGTGTTTAATGCTCAATTTTATTTTAATGCTTGAAATTGCAATCCATTTTATTCACAAGTAAGTTGTTGATTTATCTATTTTTAATTTCATATGCATTTTGTAGAGTAACGTTGAATCAAATGTTGCATAATGCTGGTAACGCACTCACTTCCTCCATCTTTGTTGGCACTATGAACAATCTCATACCTTCAATTACTTTCTTGCTAGCCTATCTCCTCAGGTGACTATGCAATTAAAATTTAATGCCTCAATTTGGAGCATAACTATTGTGCATGGAGCTTGCACAGTGATTTCCTGTTAAGGTTCCTTGCAAAATCATTCGATCTAGGCAATCTGAGTGGATTCATCAAGTCCCTTATGCATCGCATGACTTTGTATGAGGTTCCTTATGGAAATCTCCAAGCAAGTGCCTTATGTAGTAGTTAAGTTCCTCAATTTGATGTGTGTTTCACTAATTACTAGTATGATTGATTAGATTGGAGGAATTAAATATAATGAAAAGGGCTGGGCAAGCTATGATCCTTGGCATAATGCTAGGATTGGGAGGGGCAATGGTGATGACCTTCTTCAAGGGCCATTATGAAATCCAACATCTACAACAATTAGGATTAAACATGGAATCATTTCCCTTGTCGCCAGTGCTCAAATTCCTTGGGCAAAGTGGTGGTCTCTTCATATTGGGAGCCTTTATTACCATCATTGGGTGTTCCTCCTACTCAGCTTTTCTACTTTACCAGGTTCAAACTTTCTTTATGTTTAAAATTTCTAATTAATAAGATTTTAATTTGGTTTAATATTTCTTTAAATGGATTGCTTAAAGGTTATCATTCTTGACGTTTCATTTCGAGTCGTATGACAAGAAACGTTGTGAATGCTTATTTGTTATTAAAGCAAAACTCCTACTAGGCAATAGTGACATAATATAATCTTTCTATTATGATCTTGTATTATGTTGGTTTAGACAAAATCCACAGTATCAAGGTGTAGTTATGATGAGCTACATCTACCATCTAGGAATTTCTATAAAATACTTGTTATGAGAGAACAGACAACATTCTTCGGAAGAAACTAATTTCATTAAAGAAGCACTTAATCGAGATCCCAAACAACAAGTAAATATACAAGAGTTAAAATTAAAATTATTTAGGTAAGTTGTATAATGAATCATGGAGATAAAAGTAATCCCAAACTCCCTGGGATTGTGTATATTTCTCTGCCATGGAAATCATCTGTCTTAAGTTGCCGTCCAAATGAAGGAACTATGTGAAATTGTAACAAAAATCATGAAGAGGCTTCTTTGGGTAAAAATACATCTGGCCATCTAGATGGTAATGAGGATGCAATGAATGATTTCAAAAAAATCAAGGTAGAGAGAAAATGATTAAAGTTCACCACCCTAAGCAAGGAAAACATCTGCAGTTCCATCCTTATCAAGTTAGTAAAGACCTTAGAAATTGTTTTCATAGTCAATAATGATCTGAATGTATAATATTTTTGGTTATCTGTAAAGATGAAGAACCTTTCAGGTTACATTTTGCACGACGTCTAATTCATTTCAACCTACTCATACTTGACAAACCTCAGAGGATGATTATTTGGATACTGAATGTTCACAGGGAACAATAATTGAAGAATACCCTTGTAAACTCTCCCTCACGTTCCTGATCAGCTTGATGGGCCTCTTTCAGTGTGCAGTTGTTTCACTCATATTGGAGAAGCCCTCAGCCCTAAAATTGCAGTGGAACATGCAGCTCTTCCTCATAGTTTACAGTGTAAATATCTCACTTAGCTTTCTCTTTTGCTTTCTGCATCTTTATTAGCTGATGGGGATCAAATTGTGCAAAAAATTTTATCCCTTTGCAGGGAATTTGCATGGGTGTAGAAAGATTCATTATAATAATTTGTGTGAAGGAAAAGGGTGCAGTCTATGTTGCAGCTTTCAATCCCCTGGCTACAGTGATAGTTGCCATTCTTGAGCCTTTGCTACTGCATGAACAGCTCACCTGGAGCAGGTAAAAAACTTTAAAGATGAAGCATTTCGTTTGTTATTTCACTTGTTTGTCTTTTTCTTTGATACAACCAGATAAAGGAATGAAACAGATCATTTCACTTATACTTTTCTACTAATGCAGCCAAAAAATAGAAATGAAATGACGCATTCTACTTGTCATTTCATTCTCATCAGAGTTCCATTTCATTCCATTGCCCTCTAGAGTTAATGCACAAGGTACAAGCACATAATAAGTAGCAAACTAAACTTCTTGGATGAGCATTTCTATACTTTCTTAGTTGTAGTTTGGATTTTTTTTATCTGGTTGGATCAAGCTCACCTTAAAAGTTGAGGGAAACATCTCTAGTCAACTAGAAAAAGTACTCTAATCAAAACAATACCATGCACAGTTGATTCAAAGAGGCTTCTTGTCAACTTTTGGACATTTTTTTTTTGTGGAAGTTGGATTTGCCTAGTTATGCTGAGCATGTTTTGGGTGCAAGTTGAATCGAGTTTGTCGAGCCAAGCAGCTGTGCCTATTCAACACTCCCAAGATAGAGGAGTAATAAAAGTATGAACAAGCTCCAAACAACTTGAAGAAATGTTTCTCATTTTCCTCTTCTACATTTGACTGTGCAGTTCGATTGTTTTCTTAACTTTTTCCCTCCCATATAACATTTCTTGAAAGAAATGTGATGTTTCTGGCACACACTGGACAGCTTGACAGGCATGACGATGGTTATTGTTGGCCTTTACTTGTTCATTTGGGCCAAGGCTAAGGGAGCACCTCCTGACGCTGGCCAACATGAAGATCCAAGAGAAACATGGAACACGAATACTCAGGTATCAAGCAACCAACAGCCCTTGTTAGCCCCAGCCATTTTATGAATGCATTTATGTTAAATTAGGTTATATTATATTTGGCACAATACTGAAATGCAAATTAATTGTTTATGAAAGAACACCATGAAAATGGATTTTCATTTTCATTTCATTTCGAGTCAAATTTGGTTTTAAGAGTAGTATTTTTTTTATTCGATATTTTACTAAATCACGTAAGTTTGTTTCAGCATTACTTAAATTATGTACTCAATTTTCGTAATACCCAAATCATGTACCATATTTTCAAAATATCCTTCCTCTTTCTCTATAGGTCTATCAGTTAGGACCTAGAGAAATCTGAATTACTCTAAATCAACTTCAATGTATTTTTGAAAATCTCTTTAATGTATTTATGCTTTAGGATGTATATTCGATAGCGTAAATTGAAAATAGTAAATTAAATTAAGAGTATATATTTAAATTTATACTCTATCATTCATTGTTCTCAATTTACACCATCGAATTCAAATATGAGAGCATAGATATATTAAGAAAATTTTGGGAAGTATAGTGGTTTTGTTTGAAGTAATTTAAAATTCTCTAGGTTTATCAGTCAATTTTAGATGAAATTAATTGATAAACATACACTATTCAAAAATTTAAAAGTTTGATATTTTCAAACAACGGGAGTTATAAGAACATATTAGTGGTGTTAGTGAATATCATTATCCTAAATTTTATAATAAGTTTGTGGAAAATTTTATTAGTCTTTATAAGTTAAAAATTTTTTTTTGCTATCCATTTACGTTATTGAATTCAAATTTGAGGACATAAATACATTAAGGAGGATTTCACAAGTATATTAATTTTGATCAAGCAGATGAATCAATCTAAAGAAAAGAGGTATTGTAGGAATATGTTATTTTTTTATTTATATTAGAGAAATAAAATAAAATTTATTTAAATATAAATGATAATATAATAAAGAATAAAGGCTATTGATGTAAAAGAATCTATATAATCAATTTTAATTAAGGGGATAAGATTTGATTAATTGGTGTTGTTGTATTAGATTAGATTATATTACGTGGACAAAGGTGTATAATTATAATTAGACTATATTAGGTGGACCATGTAAGTAATGAGGGGGTTTAACTCATAATTACAATTAGTGATGGAAGGAAATAATGGCCCGGGACATTGGCAATTAGTGATTGATGTTGGATCCAATGGTGGGCCGGGCTGGGTCAGACCAGCCTGGATTGTAGGTCCATTTTTCAAATCATTGTAACCCCATCCAACATGAACACGTCTGCATAATCCAATTCCCTTATAAAAGCCAAAAAGCTCCCCGCCATGTAAAATAGACTCAATTTATCTACAATTAAATATTTGATAAAATAATAAAAAAAAGTTTTTTATTTTCATTATTTGTTTTTTTGTTTCAGTTTTGATTAAAAGTGTTCGAATACATTCCTAATTAAAAGTATTTTAAAAAAAATGATAATCCAATTAGTCGTATTGACTCAATCCCTGAGGTGACCGGCTCGGTCCCATGGAAGTTTTTCACCGGTTACTAGAGTAAATCGGGAAGCGCACACAGCGGCCAACCCAGATGTCCAACATTCTTTGATTGCGATCCCCATTTGGAAGAAAATTTCTACAAATACGCCGTAGCTGGAGGATCAAACCGTGGGTGCCTGGGTGACAACTTGGATGTCCTACCGCAGCACCATGGCCCCAGGGACAATATCTAAAAATGATAATCCCAGTTAGTCGCATTGACTCAATCCCTGAGGGTGATCGAGCTCGATCCCACGGAAGTTTTCCACTGGTCATCAGGGTAAATCGGAAAGCGCACGTAATATCCAACCCAGATGTCCAACATCCTTTGATTGTGATCCCCATTTAAAAAAAAATTTTTATAAATACGCTGTAATAATTAAAAGTATTTTAATATTAGCAAGGAGAGTGCAATCAATCATTCAATCAATTATGAAGGAGGGGATTTTAGGGGATGTGTTAGATTTTATATAAAAGCAAAAAAAATCTTTTGACAGGAATAATAAATTATAATAAAATAAAATAAGTAAAAATAAAATAAAATAAAATTCATATGAAGCGACAGAAGAAAACGAGAAAAAGGACGAGGACAGCGCAGCCGGAACGGCCGCTACTACTAACAACATCCCCCACCCGATTTGACACCGTAACAACATCCTTCTTCTTCTTCTTCTTCTTCTTCTCCTTCGAATTTCAATATAAATCGCACTGCTATGAACTCTCTCATTCCGCTACAATCGCAGTCCCGTGCCGTTTTGATCGCTCCGCCCCGATGCTTCACAGCCTCCGCCCGCGCCGCCCCTCCCTCGATGATGTCGCCGCCGCCGCCGCCTCCTCCTCCTCCTCCATAAGACCCAAGCGCCCAGGACGCGAGCCTTCGTCCTCCTCCTCCACCGTCGCTGGCGCCGCCACGCCCCCCTCCGACCTCGACGACGACCGCGCCGCCAAGAAGCTCCTCCAGCAACCGGAGGCGGAGCCTCCCGCCGCCGCCGAGGAGTCGGCCTCGGACGGCGGCGTCCTTGGAGAGGAATCCCGCGGACTCCGCCTCCTCGGCCTCCTCCTCCGCTGCGCCGAGGCGGTGGCCGCCGACCAGCTCGCCGAGGCGCGCGATCTCCTGCCCGAGATCTCCGAGCTCGCCTCCCCTTTCGGCTCCTCCCCCGAGCGCGTCGCCGCCTACTTCGCCGACGCCCTCCGCGCTCGCATCGTCAGCTCCGTCCTTGGCGCTTACTCCCCGCTCGCTGCCGCAGCGGCCACCACGCAGCGCCGCATCTCGCACGCCTTCAACTACTACAACGCCATCTCTCCCCTCGTCAAGTTCTCCCACTTCACCGCCAACCAAGCCATCTTCGAAGCCCTCGCCGGCGAGGACAGCGTCCACGTCATCGACCTTGATATTATGCAGGGACTCCAGTGGCCGGGCCTCTTCCACATCCTCGCCTCCCGATCCGACATTAAGCTCCGTTCCCTTCGCCTCACCGGCGTTGGATCCTCCATCGAGCTCCTTGAGGCCACCGGCCGCCGACTCTCCGATTTCGCCGAGGCGCTTGGCATCCCCTTCGAGTTCCGCCCCTTGGAGGGTAAGATCGGCCACCTCGCCAATTCAGCCGCCGCCCTCCTCGCCCCCCGCCACCACCGCGAGGCCACCGTCGTCCACTGGATGCACCATTGCCTCTACGACGTGACCGGCTCCGACACCGCCACGGTTCACTTCCTCAAGGAGCTCCGCCCCAAGCTGATCACCATCGTCGAGCAGGACCTCTGCCACCGCGGCGGCTTCCTCGGCCGCTTCGTCGAGGCGCTGCATTACTACTCGGCCCTCTTCGACGCCCTCGGCGACGGAACCGCTCCGGAGAGCGCCGAGCGACACGCCGTCGAGCGCCAGCTCCTCGCGGTCGAGATCCGCAACATCGTGGCGGTGGGCGGCCCAAAGAGGACAGGCGAGGTGAAGGTGGAGCGGTGGGGCGACGAGCTGAGCAAAGTCGGCTTCCGCCGCGTCTCGCTGGCCGGCAGCCCTGCGGCCCAGGCCAACCTCCTCCTCACCATGTACCCATGGAAAGGCTATACCCTCGTCGAGGAGAACGGCTGCTTGAAGCTCGGCTGGAAGGACCTCTCCCTGCTCACCGCCTCCGCCTGGCAGCCCGCCGACCACCCCAAAGAAAACGAAAAAATCCAACACATCTCATAAAAAAGGTCAGCCTTTTCCCCTATTCAGTTCACTGAGATTCATCTCTCCCCATCAATATCTCATAAAAATTGTTCCTTTCTCTGTTCTCGTAGGAAGACGAAGAAGGTGAAGATGAGCTACAAACGAGGAAGGTCAGCTTGGCTAGCTGTGGAGTCTTCGATGTGCAGTAACTGTGTGTTCACTGAGGAAGCGAGTCAATGTCGCCAGCAAGTAAAACCCTGCTTACTGCTAGTGCTGCTGCTTCTGCTTCTACTTTCTTGCAGTTCAGTGGCCTCAGATTTGGGGGCATTCCCAATGAGCCATGGTGACAGAGGAAGAAGACAGAAAGAGGGCGAAAGGAATAGCTCACCATGGCTGTTCTGGAGAGGCTCCAATCATGGATTGAAACTGGTAAGTCACAGCCACTCACTCCTTGGTGATAATCTTTGGCAGCATCATTTGACCTGGGAATCTGATAGATGCATTGGCTGGCTGGATGGTGTGGTGTTTGTTTTCTGATTAATTGGCAGGATATTAAATTGAGTGGTTCCAAATTTTAAGCAATTATTTTAGTGCTGTCTTTCCATTGATTCTCAAATTATTGGGATCCTCATTCCTCTCCATTCGATGCTCCTCCATTCTTTGTCAGAATCTACCCAGCCATTATTGAAGTCACCATGAGTCCTTGGTTTTGCTCCCTTTGTTTATTGCTAAAATAACAGCAAGAGTTTAGTCTCATCACTGGTTTTTCTTGCATTATTAATGGTGGTGGTGGCGGCTGTGGATGCTGTTTGGAGGATTATCAGGTATCTAATGGTCAAGTAATGGCGTTTGTTGATTTTAATTTATTAGCATTACGACTACTTCCCACCAAAAATAATTACAAATTCTAATTACAATCATTCTAAATTATATATATATATATATATATATATATATATATATATATATATATAGTTGTCTAATGGTCAATTAATGACGTTCGTTGATTTTGATTTATTAGCATTACGATTACTTCCCACCAACAATAATTACAACTTCGGCTAGAAAATAAGATCATTCTAAATTTAATATATATATATGCTAAAGGATGTCATATATTATTTTTTTAAATAAAAAAGATGTGTTGTTATCCTTGTAAATAGTTGCAATAATATGAAAATATTATTTGGAGCTTTCGACAAAGGCTTTAAATGATATTTTTTTATTTAAAATCTAACCATTATGAGTTCTTTTCTATAATCAATTGTATATTTTTGAATGAATTTTAATTTGATATATTATGTGTCTCGTGATTCAATCCAAATAAAAAATTATGACCTTTTAAAATTTAGGATTTAATATTCATATTATAACAATTACGAAATCATAATTGCTACAATAGTTGTTTTTAATGTAAATATTAAATTCTAAAATTTTAGAAGTTATAATTTTTGACTCGGATTGAAGAGCCACTCCTTGATTTACCCAGGCTTTAGCTCGGGGGTCAACCACAACCCATGACATTGAGAAAAGGAATGTTAAGAGAATCGATAATGGGAAAAAGGAAAGGAGTCTAGGGAATCAACGGCAAAAGAAAGAAAAATAGCTTGAGGCATAGATCAGCCCGAGTAAATGGACAATTCTAGCTCCGCTATTGGGTTGAACCACTAGACACACAATATATCAAATCAAAACTTGTTCAAAAATCTACAACTGATTACAAGATAAAACTCATAACAGTCAAGTTTCAAGTTCAAAAATTATCTTTTAAATCTTTTTCAAAAGCTTTGAACAATTCGAATAAAGAGAGATCTTATTTTAACTTTTATTCAATTTTTTTTTATATGGTAGCAGTTACGAAATCATAACGGTTATAATTTTACTATACATTTATAGCAATTACAAAATCATAATTACTATAATACGCCCAATCAATTTAAAATTTAGACGAAAGATAAATAATATTAAAAATAATTATATCATTTTATGAATATCTTTTTTATATAAAAAATTAATATAAAATATGTATTTGACGATTCTTTTGTCTTGTCTACTTTTGTCCTAGATTTTTCATGCTGTCAACTGAAATTTTGATTACATTTATTAAGTTATTAAATTGATTTCCCAATTTGGCTGTGTTTGTTTTGTAAAATCAGCAACAAATAAAGTAGTGGACTTTAAAATGAAAACAATAAAAAAAAGTTAATGTTACAATTTTTAAATCTGTAAATAAAATATATATTATTTGAAAAAAAAATCAATTAACTCTAAATTTACCTCTTCGAGCCGAATCACTGCTGTATTCACGCCAAATGGCGGCGAAAGCCACGGCGAAGAGAAGCTTCGGCTTTGCTGCGCCGTCTTCCTTCTTCCCTCGTCTCCTTCCTCCCGCTCATCGCCATTATCTATTCCGCGTCGAGGCCCTCGATCACCCCCTGTGAGGACACTCTGGCGGGCGCCGCCGCCGCCGGAACTACTCGGACGGATCTTGGATCCTGGTGCCGTCCCCTCCCGCTGCGACCACACCTGCAAGGAGATCTTTAGGGTTTGGAACTGCATCGGCAACGAGAAGATCAACGGCCGAAATCTGCCCCAATGGCGGCGACAGCCCTCTTGCTGTCGCCATCCTTGCCTCGACTCGCTACTCTTCTTCCTCCATCCCACAATGCATGCTTTTGGAAGGTCTAAGAGCATCCGCAACGCTCGTGGCGTTATAACGCCTTTAACCAGTAGTCGATTGGGTTCACTAACACGTGGTTGAGTGGTGGTCGACCAGTGGTCGATCACCATATGGTGGTCGACCACCACTCACACTATGCAGCCTCTACGTAGAGTTCTGAACGCGTTCAATACCTCACTCCTCTCTCACTCCTCCCTCACTCTTCCACGTCCTTCCTTCGCTCCTCCACGTCTGCTATTAACGCCCGATTAACAGCGCGTTGCGGATGCTCTAAGGTCTTGGGATGGGCAATAAAGGAAAATATGAGGTGTGCATTATCACCTTTTACAACCGAATAAATGATAATTACGACGGAGCAGACTTACTAAAATAAACAACGGTCAAATCTCAGTAATCGACGAAGTCGAGACAATGTTCTTTGACAAATTGTAATTTCTTGATTTACTTTCTCGCAGATGATCGTAAGACTGATCGTGTGAGGGTGATAGGATGACAGATTCTATCTTTAGTAAAGAAGAATAAAAGATAATCCAATTCACAAAACTCCTATCCAATGCCAATCTCAAAAGATTGAATTTATTGTGCATAATCTTACATTTTATTATAACTATATTCACAATTTGAACTCAATCTCAAAATGATAATAATTTCACTGTGGTACCAAAACTCCCTTCCTTAAATCCTACCTTGAATATGATTCTGAAATAAATAGTTTATTTATAACTTCATCAATAGTAAACAATAATCTCCCACTTGAACATAAATGCAATGCTGTGGTACAAAAATGCAGAAACCATTGTACACATTTTTCACAACTTACATCCTTGACCATCTTTATGTCACATACTAAACTTCAAGCCAATTTAGCAATTAACCTCACTTGTTCAAGGTTTTTTGTTCCTTGGCGATCCAATACATTTTATGTACATTCTGCAGGAATAGCAAACAGTATTGAGCTAGTTTCTTGTAATGCAACCTTATATAAAGTTAAATGGGGAATAAATTTTACATCATCCATCTCAAATAGTCGAAACCTTTTCCTGTTATTGTATCGACATGGTTTCAGTAGTGAAGACAGAAGATTACTTACAATGGTCAGAGAAAGTGGAGACTGGCTAAGGCTTTTAGTTTTACAAACTTAAGGTCATGCAAGTTCAGCAAACAAAATCTGAGAGTTTTTTTCTTTTTTTACTTGGGTGTCAGTTTCAAGTTGATAGTTGAGATTGTTTTTCATGAATTGGGAATCGTCCGAACGACGTCGATGATTGGGGATTGACAGATTGGGCATTTGGCGCTGCTCCATTGCAGCTGATGAGCACAATTGAAACAGGTACACATATGGCCACACCTGCAGGTGACAGAAAACAAAGAATTTTTCTGAGAATTGTCACAGACTAATTGAAGATAGACATCAGACAGCAAATGCAGCAGGGTTTGTTGTGATGTACCTGTAAAGTAGGCAGTCAACTTGCATTTGGCAGCAAATTCTGCAGGTGTCTCTTCTTCCAGATTTAGATTTGAAATTGCGAGAGGAATTTGCTGTTCCAGTTGAAGCATCGTGGAATTCAGCAGAAGGATAAACAATTAAATTGAGTTTCATGAGAGGAATATTAGAAATACCTGATGATTGGTTGATTGCATCCAAAATGTCCTGTTTGATTGACTGTCGAAGCTTGTCCTGCCACTCCATGCAATTCTGAACCATTAGCCTCAGTTCACCGATTTCTTCATGAATTTGAGTCATCTCACTTCTCATGTCATTCAAGGCTTCCCTGTCCTATTATGTTGCAGACAAATAGTGTGTCATATGAACCAAGATTTTTCATGGAAATGGGAGTGCAAAGATGTAAGACATGTTACCACATTTTGAGATGATTGGCCTGTTAATGAAGCATTCTGCCATTTTTCTGGGGTTTGCAAGTTGTAATAATGTAGAGGTACCATTGACGATGAGTCTGATTCAATGGGCTCGGCATTTTGGTATACAATACTTTGTTGCCAGAATGGATAATCCATGTTGTTTTCTGCAAAATTTTCATCTGAGCAATACTGATCTCTTCGTTGTATAAACGACAACATCAACTGGTTCATCTTATTGCAAAAGTCACTCGCAAGGGAAGTAGAGACCCTTTTTCTGCAAAGCAAATGAAAGTGATGCATAAGTGCATAAAGATCTGAACTCAAACCAAGAATTTAAAATACATGGAAATTGAAAAACTAAAAATATATGTTTCTTAATCCCATTGTCAGGAGGATTCTTGCAGGTGGAATATATTGACTAATTTGTGTTATGAATCAATGCATACATTGTTTGGAATTCACAAGGAAACCCTGTTCAAAATGCATAGTGGAGAGAAAAGAGAATTGAATTTACAAGAAATAATCAAGCATGAAACACACTAAATGATTAGTGAAGCTTTATCTACAGATGATGCAAGAAGGAAGCCATTCACTAAAAATAAAAATGTAAGAAGGAAACAGGATATACCTCTCAAGGAGATCCCTTATTTCAACATTATCTGAGAAGTGCTCAAACCAGTCATAACACTGAGGTTTTCGTCTTATGCTCCATCTCCATGAATCCGAATGTTGATCACCAATCCAGTTGCCAATACCTTGCCGCGGTGATGTTTCCATGTCTTCGACAGCAACCTCACTTTCCCACCCATTGGATGGCAGCGAGTCAGGCGGCCTTTGCCAATCAAGGTTGTCCACCCACAAATTTCTGTCATCCCAAGAACCATCAATCTTGTGGTTTTCATCCTGTAGTGGTTCATTGTGCTTAGGCATAGGTGAGCAGGCTTCCATCGGAATGCTCGTTGAATCTCTTGGGGAATCTATTTCTTGCAACTGATGTTTATTGCAAGGAAACTGGTCGGTAGGAGAAGCATGGACTGAACCTTCTGCATCCATGGGAAATTGAACATGTATGCTTGTATCTGAACTTTCAGCATTTACAGGGAACTGGACATCCACACTTATTGGAAACTCTGTGCTTTCAGTCATGGCTGGGAACTGAATATGGACACTGCTTGAGCTCTCCACAAATGTCCTTTTGCTACCAGAACATTGTCTTCTATGGTTAAATCGTTCCCTGGTATCAAGCATGTCACATATATGAAGGAAAGTGGAAAAAAAAACATTACAAATTATGTCTCTCAAGATAATTTTCAAGTGGATTTTTTTTAACAAATCTTTAAGGTTTAGGTACATCAAATAATTCAAATGCATCAAAATCCAAGTTGTTTGCAATCTAGACATCTAAGCAAGATCAGCTTGTAATCTCTATTGACTCCAGTATCAATGTGAAAGTTCAAGGAAAGACCTAAATTCAAACCACAATGCTAAAGTTCTTAGGTGGGGAACCCATTAGTTGAAACTTAAGCCTCTTTAGAAGGTTGTGCTAAGTAATGCAGAACTAAGGGAGGAGTCTCTAGTTCCCTGTATTCCACAATGTTTTGTAGTACCTGATAACTGAGATTGTGGATCCATTTTGCATTTTATCTGATTCGAATCTTCTTGAGGGGGCTCGCATTTGATCCTGTATCGCCACTCGCCGTTCGAAAGATCTGAGCTTTAGCATTGACTACAAGAAATTATGAAAAAACATCAGAAATTGTTCTCTAGAGGAGTGCTTACTTCTTTGAATCATGAATACTTTATCAAGGTTACTCCTATTGAGAATAATTCAAATGGTCATTTGAGACATAAACATTTCAAGAACTTAGAAATTGTTAGCCAAGCAACACATTGCAACTAAAATGAAATCCATCAGAAGAACACAAACAATGATGCTTCACATTTCTAAGAAAAAGAATTAAATTTTCTTGTGTGAATTTAGATGTAAAATGAGGATTTGGAGTTTTCTTAGGAATGTACTGAATGGTTTGAGTTGTAGTTGTTGGAATTCACCTGAAGACGGCCGCGATAGGCAAAGCGCGAGACGTGATGGTGGTCGGCCAACGCCACGAGCTCCCGACGCCGTTCCTGCTCCATCCTCGCCACAAAACTCTCCATCTCTCCCCGCCCTCTCAGCCGCCGTGAATTCATCAACCCCGACGGCCCCGAGACCTTGCCACGTGGCCTCTCGGCCTTGTCTGCCGCCGGGCTCTCTCTTCCCGACCTGTCGTTCTCGTTGTTCGGCGGCGCCACGAAACCGGTGCCCGCTCCGTAGCTCGACGTCAGCATCCTGACGATGCTCCCCACACGGCTCCTCTCGCTCTCGTGCAGCGGAGAAGCAGATGCGGAGTTCGCTGGCCCGGTCGAAGCCATCGACATCATGTCCGAACTCCAATCCCCGAACGTGTCCAATTCATCCGACACATCGGAGTTGTTGCCGCCGCCGCAGGCGTCCTCAGCGTTACTACCAACTACGCCGAACGCCTCCCGGTGCTTGGGCGTGCCCCCTGCCTCCGCCTCCAGCTCCCGCCACATTTGAATCAACGACGAAGCCCGTACATTGGGCCGCAAATCGCCTCCGCCGCCGCCAGCGGAAGCGGTGGAAGATGATTCAGGAAACCCGGACAGGGACGCCTCGCGGTGAACTGATCCTGCGCGAGCGGAGACGGGCCGCGCCGTGGTGGTAATCGTGGAGATCTCCGCTTGTTGAGCCTCCCGCTCGATGGTCGTCACCATCTCCCGCGCCTGCCGCGCCGCCCACTTATTGAGGATCTGCGACTCCCTCCGCCGCGCGGATGACCTCGACTCTCCGCGCTCCTCCTTCTTGCCGATCGGACCCAAATCCGCTGCAGGAGAAGCGGAGGAAGGCGCGTCGCCTCCCACCCTCTTCTTCTGCTGGTGAATGTGGACTTTCATGAGGCCGGCAGGGCCATAAGACGGGCGACCGTGTGAGGCGCCAAGGACAGCAGCGGCCAGGCGGCCACGCTCGCCCCAGTCATCGGAGGCGCTGGACAAGCGGGCAACCGACGAGGCCATCTCAAAATCCCAACTCGCCAAATCAGGCAACAGCAGACGAGAACAAGAAACGAAACCTCAAAACCATGGCTCGAACGAGACACGAACAGCAGCAGGCGTCCCGCCATCCCCTTGCCTCTCCTCTCCGTGGGGACTGAAACCGCTCATCCTGCGATCCTGCAATGGAGAAAAGAAAATCGCCGGTGATGGGGGAAGAGGAGCATGGATTTGAAGCTTGAGTTGGGGGGAATGGCGTGGGACGAGGCGGAGGTTCAGAGATGTCTTCGCCGGGAGAAGCGCGCGGCCAGCCATAAATTTGGGTTCGGAAGTGCCGTTGTAGGTTTGTTGAGGACGAGGGTTGGAAACGGAGACGCGACGGGAGAGACCGTTGAATGCGCACCCAAGAAACTACCTAG
Organism: Curcuma longa; assembly: GCF_044706935.1. Taxonomy (NCBI): domain Eukaryota; kingdom Viridiplantae; phylum Streptophyta; class Magnoliopsida; order Zingiberales; family Zingiberaceae; genus Curcuma; species Curcuma longa. The sequence goes on from NC_133875.1 coordinate 5,471,657, forward strand.
ATATGCATTGGACGGGAGCGGGCAAATTTCCTAAAGGGACTTCGATTTAATAGACCTTTTAAATTTCCCTGAAATTCTTCTTTTTTTTTTTCTCTCCCACTTTTACGTTTCGTTTTTTAGATTAAAACACATTATTTTAATAGCGTAAGTGTATGTTTTTTCAGACGATTTTAAATATGTTAAAATTTGATCTTCAATCAAACATTCTTTCTCTTTGATTCAAAACACAAATAACAGAGAACTATCCGGTAAAAGATAGAATCTATCACTTTAACAATTCCACATAGTTGATCATACGATTACTTATAAGAAGGTAAATCGAAAAAATATAGTTGATCACTACGAGAAAGATATTGTATTGACTTCGTCGAGATTTGATCTTTATCCATTTCAGTAAATCTGTCCCGTAATAACCAATTCAACCATAATCGAAGGCACCAAAAGATACAACACTCTTGAATGATCTTACAAAGGATGTCACATATTTTATATAGATCCTTTTGATGTATATTCTAAATTTTTCACATTATATATACATATATACTATAATTTTATCTAGTGATATGATATAATATTATATATTTATATAATAATAACCATAAAATTTTATTCCTAAGTGGAATCGAAGTATTATATACTTTTACTTATATATTATAAATTCATATATGGAACAAAATTATCCAAGAATATGTCCATTAAAATGCTTATCATGTCAAACTTTGATGGTCATGTATACCTAAAGGATCATCAGCTTCATCAATTCTGTTCTATTGTAATCAACTCAACTATGTTTCGAGGGCGTCCAATACATTACTTATAGGTTACGAAGATATCACCTCTACATTCAATAATTTATTTAAAAAAATTTTATTAATTCAGATATCAAATTCTTATTAATGTTGGATATAACTGATCCAAACTTTATAAAAATTTTGGGTATAATTTAGTAGGTCTAAATTAGCATTTAATAAGAGTAGAATTTGTCTTGCTTACTTGGCATATACAGCTCACACCCTCCTATCCTTTATCCAATTCTTCATACCTTCCATGAGTATAAAACATTACCGTTTGCCGTGAAAAAAATATTTATTTTATACCCATTCCACCACCCACCAATCCATAACCCTACGCCAGCCTGTCCCTATCTCCACCCAAAGCCATTGACGAACAAAAAGCTGCAGCAGGTGCACAGCTCCACCATCTGCATCATCATCTTAGCGAGGAGAGGAGAGGAGAAGAGGAGAGGAAGAGACATTCATGGCGACTAAGAGGGCGGTGTTGGTGGGTTGCAACTACCCGGGCACCAAGGCCGAACTCAAGGGCTGCATCAACGACGTCAACCGGATGCACCGCTCCTTGGTGGAGCAGTTCGGCTTCGACGACCGAGACATCACCGTCCTCATCGACACCGACAAGTCCTACACTCAGCCCACCGGCGCCAACATCCGCCGAGCCCTCGGCGACCTCGTCTCAGCCGCCAAGCCCGGCGATTACCTCTTCTTCCACTACAGCGGCCATGGCACCCGCCTTCCCGCTGAGACTGGCGAGGATGATGATACCGGATACGACGAGTGCATCGTTCCCTGCGACATGAATCTCATCACTGGTATGTGATTCCCTTCCTCCTCCTGTCTGAATTAGGGATTTGGGGCGTTGACCATCGGATTTGGGATGAAGATGATGACTTTAGAGGGTTTGTGGACAAAGTACCTCGAGGCTGCCGGCTTACCATCGTCTCCGACTCCTGCCACAGCGGCGGCCTCATCAACCACGCCAAGGAGCAGATCGGCGAGAGCACTAAGCACGGGGACCATGCGGAAGAGAGTTCCGGCTCCGGCTTTGGCTTCAGATCCTTCTTGAAGCAAGCTGTGCACGAAGCATTCGAGTCCCGCGGCATCCACCTTCCCCATGAAGGCCGCCGCCTCGTAGGCGGCGACGACGGGGCCGCCGCCGAGCGCGAGTACCGGGAGCGCGGCGGCGAGGGCTATTTCAAGAGCCGATCCTTGCCGCTCTCCACCTTTCTGGAGCTCCTGAAGCAGAAGACGGGGAAGGACGACATCGACGTGGGCAAGATCCGGCCGACCCTCTTCGAGGTCTTCGGCGACGACGCCAGCCCTAAAGTGAAGAAGTTCATGAAGTTCCTGCTCCACAAGTTCCACCGCCACGGCGACGACGGCGAGGGCAGCGGCGGATTCTTGAGCATCGTCGGGGGCCTGACTCAGGAACTCCTGATGCAGAAGCTAGGCGGCGAGGAGGAGGACGACGACGAGGAGGTGAAGCCGGAGGAGGCGTACGCGAGCAGCGGCAAGCACGGAGAACGCCAGGACAGCGGGATATTGGTCAGCGGATGCCAATCGGACCAAACTTCGGCGGACGCGAATCCGGCCGGCGGGAAGGGCGGGGCGTACGGAGCCCTGAGCAACGCGATCCAGAGCATCCTCCAGGAGAGCGGCGGCGAGATCTCGAACCGGAAGGTGGTGATCCGAGCGAGGAAGATGCTGGAGAAGCAAGGGTTCACGCAGCGGCCAGGGCTCTATTGCAGCGACGAGAACGTCGATGCTCCCTTCATTTGTGACCCGTAGCGGATGGAGATTTTGCTGTTGGCCCAATTGCATCTATAAGGCCCAATTGCTGTGCTTTGAGTGGTGGGTGGTGTCTAGTGTGCTATTTGTTGTTGGCAATTTTCCCCCAAATAAAAATGAGTGATTAAGAATAAAGGGTAAAATTAAAATGGTACTTAATCAAAAGTAGTATATCAAAATATTTTTTATTAATTATAATATAAAAATAAAAACTTTATGTATTTTAATTAAATTAGAATAATTTTATTCATAAATTAGAGCGGCCACTAACTCATTATGATGAGACAGCAAAAGTTTCGTGCCTTCATAAAACTCTTCTTCTTTCGTCATCGGTCGCCATCTGACCTACCTAAGTGAAAGATGACTTAATTGACACGATGGACCTCTGAAATACAAAACCATACCTTGTCGTCGATCGCCATCCAAGTCATTGTGTCTTAAGAAGTGCTAAAGGAGAAGCTCCAATTCAATATGCCCCAATGAATGAGGTTTCTCCTTTTATTAGAAATGTCAAAGGGATTAATCCATGACGAAATAAATTAATTTGTCAAAATTTCATCATATGATGAAGTAGGGTAGGAGAGTTATCTTCGAAGCATAGTTGAGTTAGTTGTGATGGAGTAGAGTTGTTGAAGTGGACAAGGATCGAATCTCGAAGAAACTGAGGTAATATCTTCCTTCGTCGTGATCAATTGCATTTTCTTGATTTATCTCCTCATAGATGATCGTAGAACCGAATATGGAACCGTTGGAGTGACGGATTCTACCTTTGCTAAAGTAAAAAGGGTAGGGGAAGCCAACTTACCAACTTGATCGATTGAAAAATCTCTAACTCACTTTCGGAGATCTCCCAATGCTTGTTGGACTTTGGAGACATGGCGGGACTTCGGGCAAACCTTGCAAAGTCCAACATATATATGGCCGGGGTGGATGACCGGGGCAAAGCGGACCTTCTTCGTATTACGGGCTTTTGTGAGGGCACCTTCCCCTTCCGGTATCTTGGCGTACCCATGGCGGCGGAGAGGCTTCGGGTATCTAATTATGAGCCGCTACTTGATGCGGTGAGGCGCAAGATTGGTGGGTGGCCCAAGCACACTTTGTCCTATGCGGGTCGGCTAGAGTTAGTGCGATCGGTGCTCCAAGGAATTGAATGCTATTGGCTCTCTATCCTCCCGGTTCCGAGTGGGGTGGTGGACAAGATTTACGGGATATGCCGCTCATTTGTGTGGTCTTCTAAGCATCCGATTATCTCGTGGGACACATTATGTCTTCCGAAGGAGGAGGGTGGTTACGGACTGCGGGATCTTCATGCATGGAACTCGGCTCTACTATGCCGGGCTTTATGGAATTTACAGCGACAAGCGGATTCCCTTTGGGTACGATGGATATATCGCCATTACTTCAAGACACTAGACCTCTGGCATTGGCAAGTGCGTCCATCTGACTCACCACTGATGAAGAAGCTGGGCCAAATCAGGGATGCCATCTTGCAGCGAGCAGCGGACATTCAGGCGGCTAAGCAATTGCTGGGAAATTGGTTTTCTGAGGATAGCACTTCATCTGCAAGTATGTGGTCCCATTCTCTGGACCAACAGGAGGCTGTGGACGTGTTGCATGTGGGCAGTCCGGGCAGCCAAAGGCGGCACAGGGGGCGAACACGTGAAGCAGTTGTTAATAACGCTGATGGTGCATCATGCTTGGGCGATGAGGGCAGAAGGTGTAGTGGCAATGATCATATAGGCGGTGCAACTCAAGCAATCAACAGTGAGGGTGGAAGACGAAATCGCAGTGACCAAGTAACCGATGCAGCTCATGCAAGCAGTGCACAGTTCGGTACTGGTGGTGGGCGGCAGCAGGCATCAATTGTGGACAGCTGGAGCAGAGGCTTGTGGTGTGGCTTAACAGAGCACCATGGAGCCATTGACTGGCAGAGGGTGGACAGGCTACGCAATAACCTTGCTGGTGCGAATGGAGCATCAACGGCGCTGGGCCGATCTGGTTTTGGGGACGCAGGAGACCCTCCCTGGACGAACAGTGAGGCCCTGTGGTGTGAGCCGCCAGCGCACCATGGGGAGATTGATACTGGGCGGAGCCTGCCCCGTAACAAGCGGGCAGGAGTGGGTTGGGCATATGAGTTTTTTCAGCCGCGTGGCACCATGGTTCCATGGGCGACTGCGGTATGGCGGGCGGATATCATGCCTAAACATCGCTTCACATATTGGCTAGCAGCACATGGGAGATTGCGCACCGCTGATCGCATGCCATATGATCCGATGAAGGAGTGTGTACTATGTCATTCAGGAGAGGAATCAAATGCCCACATATTTTTTCGCTGCTCCTTCACCAGGCAGTTGTGGGATAAGGTACGGCACTGGCTTCGCATCCGACTGCAGATTTACACAGTACCTCGACTCTTCCGGGCTTTTCGTCATGAGCTGCGGGGAAAGGGGCGAATCCGGAAGGCACGAGATTTGGCTATATCATGTATGATCTTTCTTGTTTGGCAAGCCCGCAATCGGGCTCGTTTTGAGGGTCGTGAGTCTAGTGTTGAGAGGTTGTTCCTCAAAACACAGACTCATGTTTATCGATTTGTAGTAGCATAGTTTCTGTACATTAAGTTCTATTCCATCTATATATTTACCATTCCCCAAAAAAAAAGAAAAATCTCTAACTCAAAGTAGGTTAGGCGAATTAACCCATAAGCCTATAAAAAAAATTAAAAATTTTAATTTTTGATTACAATTTAAAACAAGTTGAAAATTTTTAATTTAGATTGTAATTTAGACGAATCAAGTCCATTAATTTATTAAGTTTTTTATTTTAATTTTAAATTTTAAATAAAAAAATAAAAATATAAGTTTTCTCAATCCGTGGACCAATTCAAATCCGTCATGGACTGGCCCGTGTCGATTGCGAGCTTAGATTGATCAGTCCATCTAAATCTATGTTAAAATAGATTGAAATCAAATTTACTTAAATTATTTGATAGAATAGGCCAGCCTAAGAGATGAATTCAATGAGTCCAACTATACCTTTTATACAAGGACTTTCCGTCATAAAATTTATAACCTTTGTTAATATTAACGGATATATCACTTAAGAGAAAATTTTTAAAATTCCATTTTCAAAAAACGATTCCTTTTAATTATTTTTCTTTGCTTAATTTAGAATTAGAAAAATGTATTCAAATTGCGTTAAACTATTTGTAAATGGAATATTTTACAGAATTTATTTGAAAAAGGGAAAACGACATTCAGATACGTTCGAGGTTTTGACACGTGTACATATAAAATTTAATAACAATTGACCTGTGAAAATGACGGTTTAATAAAATAGTCGCTGCTTGCTTTTGTAAACAAAATTAATTTTTTTTTAACAAAAATTGCTAACGTTAACCAAAATTATTGCATATTGTTATTTAATAATTTTACTAAATTTATTATAATATTAAAATAATTTTAAGTTGGAGCAATTTCAATTAAACTAGGGCAATTTTAATCATGTTTAAGAATATTTTTAACATAATAATATTTTATATATAATAATTTTAATTTAGCTAAAGTTACTATAAATAGTGGTATTTTTAGGATAAAAAATAAAAATAGAATGTAATTTTGATATTTGTTCAAAATATGATACTCTTTAAAAAAACAAAGTTCTTTTAATTTATCTATAAAATTATAATTTATTTTATTGAAAATTAATCATCACTAGACAAATTTATAATCATAAATAATTTCTCCTCTAATAATTAACGTCCTAAAATTATTATTTTAAAATATTTTATAATACATCATAATTAAGATTTGAATAATAATTATATTTGATTAATCTGTGGATCAGGTATTTTTTAGATAAAATGGAATATTAAAATTTAGGAAGACTAAAATAAAAAAAATAAAAAAAACTAGTGTGATAAGATAAAAAAACTTATGAGAAATTATTAATTATATATAATTTACTATAATATATCATATTACGTCAACGTGACAGCCAGGTCCAGACTATAATACCACGCATCGCACGTTAGTTCCAAGTTTATCCAACCAGCTGATGCCACGTGGCTGCATCAAATTAAATCTCCAATTCCACTTAAATATCGACACGCGTCTCGCACCTGGTCATTAGCATCAGAACCAACGGTTGAGATGAGAGATTCTGTTTCGTATCTGTTAGCGGATCCAACACTCGATCCGGATACCCTCGCCGCCCTCCCCCACGGAGATTCGCCCAGGCGGCCGCCGGCGGCCGCGCCTTATTCTGATGGCTTCGCGTTTAAAATTTCTGCGATTCGCTGTCAGGATTTGACGCGACGGTGCCTGGGACATGGGAGGAGTTATTGTTGGACTTTCTGCGTCAGTTCGTTGCGGCCTCCCTTTCCCCCTCCCCTTCCTCTTCTCCACTTCCTACTCCTCGTGGTTGGTGTGCAGTTGACTCCGTCTGAAGCAAACTGCCCCCTTTTTCTTTTATTACTGTTTTAATTCGCAGGTTTTGGGGCGTAACCTGCAAGATTTACTTTCAGAACAGCTTTCTCCTGCGCTGAGGGTTGCACTTGGAGGGAATGGCAGGGCGGAGGAGAGAAAGATGGTTTCTTGGGGATGCGGCGGCTGTGGCAGTGGTGCTTCTGGGTCTGGTTCGGCCTTTGGTGGCGTTGAGGCCTCTTAGGGGGATGGATTCTTCTGGTCCTTGGGGTGATGAGGTCCATATCTTTTTTAATAGGTTCCCTTTCTCTTGAGTATGTAGTTCCGAATGTAAAAAGGCCATTTTTAGGCTATTGAGTATTGAAATCCTCAATTATCCTGGATGATTAAACAGTTAATGCATTGTAGCGCCTTGATATTGCTATGGCGGCGGGTTGTAGATTTTTTGGGCTAATTTTTGGAGTTACATTCAATCCGGGAGCTTAAAAAATCATTGAGTTTCTGGTCCTTTTGCTACATTAATCAGATACAGGGCATGGCCATGCAGGGTAAGACCTGTTAAGACATCATCATACAAGAGTTAGATAGAAATTTCAGTCAATATAGGGTTTGGATAACTTCATTAAGCATTTAGGGTGTGAATAATTGGAATAAGTGAGCAATTCTAATTATAAGTTATGTCGTCCACATTAAGTGATCATGAGAAGGCTCAATCTTGCATCAAACAAATTCATTATGCTTTTATGTTTCAGTTATGTCTGGAATTTCTTGATTTGAAATTCTAATCTTCCCTATATAAACTTTTTTGTTTTCCATGGCATCTGGTACAGTTAATTTAAACTGTTTATCGTATCCTTTGTCCTTTTTTTTCATGCTTTGATATGTTATTAGATGTTGGCCGCACATCCCTATTTTCATTATTTTAACTTGCTTGTTCTGCTCAACTATCAAAGATTTATCCTTTCCGATGGCAATTTGAAGTGTTAACAAAGTGGAATCAGTAATAGATGATTTGACATTCCAATTCGGATTTCTTCTAGTTTTTTTATTTCCATAGCATTTGATTCCTCATATCATATTTGGTTACCAAATAGTAACAACTCATATATTTGTTATATGCTACTTTACTTATTATTTATTCTGTACCTTCATTAATCCTTTGGGATGTAGTATTGATATAGTCAACAATTTGGTACACCAAGAATTTTGACTTGCATCACTTGTAAGTTGCCTGTATTAAAATATATAAGATTACTCATATTTTACAATTTTGTTCCCCAAAGTAAACAGGTGACTTGTACTCATCACTTAGTTTTTTATGGTCAATTGTGTTATGAATCTGGCTCTCGTACTAGGACATTATGTAATTGAGGAAGAGCAAGGTGTTGCAAGGAGGGTGGAAAAATTAGTTGATTGAATAGGTAAGTACTGATTACCGTAGAAAGCAAAGTATGCAAGTTATAAACTTGGTGGCAAGGCCTGTTAGCATCTTCTTTTTAGGACTTGGAATGAAATCTCTTCTTCTTAGTCCACAATGTCATAGCCAAACAATAACTTCAAAATATCTAAATGTGGTTACTGACATGTATGTAACTAGTATTATGTATCCTTAGTAAGATACTTATCACCTAATAGGCTCAAAAATTTCTATCCATAAACTAAAATTCATCCTGGCAAACCTACTAACTATAGGACCTTTCATAAGGCTGTATCTGCTTGCTATTTTGTGACTTGAACAAGAGCATATTGAACAGTTGCCTATTTTAAGCAATTCTCTCCACTTGTTAAATCAGTATTGTCCTAAAGTGGCAATCGAGTTTTTGCTATTTGCTCTATGCTTGAGATGCTTTAGAATTCTCCTAAATACCCACTTAGTTGGTTCGGCAATCTCTTTTAACCAGCTAGGGAGATTTCATACATTTATGCAACATTACATATCATCTATGGGACAAAAGAAACAACATGATTTCCCTAATATATTGCTATTTTTGTGTCTTGAGTTTTTTTTTTCTCTTGGTCTTATCTGCTAGTGCTCTCTAGAAATACCCAAGACACAGATAATTAGTAGCCTTAGATTATTTATTCCTCCCAACCTTGTATAAGCTGACCCAACATATTATTCAATAAGCTATTTGAGTTTGTTATATAGAAGAAAATAATAATACATGTTAGTCCATTACATAATGCAATAACAAGTAACTTCATGTGGACCCACCATGAATGAGGATCAGAAGTGAGAAGGGTTATGATCAAATTTATCAGACTTCAGGTTAGATATTTTCATTGGTTAGGTCATGTGCACATCAGTCATCAGTGTACTTACTAGAGATATTCTTTAATATTGATATACCTAGTTGTACTTATCAAGCTTGTATAACTATTGTAATTACTTTTAAGCAGTAACTATTGTACTTATCTGCTTTCCAATTTTTGACTACACCAAGAAGGATCTTGAAGAACTTGGGTTACTAAGAAAGCATCTTTCTTAAACTGTATCTATTGCACACTTCAGGTAAGAAACCAGGAAGTGAGAGTATGTTAGTTCTTGAATGGGTATATGTAGCTTGAAGCCCTTGGTTTTCATAATCCTTTTAACATGATATGGAGTTACGAACTTTACACACTTTTGTATGTATTATTCTAGTCATCTTGTGTGCTTAGTTTTGTGTTTTCGGTTATATGATAGAAACAAATTATCACTTTCTGGTTTGTTTATGGCCATATTCATTACCTTCTTGCAGAGGCTTTTCCTGAGAAGACGTGAGAGCGATGCCAATCCTTATTCATCATGGAATATTACTGGAACATACAGAGGTTTGTATCCCACTCTTGTTTTCCAAGACATACTGTGAATGATATCATGCTAGTTAAAATGAAGATAAAAAACTTTCTGCCTTTGGTTGAATATTGTTTCTTGTAGTTGCTTCATTGACATTCATCTTCCCTGTTACATTTTCCAACTCGAGCCTGATGATATAATTAAAATTCACGGTGGTCACATTCCTATCTCATACTAAATTTAAAACTTGTTTATTCTCAAGTTGAGAACTACTCTGAGGCATGCTATCCTTTTAGTTTCTGCTATTATTTTTCTCCTCATGAATCTTGATTATTCTTATAGTGCTATGCAGGAAGATGGAATTTTGTAGAGACCACCAATGTCTCCTCTAGGCTTTTTGATTTTGGGAAATCTGATGGTGTATCAGTTTTAGAGTTGGTGAGTACGCCCACAAAGATAAGTGGTGTACACTACATTCAGGTAAAAATACATCTATTAATTGCTTTAATAGATCGATCAAGAAATTTAGACTTTCACTATCTTGGATCATTAACTCATCACTGCTAATTTTGGCAATGGCAGGGGGCAGTTTCTTTCTATGATGTGTTTGAAAATGGACATGATCATGGATTCGCTAAGATGAGAGTAGAAGGTGTATATATTTGGCCCTTTAGACAACTTCGAATGGTAGCTAGCAGGTAAATTTACCAATAAGTTCCCTTTTCTCTCCCATTACTAATGATATTGATGTTCTTGTGCTAAATTTCTTAATGTTCCTGTGATTCTTTGGATATTTAGATAATCTCGGCTTATGAAGGTTCTAGCATCCGCAATCCTGAAGAAATTCCTTTGGATAATTCACATATTATCATTTGCTATCAGTTTTCATTTCTTATATGAACACTGGATTGTTCCTTCTTTGACACAGTTACCTTCATTCCGCGCACGCACATCACACACACACACACACATATATATTTTGCTTTTGCTTTGTGTGTAATCGAATCTTGGATTAACTACTGTCTACTAATTGTGTCTTGATACTATTTTGAAACTAAAGTGATTTACCTTTTTTTACAGGGGAGCAGATGTCAAGTCTGTTCGAGAAGAGGATTACTTTTTGTCCAATCCATATTACTTGGTAACTATTTCATATTCATTACAAAAAGTTCACAGTTTCTTTTTCTCATGTATTATTAAAACTTCTAAGTGAGGACAGTTGTACATAGTGCTGTGGTGCTTTCTGTTTATGCTAAATTCGTTTTACTACCAGTGTTTCTTTGAGCTTTACTGATGCCATGGTGAATTTGAATATTCAAGAGATTTACATGCCATAGTTTGAAATTTCATACCGTGTTGAGCGAAATGGTTGAAACATATCATTCCGATAAATTATTGAAACTCTATGTCAGTCAACACAGACAATACCTTTTTCCTATGATTCATTTCCTTCTTCAACCTCCAATCCGTCACCACCATCATGTCTCCCAATCAAAGATTGAAACTCTTGCACAACTTAAGATTTTGAACCTTTGTAACTAAATTCTGCAATATATTAAAAATAATAAAATTATTTTTTATTTCTTTATTTTAGGATTTTATAATGTACTTGCTCCTTTCTTAGAAAGTGCAGTAAAATGTTTCTTTTGTCTGTTTTTCCAAACAGCTTGGTTTGTTTTCTTCGCAAGTGCTTCAAGAATCTCACCAAGATAAAGTATGGAGGAGAAAATGTAAGTATCTTCCTGCTTCCTCTTGGTCTGCTTTTATTTTTATGTTGACTGTCATTGCAACTTGTCACTGCATTCTAACTTCTTTTTTCAGCTCTAAATTATGACATGGACAAACATTGTAACATAGAAATAGCTGCTCAAGTTTCGCGTACATCATCTCGACAAAGTGGTACTGGTTTCTTTGATATCACATCAGTTCACTCTTATTGTTTATTGTATCATTGTTTCTATGCCTCCATATATGAGGGAAAAATCATATCATGCTAATGTAATTAGCATTGTTGGTGAAATTACTTATCATTGTTCTTTTCACTAACTTTTGGCAAGTATATGTTTTCTCATCATTTTTAGGATGTGTGATCATAGAAACATGTGTTTAAGGTATATATTTGCTCAAGGTTTGCAAATCAATTGCCTTTATCTTCTTTTTGAAGCTATTTAGATGTCAAGATGTGCTGAGTTTCATGTACCTCAATATGATTTCACAAAAATGGTGTTTCCATTTGTTCATCTCTACCATATTCATTTGTTTGATTCTGCTTACTGTTTCTTAATTTAGTAGGAAGAGATAATGAACAGTACCATTTAGAGGGCTTCTTGGAGAGTCCAAAGGTTGAAGATGATGGAGAGTGCTTTTCCCCCATTTTGTTGAATGCTACCTCATTGAACATTGAGGTTTACTACAATAAAGCAGTCAACTACACGCTGATGGTCACCTTTGTATCCTTTATAATCAATCAACAATGTGTTTGTTGATTTTCTTTTCTTCTTTGGGATGCCTTGACATCTAATAGGTCTCCTTCCTTCAAGTTCTTCTTCTGATCAGACAAATGGAGCATAGCAATACCCAATCAGTGAGTATATCATCCAAAAATTTATACTTATCATCATTCTCATTTATCTGTACTAACTATCTGCGGTCGGCTACAAAAAAAGGAAAGGAAAAAAAAAAGAGAAAAAAATGCACTTTTGTCCAAATAGCAACTATATGTTGAAATGGTTGGATCTTTCTAACTGTGTAAATGCTATTGACAGGGTGCTGCGAAGGTTTCTATTGTGATGATTGGACAACAAGCTATATTGGATGCATATATGTGTTTATTACATTTGACAGCAGGAATCTTAGTTGGTGAGTTTCATTCATAAATATTTGAAGTTGTGTCATTTCTGTCAGTTTAGAGCAAGTTCATGATTTGCATTTTGAATTGATCTTGTTATAGTTGTTCAAGTGATTTCATGTTGTGCTTCATTGTGCATTTGCTGTTGTAGTACTGTCACAAGGAAACTTATGCCAAGTGCTCAAGTGATTTGCATTTACAATTTAAAAGACAAACAAAATCATCTATCACTAATAAGCTAGCATTCATGTCGGTATTGTGTTTGATTCAGTAGTTGCTCAATATACCAAAGTGATGACATTAATGGCATGGAAGGGAAGAAGCATGAACAATGAATCAATATCATAATCTATATTAATCCTTCCACTGCTCAACTAATTCTGGATTTCTATGCACACAGAATCCCTATTTAATGCATTTGCGACAGCGGCTTTCTTCAAGTTTGTTATTTTCTCAATCTTTGAGATGAGATATCTTCTTGCCATATGGAAGGCAAGTAGACCTATCAACAGTGGAGAAGGTTGGGAAACTATGAGGCACGAGCTGTCTGTTCTTTACAGCCGTTTTTGTGAGTAAATTCTGATGAAACACTCTGATTTTATTTTGCATGGTTTACATCTTCTGATAAAGACTAATCTTAGTTTTCATTAATGAAATGCTCAATTCTAATATTTATACCACATGTCAATATATGCCGATTTTACAAATCGGCATATTTGAACAATGTACAAAAACATCTTGTTGGAAACATTGGAGAAACTAGAAAACAAGCAACTTGTCATTATTTCACAGTTTAGATAGTATTCAGGCTCTGAGAATCTTCATGAAACCTAAAAACCTATCATATAACTTGAGCTATAATTTCATGGCACCAACTTCATAGAGTGGGAACTACAGATGGCTTAACCAAAGTCTTCATGAACGATATCGAGAGTACATATATATATATATATATATATATATATATATATATATATATATTTTTCACATTTTTTTGTTGGTTACTTTCATGCTTAACCAAAGTCTCCTGCTCTACAGATGGCTTTCTTTTGGGGGGCGTTCTCTTCATGTATGAGCTGCACAATTTCTTTCTTCCTATTCTTTTCGTTATGTACTCGTTTTGGATCCCTCAGATAATCACTAATGTCGTCCGGGATACAAGGAAACCCCTGCACCCTCATTACATAATAGGCATGACACTCACTCGTACTGCGATTCCGCTGTACATATTTGGTTGCCCAAACAACTTTCTGCGAATTCAGATCGACAGAAGTTGGTGCATATATTTCTCGCTGTTTATGACATTGCAAGCACTAATCCTTCTGCTTCAGAATTATTATGGATCTCGGTGGTTTATTCCACATCAGGTATGTCTTTATCCAATTCGACTGAAAAGAGTTTGAATGTGTTCTTTTTCTCGGTTGATGGTTCATTCATACCCTTGGCAATTTAGGGAGAAAATACTTGCATATATAGGAAAAACCTCTTAAGATATTCCAAAGTTTTCATCCTAGGAGTTCTAAGAAGATATGATAATCGACACGAATACTCTTTGTAAACAAGTTCAGACAATAAAAATTTTAAAAAAAAACAATTTCATGCAATCATGTGGAGGTTTGCTCATAAACAAGAATTTCGACATTTTGATACTTGTGCCTTGTCTATATTAAATGGCTATCTTCAGTTGACAATAAAATCAAGATTTCATATCACAACTGAACATGTTGAAGAAACATACTTATCTGGAGTTGCAGAAGGCTTCATAAGTTGGTTTGTTCAACTATTACTGCCTGTGATTTACAGATCCTACCTGCGAAATATAACTACCACCGAAAGCTCGTGAACCACAGTAATCAAGCAGTCGATTGTGTAATTTGCATGACTGGTATTGACCTTGCGCAACGTCTGAACGATTACATGGTATTGAGAGTTCCATTTTTCCCCCTGAAACCAAAATGCTGTTGCCACAGATTTAACAGTTAAGCTCTACTCACACAGGTTACACCATGTGATCACTGCTTCCATACTGGATGCTTACAAAGATGGATGGACATTAAGATGGAATGCCCGACTTGCCGACGTTCCCTCCCAACTGCATAATTGTTATTATTGTAGCAGTTACTCGCGTACTTCACTGGAATTGTTAGCATCTAATACTTGCATAAAATGTCATAATATTCAAAATATATCTGTGAAATTGCTAGGACAACAAGTTAAAAAAATTTGTTTCGGGTCTAATTGGGTGCTTCTTTTCTAGGAAACCTATCAAAGGATCAAAAAGTGTAACAGATATGCATACATAACTAGCGACACATTAAAGATCTGCTGTATGATCTCAAAATTTCTCGAGATCCTGATTGTAAAGTTGAAAGGATGACCTGAGGATCTGAAGAGAAAATAAAGCGAATTTAATAGAAAATAGCATTGTAAGTGATAATATTGTAACATTTCCATTATTCTTTTTTCGCTGTGCTATAGTGTTGCAAATATGTTTACTCTTGTTCTTATTTCAAAGCTGACAATAAGTGGTCATCCAATATAATGTAATTTTTATCTTCTATAGCATCATTAAGCTCAGCAAAAGAAATCAAGGTTCTTCAATTATTTCTCCATCCATCTCTGGTGTATATATATATATATATATATATATATATATATATATATAGCCCTTCACTTCACATTAACTCATTTTGAAGTGTTAAAGTGCATTTCTGAGTATTCATTTTGAATATGAAAATGTTCCTTTCTTTCAAGTCCATATGTACACATGTTTTTCTATCTCATCTGCATCCTATTTTAACTCTCATTTGCACTTGTTTGACTTATGTTATGTGATGCCCCTGTTCTTCGTATAGGTGCACTTGATCTTAATGCTAAGTAGACTCACTCTACACATCCTTCACTGAAGCTCCGTGAAGGGGGGCACACTTGAAATTGTCGAAGTATTTCATGAAATTATTGGCAATGGTAGACTATGGTGAAGTTGGGTTACAGCTTATCAAACATACTATCACTAGGTGGTTAGGTTGTTATGAGGACAATAGGGAACTAGAGAATGAGATTAGAATGGACAATGAGAGGATTCAAAAAATTAATAATTTATAAAAAAAAACGTCAATAAATTTTAAATTTTGAGATGAAACCTTAAAACTTATAGAAATGCATTCAAATGTGCTTAAAATTTTTAATGCTTACTTGAAAGGCGAACCGGAAGATACGAGGATCCATATAGCCGACGCCGCTTAATGGGATAAAAGCTTGATAGTGTTGTATCTTAAAGGTATGATGGAGTGAACACTTTTAATCTACAGCTTGTCTTTTTCTGTGTCGGATACTCACACCCTGACACGAGTAATAAAGCTTTTAAGCATTGAAGGAATTTCCAATGGGAATAAACAATCTGTGACAAATTACAGAGACAATAATGTTCTCACACTATCAGTTTGCATTGATTAGTTACAAGCTACAGAACCAAAAATTGGGGCACCAGATTTACTGAACAAATACAGGATATGGTTAAGGGTATTGGTTAACACTCGGCAAAATCTAACCTTTGGTGGTACGAGAACCAGTGAACAGGCCAGGTTGCAGCATCAGTAGTATCGAAACAATGCCACTTAAGAGGATTACAGCATCATCACAAGTGACAGTAATGAAAAAAAGATCACGGTAAGTTTAATACCGGTTCCCATCAGATCTCAAAAACAAAAGACTGATAAGATATAGCTTATAGATTGGATGAGTTGTTTACAATTATTTTATCAGTCAAGAAACTCTTCTTCTTTTACTTTATTGATTCTTCATGTCTGCATAAACTAAATATAAGCTAGCACATTCTTCACGTCCAGTATATTCTAAAGATGTAAATTCAAACTTTGTTTCACTGATCCAATTGGAAACTGAAGTTACCCAAAACTGAATAGGATTCTGCAACTAAATTTTGTCCACGAGCGATCTAACATCAAAATTTTTTACCACCGATCCAAATAGGGTCAATACAATGCCAGAAAAACCCTCAAAACCAAGCCGACATCACAAATTTGACAAACCAGACGAAAAAAATGAGATCTGTGAAACGGGAACAAGAGATCAAGAAGTCGGGCGTACTCACAGAGGAGGGAGAGCGAAGCGGCGATGCGATTCGTAGGGGCGCCGGGCATCGGAGTGCCTCCCATTTCGGACTCCTCCGCTTGAGAGAGGGAGGGAGGGAGAGGGATTGTGGTAGGGCAAGGCTAGCTGGGAGTGTGCTGGGCGTCGCTTTTATAATGGCGACGAAGGTGTGTCGGTGGCAGCGCGGAAGCGGACGGCATTTATAGGCAGCGCCGTTTCAGTGGCTTATGCCGTGGACGGACCGGACCGGACCGCGCGGTTCGACTCGGTTCTATTTCATTCCATCTGTAATTATTTTCAAAGTTAAAAATTGATCATTTTTCAAAATACCAAGTCGATTTTAAAATCCTAAAAGACATGAGAAAAAGCATAAAATTTTATTTAAAAACATTTTTAAAATCTTCAAAATCATGAAAATAATTAATTATACATTAAAGACTCGATCGAGATCAAGTGGCCTATCGACACAAAAGCTTATCATGTTAAACATAATTATACAACCAAAATAGAATGACAAATTTATTGAAGAACACTTGTTGATCCACGTCCATGCATTCATTCATGGGTCTAGCGAAGAACACTTTGCCATCGGGAATGATTGTGTGCGTCCTAAAACTTTGTCGAGTGGCTTCCCCCGTCCCATGGTGAAGCCTCGTGTGCCATCGGGCATTCTAGGGGCATGTGGACTCATCAGCTTGCTCGAGGCCTCTCCGATCTGGTTCAAGCTTTGCCCGAGTGACTTGACTCGACCCCTCCCCCAACTTTTTCGAGCCCCGTTTTGGTTCTCCTCGTTCTGTCGAAATAACTAAACCGATCATTCAACCGCAAATTATTGAACATACTCAAATCAAGCACTTTATTTTTAAAATTAGCAACTCATGCATCCGTTTTCTAAAATACCTTTTCCCTCCCTCATTTTGTGGTTAGACCCGGCCACCATTTCGCGGCTAGTACCAAATCATGGTCGGGTCTATTCAAGTGGCCACCGGTCGAACAGAGGGACGAGGAGGAAGAAATGATAAATATACAAAATTGAGGGGTGGTTTAAGTAAATTGGCCAACATTCATGCTTACATTGTGGTCAGGTACTTGATCATTGTGAGTAGATCCCAAACTCTGAGAAGATGGCGATTGATCATCCTCACAGTACATGTCAAAATGATCGAACTCTAATTTCTTATTTCTGATCACAGATTTTGGCTGCAAATGTAAGTATATATCTTCTTCTTTTTCATAAAAAAAAAGGTTTAAATGTGCTAAATTATCAGTAGAGTTTGAGAAAATTACAGAGCATTTCAGCATCGTCCGAACTCGAAGCCCCTTTCTCCAGTTCCTCTCGTCATTCAGTTTTTCAACCTGCACAGTTCATAATCTCCCTTCCCTTAATGACCATCTTCACTTCCAAATCTGACAATTACTTTATTATTACTAATCTGTTTACCGCTTTCTCAGCTTGATCTGCAGTCTCGTACTCCACCAGCGCATGCAGCTAATTTTCACGCAAAGAAACAGAAAAATATTTCGATGTTCAGTATCGATTTAAGAAGTTAATCCAAAGAAAATCGAGAGCACCTTGTTACTGATCAGTATATCGTTCTTGGAACTCCTTGCTGAACTCGGCTCTTGAGGATGGCATATCCTGATGTTCTTCACACTGATGAAAACAGAAGATTATTATATATTTTCTTCTCCTCTTGATCTTTAAAACAATCATGAATGCCGACGATTTATTTTCACCTCCCAGCGACGCCGAATATCTTTTCGAGGTTTTGGCGTGAGTAATCCTCAGGCAAGTTTTCTACTACAACTGTGCGAGACTTCAAAAAAGAGACAAATTAGAAGTATACCAAATCATGCACGATGCTATAGATTTGAGTGTTTACTTGGAGCTCCTCTTTGTCTCGTTCAGTGAAGGGTTGTTTACGTTTGATCTTCTTGCCGTCCTCGCTGAGAACCTGTGAGTCGAAGTTGCCATCTTCAGAAGAAGAAGAAGAGAGAAATGGAGGAGGAGATGAAACACTCACAAGCTTAGAGGAGGTCCGAAGGGCCTTGATGAGAGTGTAGTTGTTGACATCGAGAGCTTTTATCTTCTTCCAAGACGCCACCACTGACATTGGCACTGAAATGTATATACACACGATTAACTTAACGTAATCGAATCCATCTCCGACGAGAAAGCACGAAAGGAATGTGTTCACCGTAGCCTTCTGGATCTCTGTTCATGATCTTCATCAAGAAGTCGTTGGCGACGAGGTTCGCGTCGCTGAATTGGTACTCCACCTGCAGTTGCATTTCCACAAACACGTTAAAGGCGCAGGTAGAGATTGAGGACGAAGATTTGATCTGAAGCAAAGAACCTGCCTGCTTTACGATCTTCTGGACCAGATCGCCGTTGCTGTTCTTCGAATGGCTCGCGCCGCCCTTGTCGTGGAGGTCCGGTGCAAAATGAGGAGGCGGCTCCTGGTTCGCGAGGCAGAGCCATTCCGGCCCCAGTGGCCCAGCGCCTCCGTTGCCGCCGAAGAGCTGAAGGTAAGGAAAGAAGCACTCGGCTGACAGGGAGGGCGGCGCCGGCGCCGCCGCCACCGGTTGCAGGTGCGAGCGCGGCACGAACTCCGGCGCGTGGACGTTCAGCTTGGACGACCTTGGACTCGACACACTCCCCTCCGACGACGCTACCGCCGCCGTCTCTTCCTCCACCACTTCCTTGATCTTCTCTTCTTCTCCTCCTCTGATTTCTTGGGCCATTTCTCTCTCTCGCTCCTTGTTTCCTAATCCCTTCTGCTCTGTTCTTATCTATCTCTTCGAGACCTCCTCCTCCATCTTCTTCTCCTCTTCTTTCTCGTGAGATCTGTGGTCGGAGTATTTAAGGAGACTGTTTCCTCCTACTTTGTCTCCACCTTGTTCGCCAAAAACCACTCCTGCGTTGCGTTGACCAAGGGACGGAGGCAAAAATACGTTGCATGGATAATTCTAAATTAATGTCCTTATTTTTTTCGTGATACAGGTCATTATTCGTAATTAATTAGTTAATTAATGTCTTATTTCACCACTTTTATTTCTACACTAATATTAATTCATAGTTGAGAACGGATAATCTATTATAATATTATTTAAATAGATATTAACATTTTGAAAGCTACAAGTTATTCTAATAATCAAAACTTCCTTTTTATCACGTCAACAAAATCCATATATATAAATTTGATATACTGCACGATGGATCCCGCACGACACCTCTGACTCCATCGTCGTTACCGCCGCCCTGTTCGACCACCGTCGACCGCCGCCTCGAGCACGATCGATGCGCAGCTCGCCGACGCTCCGTCCGGCGTCGGATTCCAATTGGGTAGTGCCCGGAATTTGATAAATTTGGCTAGAAACACGGTCGGCAGTAGCTCGCGTCGGATTCCGATGAAATTGCGATCAGATTTTGATCAAATTGTGGCTAGAGACCGACCATGATTTGGTCGGAATCCGATCGCGATTTCACCAATAGTTTCGGGCGTCGGATTCCGACGAAATCGCGGTCGGATTTCAGCCAAATCGCGGCCAGAGACTGACCGAGGAAGGATCACGTTTCCAGCCAAAATTCGTCGGATTTCGACTACTATTTGGCCAGAATTCGCTGTCGGACAGAGCGTTGGTGAGTGACGCATCGATCGAGCCCGAGATGGCGATCAGCGATGGTCGGACGGTGCGACAAGGGCAACGACAGCAGTAATGGATCGGAGGTGTCACGCACAGATCGCGCGGGATAAATCGCGCAGGATATCAGTTTTTTATATATATATATAAAAGAAATGATTAATTATATGAAAATACAATATGACACACTACACTGCATAAATATAAGATCCACTGTAAACCTAGATCTATAATATGTTATATTGCATTTTTATGTAGTGTATCATTGCGTTAATATATATATATATATTATTTTAATTTATCCCGTAATAAACAAACGAATGAATTTTCAACCAATCTAATTTTTTATATTTATATTAAAAATATTGATGAAGTATACCAATTCCAACTTGACCGGCAATACTCGTTCAACCAGTCAACTCCCGATCAAAAAGTCGTTAGTCGCCAAACTAAAGTCGTCGCGACGACGTGGTCGATTAATTTCTACAATTTTAAATCACTTTTTTATTTGATAAAATTAATTTACTTCATTTTAAGAAATTAAATAAAATGCATAATATCCCTTTTTTAGCTTCTCCTCCACTTTCCTACCCAACGCAGCACCTTCCTCCTCTTCGTCCTCTCCCTCTCTTTGATGGCCAACCCCCTTCCCGGTAACGCCGCCGCCGACTCCGCGTCCGCCTCACCATGAGTGGCCTCACTGTCGACCTCCGATGGTCCCGGGTCCTGAGTCTCTCCCTCCTCCGCCGCTTCCTCCGCCTCGTCCTGCGCCGCCTCCTCTCTTGCACCTCCCCCGGCGCCCGCGGCCGCTACCGCCGCCTTAAGGCCCAGATTTCTTCCCTTCCCCAGATCGATCTCGTGCAGTGCGTCCATCCCTCCGCGTCCGGAGCTCGGGCAGATGTCGTCGAGGCGGATCCGGACCTGGTCACTCTTAAAATCAGCTTGCTCGGTGACCAGCACACAGGAAAGACCAGCTTCATGGTATATGGATTTGCAACCCTAAATATAGTTTAGCTTTTTGAAGAATTAGTTCCTCTAGTTGATTTTTTGTTCTCTTTTTTTTTCTCGGTAGATGAAGTATTTGGGTGGCGCGGAAGAACAAAGAGGGCTAGAAATTACAGGTTTAAATTTGATGGACAAAGTCTTGGATGTTAAGGGAGGAGCAAGAATTGCTTTCAGTATTTGGGATGTAGGAGGTAATTAGTTTACTAATCAAGCACAATCGTAGCTTCGTTTTCTGCATCTTACTGGAGAGTTTGCCATCGAGAACTTGCAGGTGATGCCAAATTTCTCCATCATGTTCCTATAGCTTGCAAAGACTCTGTGGCGATTCTCATAATGTTCGACCTCACAAATCGCTCCACTCTAAACAAGTTAGTTTTCCCCCCTCAAAATTTTCTGTCTTCTGTTTCAATGTGAATTATTGTAATATTTTCTCCTCTTTTTTTTTCACATTTAGTGTCATCGTCTGGTATCAGAGAGCAAGAAAATGGAACAAGGTGCAAATTTTCCTCCTGTTTTTCTCTTATGATATGGTTTTCTTTGGGATTTTAGTGATGTGACTGATGATCTTTCTGGTTCAATTTAGGCAGCAATTCCTATTTTAATAGGAACCAAGTTTGATGATTTTGTTCAACTTCCTCTTGAAATGCAATGGGCCATAGTGAATCAGGTAATTTAGCTAGCTTCACAGTACTTTGCCACTGATAGGAAGTGATTTTCTTTTGTTCCTTGTGAGTTCTGAAGGAGTAAATGATTGCTAAGCTTTTTTCCCCCTTCTTCCATTCATGATTTGATTCATTACAATTGCCTGGCCAAAGTAGTGCAGTAGGGTCTCCATGAGGTTTCAACTTTGGGTGTGTGTGTTAAATCTCATAGAATTCATATATATCTACAAAACGGTATGATATTGTCCATTTTGGGCCCACCTCTTCATGGTTTTGTTTTTGAGCTGTACTCAAAAGACCTCGTACCAATATAGATATCTCCATCTTATCATCTCAGGATTTTTTCTATTTTTAATATGAGACTTTAATTGTATCCTAACTTTCATCTGATAAGATCATGAAGCTGGTCCAAAAGGATTCATTGCATGGTAAGTGATTTCTTAGCATGTTCACTCACTCCCTGTTTGTCTCTGTCCAAGGGAAAGTAGGCACCTCCAACTCCACTGTCTGCTTATTCCACCAATTTGCTTAGCTGCCTTGGCCAACTCAGTCACTCCAATCAACATCCATCCAAGTCACTTTGCTCGACTAACCTGATCATATTAATCGGCTCATGTAGCTTGTTTGACTAGATCGATCGAATGGGCTCGATAGATCGGCAACATTAGTTTCATAAAATTTTCATAATTTACTTCCTAACCAAAGCGGATAGATAATCTGTGCATTTGTGTGTGTTTGTTTGGTTTGGCAGGCCAGAGCATATGCAAGAGCAATGAAAGCAACGCTGTTCTTCTCGAGTGCTACCCACAACATAAACGTAAACAAAATCTTCAAGTTCGTGGCGGCCAAGCTGTTTAACTTGCCATGGTCCCTCCATAGAAATCTGACCATCGGAGAACCGATAATCGACTTTTAAGGTTCTCAATTTTGGCTTTCATGACTCATCATCATTTTCCCCTTCTCTTTAGAACAACTGTAATATCGTAGTAAATATAGCAGCACAGGCCTCCTCCTACCTTTTGTTGTTTCAGAAGTAACACTTCAGAATTGCTTACAGGTGAAATAGATGCGATGGTCTTTATTTGGCAAATTATTGTTATTATTATTTTGTTGTGTTCATCCAAAATTGGAAATGTCAACTCCAATAAAAAAAAGTCAAAGCTAGTTAAAAGGCAAGCCAACCACGAAGCTGAAGTCTCCGAGTCGGGCGGCGATGGAATCGGCGGTCTTCCTTCGTCTCCCGCTCTTAGTCCGTCGGAGACTCCTAAAATTAAGCAGCTTGGTGAGTTAAATCGACCAAAATGTAAGCGGAGCCATGAGGGCTAGTTCCGTTTCGCCGGCTATTCATGAGCGTCCTCCCTCCCTCCCTTCCTTCCTCGCTCTCCGAAGCCATCTTTTTTCCCTGCGCAGCCCTCGATCTCGGCCCGTTCCTGACCGGCGCGGAGTAGAAGGTCAAATCTTGCTGTAGCTCGATCGGGCGTGGATTCTTTTGGCGAGCGGATAGTGTTCTGATACATTTCGGGAATTTGGCAAAATGATGAATATGGTGTGGAGAGATAGCGGGGTTCCGGCGGACTCTTTTTACGAGGCTCGGACTGAGTGCGCCGAGGGCCCTAAGAGCAAGTTCAAAATTAAGGTATGGTTTGGTCGATTTCAGTGTAATTTGTTCGCGGAATGGAATTCTTTTTCTCTAAATAATTCGATGTTTTAGCTCCTCCAAGACGCAAATCTTCTACTTTGATTAGCATAAAAAGGTTATCTTGATTGGCTTTGTGTGGTAAGTGTCTGTATCATGTCAATTTAGCTGTCACATTCTAAGAATGTGGATTTGATCTACAAAACCAGAAGACCAAGAGATATAACAAATTTGTAGTTTTCTCAGAGCTTGATGATACGTTTGTCTTTTCTGAAATTCTCTTTCTAATAAATTCGTGTAGGTTCTGCTTTCCTCGGTGTTTACTAAATCTCTCGATTTACTTTAAAGTCATGTGAGGAAAATGAGAAGCATATAAGTTGGAATGATATGATTCTTTCCCTTTTTAAGTGAAGTTTGAAGGTGCCAATTAGTTCAGCTGGTAAGAATTTTAGGTGTTGCTGACAAGTTTTGGGTCTGGAACCTGCACGAGAGCTTGAGAGATTCCATTATATCTTTGTTAAACTAGTTAGTTTGCTTTCCAGGAGAGAGTATCTTCAGTTTAATTAGATTTCCTTGTGCATTGTTTCTGTTAAAATTCCCTCAAAAATGTTGTTCTAGCTTATTCATGTAGGCTGGAAAGACTCTAAGTGTTCGAAGATGGCAAGCTGCCTTCAATCCAGAAGGTCAATTGGATATTGCTTCAGTTCTCAGCCGAATTC
The DNA here is from genome assembly GCF_044706935.1 of Curcuma longa. Lineage (NCBI taxonomy): Eukaryota > Viridiplantae > Streptophyta > Magnoliopsida > Zingiberales > Zingiberaceae > Curcuma > Curcuma longa. The sequence continues at coordinate 5,496,064 of NC_133875.1, forward strand.
AAAGAGGGGTATGCTCATTGTTTTGCTTTCATCATTTAGGAGCAATAACTTTCCATGATAGTCATGATGTTACAATTGTTTTTGCCCTTTCTACAAACATATCAAGGGTCACATTCTAATACAATTTTCTTTTAATCTATAGGCACAAAACAAACATATAACACTTGATAAGATCCTTTCTCGTTTCCAATTTAATCATATAATGTTTTTCCTATTAATGATGATACCCTCTCATTTTCATTTACTTATTGAATATTAGATGCAAGATATTTAAAACTTTTATAAGGATTCCTTGTCCCTCAGTCTTAAATATTCCCTGATTTATTTTCTCATTGTTGTAGTTCCATTTGATACATTAGGTTTCGCTCAATGTCAATTCCGCAATTTGAGTTTTCTAGTTTATTGTAGTTGACACAATATTATTTTCATTTATTATGCTCCTAGTACTAGTAACTGCAGTTTGATAACTTTGATTTCCTGTATCACATTAATATAATAACTAAATATTTCTTGTTACTATAAACAAATCTTCATAATCATGGCCAAAGTCTATATCTGTTTTTCTAAGTTAACAAAAATTATATGAAAATATTTCATTTTTTTCTGAATATTTTCTAAGTTGAGACAGGCTTATCATGGCTTATTCTTCTATCTATGCACATTAGATTTTTAAAGATGCTATTCATTAATTCACAAGGTCTAACATGACCCTCAAGCTTTTTCATCAAATCTTGGGATCAACATTGGCTATTTTGGTCAAGGTTATTGATATAATCTAATATTGCTATGACACTGTCTCAGGTAGACTTCATGATCAAATTACTTTGCCTTATGAACATTCCTTTCACCATGAATAGTATTCGATAAAATAAATGGTGCATAGTGATTTTCTTGTATTTAAATAGTCCATCTTTCCACAACTAGTAGTTCTATTGCTGTCTTTCATAGACTTCATAGAATCAACTTGACCTGGCTGTATGAACATTCTTCTTTCCATGGCTAGTAGTTTGACATCAGGGAATACTGCATAATTATTTCTTTGAATCATGTGTTCTTGTTCTTGGTAACACAGTACCTTGGTTTCAATTTCAGTTTTTATTCTATGCAAAATAACAAGCAATGCACTTCAATACAGAATCATCTTTGACTCTAATCCACAAAAAACTTGATCAGGGTGTTCATCCTTCTATAAGAGGACAGGTTTGGGAGTTCTTACTTGGATGCTTTGATCCCAAAAGCACATTTGAAGAACGAGAAGAGCTGAGACAACAACGGAGGTATGGCATAACTGATGCAAGATATAGTTTATCTTCCAATTGCCATATTGCGCATGTTTTGTAAATGGAATTAGTATTTTTTTTTGGAATCAAGCTTCCACCTTTGCTTTGGATGATGATAATCCATTTTATTATTTCATGTTGTTTCTCTGACAATTGTTTTTCCTCTCTTCAAGTATAATGGTAAATATAATCACATGTTATGAGTCAGTTCACAGGTTAGGTAGTATAGCCTTGCATACAAACTATGTAAAAGTAAGACAAACACAGTGCACAAGGTTTCTGGCAATTCTGGCATAGGAGGATAAATGTACATGAACTTACCCTCGGATATTAAAGAGGTTTTTTTGTTTCTTTTGTTCAACCTTATTTAATAATTTCATTTATACTTATATATACTAATAGATTTGTAGTGTTACAGAAGTTGCAAGTTACCACAGAAACTGTTGGATCATATTTTCTCTAGCACTTAGCGATCAATCATATGTACAAGCTATAGTGGTCAAGCCATTGATTGTTTTTGTTATTTGCTTTAATAATTTAACAAGTTCTTTGAGATGGACTCTCAACCAAAAGCCTGATAATACTTCATTTTTCTTTAGATTAGTTGGAATAAGGTTATCTGTTTAAAGTCCATATGTGGATTAGTTTTGTTAATTACATTCTGTAGTTTTTGGATGAATAGGGGAAATGTTTACATTTATTAGCATACAGCTAAGGGATATAAATTTGTCATACAGAGTGCAATACGAAAGATGGAAGGATGTGTGCCATGAGTTGGATTCTCATGTCGGCAGTGGAATAATTGTCACAGCTCCATTAGTCACTGAGGATGGTCAACCTATTCACGACCCTTTAGTTCTCATGGAAGCCAGCCCTAGTCAAACTCCTCCCCACAGTGAACAAGTTAATAGTTCTGCTGAAAGCACGGATGTTATGATGGATAAACAAGTGATTGAGTGGAAGCTTACACTACACCAAATTGGTACCTTGGTTTTCCTCTCTTCTATGCTTTGATATGTTTGTTTCCATCAGTTTTTGTCTCTCATGCCCTTTGTTATGCTCGGATATCAATGCATCTTCCCTGTTTGTGCTTGTCAACCTACAATATGAACCAATCAAAATAAGCAGGTTCTATGATATCTACCTAACAATTTTTTTTTTAGAAAATGAGTTTGATACTTCAAGTTGGTGGCCTTGTATATTCTTGATGTTTTTCCCCTGCTAACCATCTATAAAGAGAATTATTAGTTTTTTTTCATTGACTCATGTGGAATATGTTTCAGATCAATCTAAGCATAGTATCTCTAGATAGTAGCTATTCATGGATGGAGGTTTCATGCCACAGATGAGAAAATTAGACTAACTGAGAAAACTATGATGCAATTATTCAGCCAATTACTTAAGAGATGTGTTGTAGCAGAACAGTTCCTTAACAATGGTAATTTATTCAAAACTAAGCTGTTATTTAATTTTATTTGTTATAGGTCTTGATGTGCTCCGGACTGATAGAGGTCTGGTATTTTATGAGAAGAAAGAAAATCTTTCGAAACTTTGGGATATTCTAGCTGTCTATGCTTGGATTGACAAAGATGTTGGCTACTGTCAAGGTGGGAAACAAACCTTCTTCAGCAACAAACTCTAATTTGGTGTTTGATCTAGTCTCCCATGCCATTTTACATGTTTTAGATGGAGACTGAAATCCTTGGTTATTATGTCATTCTAAAGTAGCTGTTCTCTTCCTTTTAATTGCTTCTTTTGTTTTCGTACTCACGAAGCATAATCATCACCCAGCATGAAGTGGTGGTAAAATCAGGAAAATTCACGTTGACATGGTTTTTTCCCCATTGTATGTTACATCAAAATCTAAATAGCTTGAATTATCAGGTATGAGTGATCTTTGCTCTCCACTGATAATTCTTCTTGAAGATGAAGCAGATGCATTTTGGTGCTTTGAGAGGTTGATGCGCAAACTGGTATATATTTTGTTGTCATCTCACTTTGTATTTGTTTATTCTTTGAGATATCCTGCAGTTTCAAGCATTACATCGAGAACATTTAGCTCCTATTGTCTTTAAGTGCTACTTATACCACTGCCTCATGCTCAAATTAGAGCTATAAATGTTTTATAAGAATATCCAAGCCGAAATTAGAGTAATTTCAAATATCTGCTTTGCTTGTGAAAATTTTTGGCTTTTCTTCACATGTGATACTAGGAACAGCTAAAGTTATCGACTATAAATTACAGTGCCTTACTTGTTCTATCATTTTCATCCGAGCAATATATTTTTCAGTTTTCATCTACGCAACAGATATACGAATGTTGCAATAGCAACTTTTAACGAATTGCAAGCACCAGATAGTATTGTCTGCTCCATAGTTGATTAAACTTGCTAAAAGTTAAATACTTTCCACTAGTTAAAACTCCTTGATAGGAATTTCTCTGTTACTTCTATCTGATGTCTTTTAATCACCTCGTTATTTTGACTTCTTAAAGCGAGGAAATTTCAGATGCACAGCAAGCTCTGTAGGGGTGGAGAACCAACTCCAAAGTTTAGCATCCATAACACAAATTTTGGACCCAAAACTTCACCAACACATAGGTATGTGACACAAAAAACTATGGTATGCTTGCATTCATAATGTTTTTTTGTGCGTTAACATGCCTAGATACAGACGATCGTCTGTTAAACATCTCAATTCTCACATTTCAGATATCGATATGGGGTTAAGATGGTATACTATGTAAAATTGTTATTTCATAGAGGGTACATTAGATGCATCAACATTAAAATTACAGTGCTCATGTTTCGTTTTCTATTTTCAAACATCAAAGGATGCCTTCATCATTGAGCCATCTCACTAACCTAACTCTTTCTTCACTTACGCGGGTACTAATTTGGTTTACCTTTACTGTTGAACAGAATCACTGGGTGGTGGTGATTACCTTTTCGCAGTTCGTATGTTCATGGTAATGTTTCGGCGAGAGTTATCCTTTGGTGATTCTTTGTATCTTTGGGAGGTATTGCCACTTAACCTAAACTCGATCCATGCACTCTAATATGCCTATTTAGTTTCTTACCGACTGTTACTACAACTTACATTAAGATGGTTTTCTTATGCAACATGTAAGCTATAGTGAACAAACATCATAATTAGAGAACACTAAACCAATAAATGAACATGGAATAAACATCATATCAAACTTACTGATCGTCGGTTCTTGAGTCATATTACAGTTGTACATATATTTTACATGCTCGATGCTGTCTTATTTGAAATTCTTACAGATGACATGGGCTTTAGAATATCACCCAGATATCTTCACCCTTTATGAAGAACCGGAGTTCTTAGAACAGAATGATGGGTCCAAAAAGAAAGTTAAGATACGCCAATTCGGGAAATTTGAGAGGGACAATATCAGGAATGGAACTAAAACTTCTGAAGCTCCTTTGCCAATCACAGTTTTTCTTGTTGCTAGTGTTCTCAAGGACAAAAGCGCAAAAATACTGCAGGAAGCACGAGGTTTGGATGATGTTGTCAGGGTAAAGAATTGCAAACCTATCCACAACTCTTTTTAATTAGTGAGTTCATTCAATAAAAACTCAGATCTCTCTTATTGCCTTTCATTGATGTTTCCCACAACTCAGATATTAAACGAGATATCAGATTTAGATGCAAAAAAAGCTTGCAGCCATGCAATAAAGCTCCATAAGAAATATTTGAAAATGGTGAGCATTTCATCACAAGAGTTCTTTTCTTGACAATCTCCTTTTCCACAATCATTGTGATCTGTTTCTGTTATCTTCAAGAAATCAGCTTTGCTCACCCTTTTTAAGTGTAGATGTGATATCTAAAGCTGAAAAACACTTTCTGCAATCCCCCAAAACTGCAGGCCAAGAATTCATAACTTCCGGCGCGCCTAGCCTTCTTCGAAGAGTCGATATCCAGCCGCGGCCTAGCTCGACGATTCCTGGGTGATTTCTGAGGGGAGGCAGTCTCACTGGCATAATTTACTTCTAGCTGATTGATTGTATTCTTTTGTGGGCAAAACTCTCTGCCCCTCTGGTTGTCAACCTGATGCATGTAAAGCTCTTCCTTCACACATGTATTCTCCATCTAAACAAACAGCTGTGACTGTAAGTGTTATCACAATCACTATCACTTCGATCAAAAACAAATTGTAAAAGGATTATTTACTTGTAATAAATTAACTCTGCTGATCATATTAATAAGAAGGGATTGTTCATTTTGCATTTGGTTATTGATTGTTTCTGTTGGGTTGCAAGGGTGCAAATATAGTTCTATTCTTTTTAACTCATGATATTTTTCATATGTTTTAGATGTGAGATTTTAGATCCGTGGGATGTCCGAATCCTCGATCCACCAGGACTTCCTGCTCAGTCTACCTGCACCTACTAGGACTTTCTACTCCTCGGTCCATCCGACTTATTAGAACTCGGCTTGGCCACTAGCCGTCAACCACTAGGACTCGGCTGCTCTTCGGTCCAATCTCGAGTCGACTTCGCGAAATTCGAAAAATCGTAATTCACTTCTCTCTAGCGAACGTACCGATTCCAACAGTTTCCACCATTACATGTTCTTATTCGATGATTTATTATTAATATTATTATGAATCAATTCAAACGTTGAGGAACGGGTACAGCTCGTATCGGAAGTTGCAGCTCCCGCTGAGCACTCTCCCGCCCCGCTTGCCGGCGCAGCAGCTCGGCAGCTGGCCGATGACGGCGCCGAGGCAGAGATCGCAGTCCTCCCGCGTTAGATCCCTCGTGCACTGCGCCAGTCCGTACAGCTCCCGATCGGCTCCTGTCTGCGAGATCCCGGCCGCGAAGTACAGGGACGACGCCGCCGCCTCCGCCCTCAGCTTCCCCAGCAGCTCCGCCACCTCGGCGTCGAACCTCGCCGGGTCCGACGAGACGTTGTTCACGTTGTACATGTAGATCTGGTGGTCCAAGTCGACTCTGCCGAAGAAGTCGGCGTCGGAGTACTTGAGCATGCAGTGGTCGAACCAGAGGACGGCCTGCCTGCTGCGGGGGCATAGCTCGCGGGCCTGGGTGCCGGCCGTGGCGAGGCAGGCCCCGCAGTCAGAGCTGGAGACGTCGCCGCGGCAGAGCGCGAGGCCGCTCACGTAGGCGCCGACGCCGCTGCCGAGCGAGCTGACCGCGAAGCCGGCGGCCGTCGGGGCGACGGCGGCGAGCAGGGACGTGAGCTTGCGCAGGTTTTTGTCGAAGGCGCCGTTGGCAGTGTAGTTGCCGGACGTGGAGCAGACGGAGTAGAGAGGTTGGTCGTCGCCGGCGACGGCGAGGAGGACGACGGCGAAGCAGACGAGGAGGCGAAGCGCGGAAGAGGCAGAAGGAGCCATCGTCTACGATTTTCGAGCGAATGCGTTCGGTGAAATCCAATCGATCTGCGCGCGTGAATTTATACGCGAAAGATCGACTGCGATTGCCGGGAAACCGATGCTATCAATCTACCAACTAAATTAATAAATCGCATTTCAATGGAAGCGATCAAGTCATGATCTGTGGAATGGTCAAAGATCGGGTGGAAAACCACTGATGAATAATTATACAAATGATTCAAGAAAAATTCTCACGGCTGTCGTGACTGTTTGATCTTCATCTCCATCTCATCACCATGGATTGAGTATTAATGTTTCCAGAAGGCCGAAGAGAAGAGATAGTAATTAATCAAATGACGGCGGGGTTGAAAATTTCTCTGGTTGAAAAATCCTGACTGGGCTGAAAATTCTCTTGTTATCTACCATATTCTATGAACCAAATTTCAAAAAAGTAATTTTTTTATTATTAAGAAATAACTATGGGCTTATTATCATTTTCAAATGCCACCTTTAAAAAAAATCAAAAAAATATCTCACATCATTTCAGTAAAACTGAAATCCGCCACCTCAACGGCCCCATACGGTTGGCTCGACGACCATCTATGAATAGGTAAATTGAAAAGTTACAGTTGAACACGATGGAGGAGGGTATTGCCTCACCGAAGTCGAGATTCAACCTTTGTCCACTTCAGCAATTCTGCTTCATCGTAACTAACTCAATTATGCCTCGGGGACTCAAACAATATCTCAACATATTTATCTAGTGGTTTTATGCTTTGTTTGGATGGAGTGAGAGAAGTTTTATTAACAGAAAGAAAGAGAGAGGAAGGGAAGGAAAGGGAGGAGAAGGGAAGTATTTATGTTATCTTTATTTGGGAAGTAAGGAAGGTTCATTAATGTAATATGTATTATCTTGTTTGAGAGGAAAAAAAAGAAAGAAAATGAAGGTTAAATATATAAAATTATAAAAATACTCTTACTTCTTAAAATAAATCTACATGTGAAAAAAATATGTATAGCCATTAAATCGATGTAACATGTAAGATTTTTTTTTTATCAAAACCGCTTTATGAGATCAACTAAAATTAATATTTATGACTTAAATAAATAAAAAAAGTTTAAAAATAATGAGTAGACATACAATAAATATACGAGATATAGAATCTGTATACTTTGATACAACAAAGGATAAATTAATATTTTTATAAAAATTTATTGATGTAAGAAAGGAACGAAAAGATCGTGCATGCAACTAAAGAAATTAAAAAAATTAGATTAAATAAATTATTTAAGAATTAATATTTTAAAACAGGGATAAAATTAGAATAAATAATATTTAGAGTTATTACAAGAAAATCTACCTTTTCATAGGTAAGAAAAGTTAAAATTTACTCTTCCCTACCTTTCCCTTCTCTTCTCTCACTCCTTTCCAAATAAAATCAAAATTCCCTTCTGAGGCTTTGCCAAAAAGCATTTTGAGGGTGAATGAGTCCACCAGATTTGACTCATCTAGCCCGTAGGCATGGCTACGGTAAAGGCACATCAAATCCGTTGATAGCTGGCCACTTGCTAAAAGTGCGCAGGTTCTTCCAGGATGAGGGCATGCTACGTGACATCTTGGACATGATGGAGGCTCTTGGGGGAGGTGATGCGGCGCTGCTGATGTGCTGATATGGTGATGTGCTAGCGGATAAAGCAGGAGGTTGAGTTGATGCAGCAGGAGGTTGAGCTGATGCTGGAGATGTGCTACTACTGAGCAGGTACTGTTGAGGTGCTAGCGGCTACGGCAAGAGGCTGATGAGATATAGATGGTTGAGGAGGAGCTGATCTGGATATGCAGGAGTGACTCACATGATACGATGGGTGTGAGACATATTTGACACCTGCATGATAGACAGACCGACAGAGTATGAGTGACTTTGATATTGTTTGTACACATGAGAGCACTTACATGTTTGGCCATGACACTTACTCAGATCTGACAGTTCGTCAGACATGACATGAGATAGTGTCATTGGTTTCACCTTGTACACCTGTGCTAGTTTGATGATATATATTTTTACCTTTCATCAATCAAAAAAAATTCCCTTCTCCTTATTTATCCTTCCTTCCTCTTCCCTCACTTTCTCCCAAACAAAGTGTTAAAGTCAATCAATTTAATTTAATTAAAATTACTATGTATAATAAAATCATTTCAACTTAATAAAAATAAATTCCAAATTATTATAACATATAGTTGTTGACTTGTTGCTATAATTATACATCTATTTGTAATAGTTATTAATAGTAACGGCTACAATAATATTATTTTAATTTTAATTAATTTAATAAAAATATTTTAATATAATAATATTTTATATATAATAAGCGCCTTTCTATTTTTGCCCAATAACGTTTGCGACAAAACGCCCATGGTTCTTTGTGGAGCCCATTGCAAATTGGAGCATTTCGTAAATAACAGTAAATTTCTGAAAATTTCTGATAATAAACAAACCTTATGGGTGGATTTGCAAAGGTGTTTATTCGGATTTAGATTTTGTCCGATACAAGCCCAGCCAGCGTTTGATCCTGCCCGTCCAGCGCGGATCACATCTCACGGTCGTCACCGCCGATCCGTGTGCTCCTGATTCATTGGTCCCGATCGCTCATCAGCTGCGCTATTTAAACTGCCTCGATGTGCTTCTTCTTCTTCTGCTGGCCAGCACGCCCTTTTTCCGGCCTCTCCGTCGCCATTTTATCTTCTTCTCTTCTGCTTGCTTCGCAATGGCGGGGAGAGGGAAGACGCTGGCATCCGGGGCCGCGAAGAAGGGGACTTCGCGGAGTAGCAAGGCCGGGCTCCAGTTTCCGGTCGGCCGGATCGCGCGGTTCTTGAAGACCGGCAAGTACGCCGAGCGAGTCGGCGCCGGCGCCCCCGTGTACCTCGCCGCCGTACTCGAGTACCTGGCAGCTGAGGTTTGCTTTTCTAGGTTTACCTTTTTTGGATGTCTAATGTTGTTCGGATGCCATGATGCTTAGTTTAGGGTTCAAGATTGGATTTTTTTGAGTGATTTTGAATCGATTTAATGCTTCGAATCTCTGCTCTGCAGTTTAATCCGATCATTTCCTTTCGATTTCTCTTGTTGATGTTCTCTTCAGGTTCTGGAGTTGGCGGGCAATGCGGCGCGGGACAACAAGAAGAGTCGCATCGTGCCAAGGCACATCCAGTTGGCGGTGAGGAACGACGACGAGCTAACGAAGCTGCTCGGATCCGTGACCATTGCCAGCGGCGGCGTGATGCCCAACATCCACAACCTTCTCCTCCCCAAGAAGACGTCCAAGCCTTCCGGCGCCGGCGACGACGAAAGCTGAATCCTCGACAGCCATAAATACCCTTCCTTCAACTCATCAGTTCCACCAAGATGACGACGTGCTCTCTCTGATTAGGTGTCTTAGCTTCGTTGCAATTGTTGGGAGTTTGTTGAGTGGATGATCGTCTGCAGATAGAGTAGATGTACAAACTGATGCTTTAGGTTGCTATTTTTTTGCTGTTTTTGGAAAATTATCTGGCTTTGTACATGGTGGAATGATCTATGGCTGGAAAAAGATAACTCTCTTTTATGACAGAAACTTATACAGAGAAGAAGATCGTCGCCGCCTCTCAGCTTTCACTCTGAATTGACACATCGTACTGATAAAATTGGTTAGACTCGGTACTTCTATGATTATGATCAGGTGGGATTTTTCATTCCTCTCTTTTTTAGTGATTATCATTTTGACAGAAAATTCCTTATTTATGTCCCGTTCTCTGGTGCCAATGAGCGACAGTGAAACATGCCAACGATCAAGGACAGAATTAGCTACGAGAGTTATGGATTGGTTGAATACTCCGTCAGAACTCAAGCATTTGTTCTTTCGAATGACAATCTCTAAAGCGAAGAAAACGTAGCTATCGCAAAAAAATCATTTTTTTAAGAACTCGAGTGAGCACAAGAACCCTAAATCCAGGAACAGGGAACGGGGAAGGAGCAGACGATCGCAAATTGGCGTGGAGGGGGGAGAGATCGAAGGGTGCGAAAGGTACCTCGAACGGCCGGCGGAGGGATGAGGGTTCCATTGGGCAGCAGCTGGCTGTCGCCGGAGGCTTCAGCGCCGTCCCTTCCCAACTCGTCCTTCCCTCCGCACCCGGAAGCAACATCGACAACGCGTACTGGCTTCTCTCTTCCTCGATCTTTTACCCACAGTCGATTCACAATTTTGATCTTCCTCTTTCCTTTTAAACTATCCGGTTCTAGTTGGATTTAAAGGAGTTAATCATAATTTTTATATGCCAATACGAATTGAATCTATTTAAATTTTTATATATAGAATTTGATTCTTTGTTCCTCATTGATAAATGAGGAATTAGTTGCCGTCTAACCCTGGAGGGTTACATAGGTTGCGCAGGTCAGATAGACAGATTTAGCTAAACAGGTCGAATGGGCCGCGTAAGGGATGATTGAGATTCGGTCCATAAGGTAATATTGATCATGGACCCCGGGACTAATTAGGTTCGATTGTCTATTGACTTACCCTGTCACATCAACTCCAGACAAGACTTACCACATCACCCCTCAAGCACGTAAGACAATAACACAACTCTTCACACCCTTAGTCTTCTAATCGAAGGAGGTTATATCCACCTATACCGAGTTGCTCTCGACAATGAAGTAGCCTGCTGGCTCAACACCAACTGTATGCATCAAAACCATGAACTCTTGTTGCTTATATTCCGATAACAGTAAAAATCATACTGTGTTAACACCACTAAACCATATTATTATCCAGTCTTGAACATCTAGGGCCATCCTAATTCCCAACAAATTTGGTGCTGAAGTTGGACGTGGATGAGAAAGGATTGTATAGTTATTCTGGTCAAATATCGCGGATGGTCAAACTATCAATCAGCGGAACAGTCCAACGTGTGCGGCCTCCTGGATGAGTTAGGATGTAGAAGATGATGAGAACCTGAAACACGCTAAGGAGAGGTTAGACTGGTGTCGGAGAGTCTCGACAGATAACTCCGACGTTCAAGTTAGGATTTCGGAAGAATCATGAAAATATGGACCAGAAAGAAGATAATAATAGCAGAATTTTTAGAGTCGAACCCAGAATAAGGTTCTGTGTTAGGCTTCTTATAGTCTGCTTAAGGCATCTTCACGTTGGATAGGATAACGCCTTATAGTAATCTGCAAGGGGACCAGATCCGATAACAATTTCCTTTTGGCCTTATGTGCAAAAAAAGAGGTATCTGAGGGGACCAAATCTGATAACCTCGTAACCGTCTGTTCATTCTTGGGCTGCTGTATCCGTGAGAATATTCACGTTCCCCTATAGTATGCCATATAAGATAGTGATTCATAGAAGACGTGAAGGGAGAGCTTAGGATGGAGTTAGCTGAGGCGGAGTGGCCAAGACGAGACTTAAGGCTGAGATGACCGAGGCGAGATGACCAAAATGTTGAGACGAGACGACCGAAGCGCTGAGACTAAACTAGTTGAGACGAGATGACAGAGATGATCGAGACGAGATGCAAGGCCGAGATGATCGAAGTGAGACTCGTGCTGAGATGACCGAGAGGGTCGAGCTGTCGAGACGAGCCTGGCCGAGATGACCGAGACACCGAGACGAATCTGGCCGAGATGGCCAAGATGAGACGCGAGGCCCAAGTGGAGGTCAGGACTGAGCTCATGTGAGCCCGAAGTATGATTTGAGTCCGAGGTGAAAGATATCTCACCATGGTGTGATCGGGTCCATGTTGACCAATCTTCCCAGATCGACCTAGACCTTGATCTTCGCTTCAAATTCTTAAAATGCAATATAAGAGTTATTTGGTTAAGAGTTCTGTTCTACAGCAAACTTTTAATCCACTGATGCCTTTTATAAGAGTTATTTGGTTAAGAGTTCTCTTCAGTATGACTGTATGAGCAGCTAGCAATCAAGTCAACTTTATCAGGTCTTACACGAGCATTATTTCGTCTATATTTAGTCACTTAATTAAGCACTTCTCTGTACAGCGTTCAATACTGTTCTTTATCGGATGATTGAACCAAACACATCAAGAACTACTTCCATGTTTCTAAACTGCAGATTTATGTACACAGCAGAACCCAAACAGAAAAAGAAAGGAGACACAAATCAACTTCATTAATTTCTTCAGGCTTCCATCGCATAAATCAGCTTCAGAATATGAAGGCGGCTGGAGCAAACGTTGGCACAACTTTAGCCATTCCATAGAGCCTGAAATCCATCAAATTCTGGCTTTATCATCAACAAAATTGTATATAAAAATATAAACGACACTGCAAGAATTGCCCAGTGGCCAATTCTTCAATCTACGAACGTCTGACAAAATCTACGACAAGAGATTGCTCGTGCTTGAGAAAATTTTCTAGAAATGGAAAGAGACAGACCCGTAGTCCTCCTTGGAGGAGCGCGGCACGACTCTGCTGGTGGATTTGGCCCTCGACTTGCGCTGCCCGCCGCCGCCGCCAGCGGCCTTGGCCGTGCCATCCCCGGCGAACAGAGCGACGTCCTCCGAGATCGCCACCAGTGACGGCCGCCACGGCGCCGCCCTTCTCCGGTTCCTAGCCGACACGGTTTGTCCCGCCGCCCGATCCGTCGTCGGCGACCGCCGGCCACAGGGGAACTCCAGCACCGTCATCTCTGCTTGGTAGACACAAATTGGCCAGTCTGTCACTATAAAAAACGCGGGTGATTCACTGAAATGACCGAATTGCCCTTCATGCGTGGATTTGGTTTACCGCTTTGTGGTCGTGATCAACGGCTGAGATCGGTTTGTCGGCAGAATCTCGGATTCTCCACCGTTAGATTACAATCCAACCTTGGAAGAGATGATAAATTTTGGGGAAAAAATATATTAAAGTTGATTCTTTTATCCCCTCTCCTTATTATTTTTTTACACTTTTTATAAAATTTAAAAATTTCTAATTGTAATATATGTAAATTTATATAAATAAGTTTGGTAAATATAAAATCCATGATGAATTCATTGAACCTTCCAAAGTTCATCTAATAATTAGTGCCTTTTTTTTTTTTACATTTCATTGTCCATTTAGAACACATTTATGTTGATCGATGCATGCAAATATATGCAAATTGATCAACTTGCCATTGCTATGGATGTCCTATTCACTATCCGTGTCAAGAAAGAAAGCCCCAAGAATGAAAAATTCATAATTATTTCAGGTGGAATCTGTCACTCAGCGGCTCCACATGATTTGTTTTATGATCATATGTGAGGAAGTAAATCAAGAAGTTGCAGTTAGTCACGACGGAGAAAAATATTACTTCAGTTTTGTCGAAATTTGATCTTTGTCCACTTCAACAATTCTGTTCAATCGTAACCAACTCAATTATGTCATGAGATGAAAAGTTCATAATTATTAAAGCTACACATCATTATAATTAACATAATATAAGTTAATTGAGGGCTCAAGATTCACTTAGTGCCCATATCTTTGCCTTTTTTTTGCACTCCACCACAAAAGCTAGATGAAAGAAATCGACAGTGACAAGTATAATCCAACCACTTTAATATTAAAATGACACACTATATTTTAAAAATATTCTTGTTTTGATATTCTAATTAGAGAAGATTTAGCCAAAGCTATTATAATAATAATATTGGATAAGGGTATTTTTGAAATATAATTGCACATGTTCCTTTGTCCAAACTTTATCATCACAATATGAAAATATTTAAGTTAAAATAAATTGTTTGGGTTTATCAATTGTCCAATAGACTAATTAGAAATTAATCCTAGAAATCAATTACCAAATTAGTAAATTTAGATACATTTATATTGTACATTTTAGTTATTAAATTCGTTGGCGGTTTGAGCACCGAACCGCATCGAGTTGGACCGGGCTTTGGCGGCCCGGCCCATCCATTGAGGCCGGAGTGAGGTGAAGCTCCAAGGCATCCGCCTCCTATGGCAGCGAAGAGAGCGAGATGGAGATCGAGATGGCGACGGAGAAGAATGTCGAGCGGCTGCTCAACCGGGTCTCCCTCGTCTTCGCATCGAGCGGCCGATTCCTTCGCCGCCCTGTTCGCCATCCTGCACTCCGCCCGTACCCTCTCCAAGTCCACCAACGCCCTCTGCGTCTCCGCCGGGGCGGGCCGAGGTTTCCGCCCTACAGGAATCTGGCGTTTCCGACGTCGCTGGCGTTGACACTATCGACTTCCACATTATCGTCCACCGCGCCGACCCCCACAACCTCCCCATCTTCGACAATGTCTTTGATCTCGTCTTCAACACTGGCGCAAGCGCAACCGAGGCGCTGTTCCTGATGGAGCGCACCGTACGCCGAGGCAGGGCCATCGTCCTGGGGAAAAGGCATCTTGGCTTAACGAAGGTATGCACTACACGATTTTTTTTTTTTGATTGATCTGTGTTGATTTAGAGAAAAAGACTGGTTCGTAGTCTCCAAATATGTTCAATTGGTATAGATCTGTAGATGTGATCTTTCTTTGTAATGCACCTTTAATGGTGTGATGCCATACACTACTATATATTGTATTACTTAGATCAAATTAAAGTCTAAAAAGTACTTCTTTGAGAGATTAGTAGTATAGATATCTATGAAAGTGCAAGAAAAAATAATGTTAATTAAGGTTAATTCATGTAATAATTTGATGGGTTTCTGGCATTCAGATCCAACATTGGTATTTGATAATGTAACCTGTGTCTTGGTGTCTTATCAGTTACCTCAAGTTCTTGAGGATATTTGGCCAGAATCGTTAGGAATCCCATCTTCCTCTGTTTATTTGTGGATGATCCTTACTATCATCTTTTCAGAGCCTCCTTCAGTACAACAGAGAGGATGCAGGTGCTTATGTGTATGCAATCAATTTAAATATCATATAAGGTGTAACTATCAACAATCAATTTTGAATAGAATTAGTATTTAACAGATATCTCCATATAAAGATGCTTAGTGGCTATGTACGAACTCGATCTGATCTAAGTGCCTGACAGTTGTGAGAAAACATAATACGCGATCAATATGGGTGTCGAGGGTCTATTGTATCAGTGTGTGTCGATAACTGACACATGTACAAAGGGTATAGATGAAGGGTTCAACTTTCAGAGCAAAACTGAATGGCTAGTCTGATTTAGTTAACTGATTCCTGCCTTAAAGAGAATGAAACCTATATACATTACATGCATTATGAGAATTGATATGTGTAAGGCTTCAATTCTCCATAACACATTGAGCCATATAAATTGGTTTGTGAAGTGACATTTAACCTTCAATCTCCAACCATTTGATTTATAAATGCCTTGCCAGGTCTCATATGGGAATTGTTCATGTTGATTGTTTCAAAAAGCAGCTTTAGTAGCTCTTCTTGTGCATTCAGAATGCAAAGGTTCATTACTTCAAAATCATATCACTTATTGAGCCAAAATTTATAGCAAAAGGAAAAAAAAAATCCAAGTGGAATCTATTGTTGGTTGGTTTGAGAGACAGACTTTCGCCAAATAACAAGTCCTAATCCAATTTAGGTTAATTAAGTTGGAGTATTATATGTCATGCTTTATATTCTATGAATTTTTTAGCTTGATTATTTGGATGTATAACTGATACTTGTAAATTTATAATATTGGAATTATGAATTGCTTTGGTTGGCTAATTTAAATGTTATGTGACTAGTAAAACATTTTATATGGTTTCTTAGGCTGATAAATTCGATAAATCATGTGGTAAACATACTTCATTTGCATCCAGCAGCAGCTCAATCTCACACTAAGACCTTGCTCACAAGGACAATCCTGAAAGCAAAACAAGAAAGTGATCATCTGAGTTTCCGGGAGCTCTCAGTTGGTGTTAGAAGCAATTTCTCAAAGACTTTGCACTTGCAATTCCAAGTCATACTGGAAAAGAAAGCCTTGTAAGTTTTCTTTATGTGGTTGACATGTTGATCCATGCTTTAGTTTGAAAAGTCGGTTTAGCATTTGATGTTTTGTGCCCAAATCTTAGTTAGAATAGGCTACTTAAAGCCAACAACACTAGCAGATTTTTATTGGATAAATAGTAGAATGGAGGAGCACTTGAGCAAATGCTATTGCAAAACCAGGCCACGATAATATCAGTAGAACACTAATTGATACATGGACAGCTTGTCCTGTATATAGGTCATCTGTGACAACAATCACTAGTTCATATAGTTTTGCACAAATACAGAATTATGACAATAATCACGACTAAAAGATGTCATCATACTTTAAATTGATTTAGATAGTTAATAACAAGGTGAAAGTTAACCTCCCATTCTCGATTGAATGAATGCTTCTGAGTGCAAAACCTCCCATTCCTGATTTCCCTGAATCATCTACTTCCCTGTTTTCCAGTAGCTTTCTTTAACCTGACCTAGGGCCATGCATTCAAGTATTGTGATATTCTGTAATGCTTTGACTTCTGTTACTTTGACTATTTGTATTACAGTCAACGCGGAGTTCTCTGAAATGGATATTCTAGCCTGTTTTTTTTTTTGGAGACAAATCAACGTGGAGTTCTCTGAAGTCTGAACCCCTTGCCATCATTTTTTCTTCTGTCTATATCTGCAGCTAGCAGTCCCAACATCTTAAGAGGAAGACAAAGTCAACTCATAACAAGTAAATGCTGAACGAAACTCTCTATTGATAGATAATATAAAATTTAAAGGACGGTTCTTTCAGTACAATTTTTTTTTAAAAGTTGGTACCAATTATACATGCACGTTTAAAATGAACAAGTTATTGAAATAGTTGTTTAAATTAGTTTCGAGTTTCAGCTTTGTTTAAATTTCACTTTAACTTGATTGATTTAGTTGTTATTAATCTTTGTTTAATTGATTAATGGGAGTGATGTTTCAACTTTATTTATTTGTTTGTTTTGAGAATATGAGCAGTCGTTCAAATTTAATTAATTAATTAATTTGTAAATATTAAACGAATATAAATAAATTTTTATAAAGACTAAACATATGAATATTTGATTGAGTTCTATCAATACGGTTGAAGGCGGCGATGGATTGAAGGCGAAGGGGGTTGACTTGTGTGGTTTTGAAATTTGGTAGGAAAAAAAGGCTATTCATGGATAATGGATTTGAATAATATTAAAGTTTTTTTACTTGGTTGAATAATATTCATGATAATGAAATTTGGAAAAAAAAACTAATAATTTAGCCGCCAGCAGTTCATCTCTTCCAGGAAAGTCCTTCACATTAATTGATCAATTCTCCATCCTCCAGTCGCATTGATCGCCCTTCATTGATTCACGATGAGCAGAATCATCTTCCTTCTTGTCGGCGTCATGCTCTTCTCTTGCTCCACCGCAGACGACACGTTAACTCCGGGCCGGCCTCTCACTGACGACGGCGAAGCAAGCTTGATCTCCGCCGGCGGCAAGTTCCAGCTGGGCTTCTTCAGCCCCGCCGGATCGAGCAATCGCTACGTCGGCATATGGTTCCGCAACATCTCCGTCGACTCCGTCGTGTGGATCGCCAACCGCCGGCGTCCCATCGCCGGCACATCAGGCAGCCTTTCTCTCACAGCAAACGGAACGCTCCTTATCGCCGACGGCAACGGAACCGTCTACTGGACCTCTTCCACTGAGATCGCCGTTGCTAACCCGTCTGTGCAGCTTCTGGACGACGCAAACTTGGTGGTCAGAGAGGCCGGCGGCGACAGGAACAGCTACCCGGCGTGGCAGAGCCACGACTTCCCGACCAACATCTACCTCGCGGGCATGAAGATCGGGTGGAACCTCACGAGCGGGCTCAACCGCCGGCTGACGTCCTGGACAAGCGTCACCGATCCGGCGCCGGGGAACTACACATACGGCATCGAGAAACAGGGCAACGCGCAGGAGGTCGTGTGGCAGGGGACGCAGCCGCACTGGCGGTCGGGGCCATGGAACGGTCTCTACTTCAGCGGCGTCCCGGGGACCGTGGCGGAAAGCCTGGTGCGCTACGAGTTCGTGGTGGACGAACAAGAAGTCGTCACATGGTTCGCCGTGGAAGATCCGTCCGTGATCTCTAGGCAGGTGCTGGCGCCTGACGGGCGGATGCGGGGCGAGGTGTGGATGGAGGAGACGCAGACATGGAGTGTGCGGTCGTACGTTCCCAATGACCCCTGCGACGTCTTCTCCGCCTGCGGCCCCAACGCGGTCTGCTACCCCAACATCTGGCCTATGTGTCAGTGCCTGCCGGGGTTTCGCCCCCGGAATCCGCGGAACTGGGACGTGATCGGAGATCCCTCCGACGGCTGCGTGCGGACAACGGCGCTGGATTGCCAGAACGGAACCGACGGGTTCTTTCAGCAGAGCAGCGTGAAGCTGCCGGACACGACAGCCTCGGCAGTGAACCGGAGCATGAGCCTGGAGGATTGCCGGAGCTGGTGCTTGGGGATTTGCTCCTGCACGGCGTACGCGAGTGCCAATCTCAGTACCGGGAGCGAAAGCGGCTGCATGATTTGGACGTCCGGACTCGCTGATATCAAGTTCTTCTACGGCAGTTCGTCAGCGCAGCCTCTCCATGTCAGACTCGCCGCCGCCGATCTGGCTGCAGGTCAGTGATCAAACATGAAAAATCTATTGCTAGATTTAACAGTGAGAATCCTAAATTATGCCGCCGGTTAACTTGTCGACACATTTCCGCGTCAGTCACGGAGCCGATGGAGTCTGGCCAACGTCGTGTGCGCACGATCATCATCACCATCTCCTGTGTAGCAGCTCTTTGCTTACTTTGCGTCGCTAGCTGTGTTTGGGCAGCAAAGAAGAAGAAGAGTAAATGTCAACCAATCTCTACTCATCTTAGATTTTGTAACTTGACATATCGATTCATTTCTGGTGTCTTATTCTTCGCAGAGCATCGTTCCAATGAAGAAGTAGAAGAGGAAAACTTGGACCTGCCGTTATTTGATTTACGCACAATTGCAGAGGCCACTGGAAACTTTTGCATCGACAACAAGCTTGGAGAGGGTGGATTCGGTCCTGTTTATAAGGTATTTGGGAGTGATTGTCACTGCAAGCATTCCAATTCAGTGAAGGTAGAGATTTAATTTGTGACTGAGTTTCGATATATGATATATGTGCAGGGAAAGTTGAAGGAGGGTCAAGAAATAGCTGTGAAGACGTTATCGAAGATGTCGACGCAGGGCACTGATGAGTTCAAGAACGAGGTGATGGTGATCGCCAAGCTGCAACACCGGAACCTCGTTCGACTTCTTGGTTGTTGCATTCAAGGAGGAGAAAGAATGTTGATCTACGAGTACATGCTCAATGGAAGCTTGGACACCTTCTTATTTGGTTAGTTAGATACTTAAATCTCTTGCGATAAGACTCAGGTTAAGTTAATATACAAGATCTTTGATTTTCTCTTGGCTCCTTATCGACCAGATAAGGATAGATGTCGATTGTTGGATTGGAGAATGCGATACAACATCATACTTGGCATTGTTCGAGGTCTTCTTTATCTTCACCATGATTCTAGATACAGAATCATACACAGGGATTTGAAAACTAGCAACATACTTCTTGATAAGGATATGAATCCTAAAATATCTGACTTTGGCATGGCAAAATTATTTGGCGGAGATGAAACAACAGGAAATACCAAGAGAGTCGCAGGAACATAGTAAGTTTTTCAAATCACTCTTTCATTACCTTACTTGGAGAAAAGTAAAAATTTCAAATTGATTTTATAATTCATTAATATTTTGATGCAGTGGATATATGTCTCCAGAATATGCCATGAATGGAATATTTTCAGTGAAATCTGATGTATTTAGTTTTGGAGTATTAATGCTTGAGATTATAACCGGCAAAAAGAATAATGGAGCTTATCAATCCGTTCATCACCAAAATCTTCTAGGAGAGGTAAGAAGTAAATATTTAATATCGGATAAAAATTAGAAGAGCATCTTAAATTTATAAAATTATGAAATATGACTGTGTATTATATTTTTTTTTCTTTAGATTTGGAGCTTATGGAAAGAAAATAGAGTTGCAGAAATAGTCGACGATTCAATCCATCATTCTTGTCCCTTCGATGAAGTTTTGACATGTATAAAGGTTGGACTTTTATGTGTTCAAGAGCGATCAGAAGATAGACCGATAATGTCCGTCGTGCTACAAATGATGTTGGGAAGTAATAGTTCTCTATTACCCGAACCCAAACAACCAGGGTTTGTTGTTACTGGTAATCAAAATGACAATGATTCATCGGGTGCTTTGTTATCAATCAACCGCTTGTCTGTGACAATATTAGAAGGACGATAATGGTAGCTATTAGAAATACCATTAAATTTTGTAAAAGATATGTTATTCTTCATAAATTAATAAATAGATTATTTTTTTTATGCATTCTGAGTTTTTATCGTCGTCAAGCAACACAAATCACTCCTAGTTCATTCACAGATCTCTAAGCTACATGCCAACAAAACAAAAATGCAGCTTGTCTTGCAGCTTTGAGAAAACTTTTAAAGCAGCATAAACACAGTCAAATATATATGAATATATATGATGGTGTTCTTTCTTCGGAAGTGCATCTCCTTTTGCTTGTGTTCTATGAATCAAAGCTTGTTATATAGTTAAGAGCGGTGTTTCTGATGTGACCTCTTTGATAGTCAAGTCAGCGGTGGGCTAAGGTATGAGACTCACAGACATGCTCGAGAGAGTGAAAGAATCAAGAAAAATGAAAAAGATTTATCTTCGCGCGAGAGAAGAAAATCGTATTTTCATGGAATCTTATGTAACCACGGAGATGAAAGGTCCACATAAGCTATCACATGTGCAATCGCATAAGCGAAGCGTTGCCCATCGACCAACTGCATGCACGAGATGCCACGTCACAGGCAACAATAATTGATTCATACTCCTGATACCGTTAAGCCATTATCCAAGTGTCGCTCTTCAAGTAGGCAGCCTCGTTATGATCAATTTTGCATTAGTGGATGTCGGAGGTTGAAGTCAGAAAGAACTCACTCAACTAGGATTCCTCGTTATCTAGGAACCCATATATATGATCGTTCGGATAGATGAGGTTGAGGTTTGGTGGGACCCTATTGTTATGGAGGGCATCATCCAACATACAGGCCTAATATCAGGCGACGATCCGACTGAATTTACTCGAGCAAGATGAAAAACTTAACTCATTGCAGTTTTAGTGGAAGAGAAATGGAGGTTTAAGGGGGAAAAGAGGGGATAACAAAAAAGAGGTTGGATAACAATTTACTTTGTTTGGTAACATTTTAAAGATGTAATGTAATGTAATTGGATTACAAAAGAGGAATCAAGATATGTAATCTGGATTACAAAGGAAATAGTATGTAATCCAGATTACATTACAGATTCTATTTTTATCGTACCAAATATACCCTTCCACTTTATTAATAAAATTAATAATTTTATAAAATCAATAATTTATTAATTATAATTAATTATTAATTATTAATAAACTTAATTAAAATAA
Organism: Curcuma longa; assembly: GCF_044706935.1. Classification (NCBI taxonomy): domain Eukaryota; kingdom Viridiplantae; phylum Streptophyta; class Magnoliopsida; order Zingiberales; family Zingiberaceae; genus Curcuma; species Curcuma longa. The sequence continues at coordinate 5,518,196 of NC_133875.1, forward strand.
TTAATAAAAGTATTAATAAAATAATAATTGTTAATTATTAAAATAAGTATTAATAATTATAATTAATAAAATAATTAAAATAATAAAATTAATAATAATAATTATTAATAATTTAAATAAAAATTATTTATTATTATTAATTAATAAAATATTTATTAATTATTTTAATAATTTTTATTTTATAATTTTAATTAATAATTAATTATTAATAAAATTAATTAAAATAATTAATAAAAGTATTAATAAAATAATAATTATTAATTATTAAAATAAGTATTAATAATTATAATTAATAAAATAATAAAATTATTAATAAATTAAAAATAATTAATTAATTATTAATAATTAATTTTAAAAATTAATAGTTAATAATAAATTATTAATTATTAATTATTAATTATTAAAAATTATTAATTAATTTTAATTAGTAATTAATAAATATTTTAATAATTTTTATTTTTTATAATTAATAAAATTATTAAATAATTATTAATTTTATTAATAAAAATTATTAATTTTATTAATAATAAAAATTAAAAATTATTAATTATTAATTATTAATAAAATATTTTATTTTAAAGATAATAAAAATAATCTTTATTATTAAATTTATTTTTATTTTATTTTAAAAATTAGGAGGGTATTATTGGTATTTTATAATAATAAAAATTAAATTCCTTACTGAAAATAATGTACACCAAACACTGTAATGTAATCATTCTTGTAATCAAAGATTACATGCATTCCTTCAACCAAACATAGTAATGTAATCAAGATTACATTACATTACATTACAAACTTGATTACATTACAAGTGTGATTACATTACGTCGTACCAAACGTAGCCTTAGATTAAGAGAAACGAAATGATAAACAATATGCCATTTAGTATTATTAGCTAGTTCATGGACTTTTACAATATCTTGCGATCCTACAACAATTAGTGTCCTCAAGCCATGAACTATCTAAAGAGGATGAAGAATTATCCACCCCTCGGGGCAATGGTGCCGCTGTTAAAGTCCTTTGATGGATTTCAAAATTTTCAAATTCAAGATTCAATTGCGGTACATTGCAGAGATGATTTTCCTCTAGTGAATAACAGATAAGATAAAGTGAACTATCTGAATGGATCACCGCGAGTGCTTTCTGAGTTATTATGATGGTCGATGAAAATTTTTTATGGGATCAGATTGATCATCTTCAAAATTAGTCCGTATAAATTGAATACCTACCAATTTTAAAAAATAGAGTTATCCTTAAATCATAAGAAAATAATGGCATGAAAAGATTGTAGCTTTGACTACCACTTGTGTCCATTGAATGAGTGAAGAAATCTTGAACCATAAAGGATTGAAGTAGTCTTCTCTTATGCCCATCTCGTGCAAACCATAAGTAGGTTTGACTTTCATATTTGGTACCCCTATAATAATATGCAATTAAGTAGATTTGACTTTCATGTTTGGTACCTCTATAATAATATGCAATTAAGTAGGTTTTACTTTCATGTTTGGTACCTTTATAATAATTTGCAATTAAAGAAGTCAGGATAGTCTAAGAGATCGAGGCATGTGAGCCGGGCCGATTAAGGTCTGATGGTCTGAAAGGAAAAGGATGGACGGAGGATATTGGACTCGATACTTGGGGCTCGATTGTAGGAGTGCTCGGGAATGAGGTTTTCGACACTCAGAGAATTATTTTAGGAAGGAGGGGAGGGCAATGAAGGTGATCAATGAGGACAAATATTAATCGTTACATGAGGAGATGATCGAGGAATTGTTCCCAAAATCATAATGTCATAATTAGCTCCTATAAAACAGGACAGGTAAGAATATAATTTTTTTCTTCAATAATCTATTTTATCCGAATCTTTATTTTCTATTCGGAAGCCTCACTTAAGAACCGAGAGGTTATGCTGGACCAGACTAGTGCCCTCTAAGTGAGTTCATGTTAACCTTGAGTAGGAACTTATTCTTTGGTCTTGGAAGGATTAAGGAGTGTTCGTGTCAATGTTTGAAGAATAAATTAAATTAATAAATGGAGTAAAACATACAAATAAAAAGAGATACAAAGAAGATAGGTTTTTAATTTTGAATTTTATAAATGAACAAAGGTCAACGCATGGATTATTCAGCATGAGATCATGATCGGACTATTTACAGCAGCGGTCTTTTTGATTTACTGACTATAATTTTGTCTTCATTTTCCGGCGACTTCGCTGACTTTAAATCTGTATTTACTTCTTCTGTTCGATGAATTCCACGCTAAGCTCACGATGCTATGAGAGGGATTGCATTCCTTCTCTACCCCTCAGTCTCTTCTCTTTCTCGATCGCCGGCGACAGGTTGACTCCGGCGCAGCCACTGCTCGACGACGACGGCAGTGGAAACTTGGTCTCCGGCGGGAGGTTCGAGTTGAGGTTCGCCCTGCTTGTTGGAGTTTTGCATTTGCCCTAAGCCCTGCTCAATTCACGCAGAACCGCTGCGTCGTCGGCATTTGGAATTCCATGCCACAATTCTCCATCCTCCAGCCGCATTGACAACATCATAATTCAACTTATTTAATTTGATTGACAGGATCATTCACGCTATCATGAGCAGAATCCATCTTCCTTCCAGCCGCTTCGCCCTTCTCATCATTCACGGCGTCATTCCTTCTTCGGTGCCTTGCTCCACCGCAGAAGGCACGTTAACTCCGGGCCGGCCTCTCACTGACGACGGCGAAGCAAGCTTGATCTCCGCCGGCGGCAAGTTCCAGCTGGGCTTCTTCAACCTCCACCGGATCGAGCAATCGCTACGTCGGCATATGGTTCCGCAACATCTCCGTCGAATCCGTCGTGTGGATCGCCAACCGCCGGCGTCCCATCGCCGGCACATCAGGCAGCCTTTCTCTCACAGCAAACGGAACGCTCCTCATCGCCGATGGCAACGGAACCGTCTACTGGACCTCCTCCACTGAGGTCGCCGTTGCTAACCCGTCTGTGCAGCTTCTCGACGACGCAAACTTGGTGGTCAGAGAGGCCGGCGGCGACCGGAATAGCTACCCGGTGTGGCAGAGCCACGACTTCCCGACCAACATGCACCTCCCGGGCATGAAGATCGGGTGGAACCTCACGAGCGGGCTCAACCGCCAGCTCACGGCCTGGACAAGCGCCACCGATCCGGCTCCGGGGAACTACACCTTCGGCGTCGAGAAACAGGGCAACGCGCAGGTGTTCGTGTGGCAGGGGACGCAGCCGCGGTGGCGGTCGGGGCCATGGAACGGCCTCTACTTCAGCGGCCATCCGAGAATCGGGTTGGAAAGTCTGGTGCGCTACGAGTTCGCGGTGGACGAACAAGAAGTCGCCGCGTGGTTCGCCGTCAACAATCCGTCCGTGATCGTGAGGGCAGTGCTGATGCCTGACGGGCTGCTGCGGAGCGAGGTGTGGATGGAGGAGACGCAGACATGGAGTGGGTGGGTGTCTGCTCCCATGGACCCCTGCGACGTCTTCTCCCGCTGCGGCCCCAACGCGGTATGCTACCCCAACGCGTGGCCGATGTGTCGATGCCTGCCGGGGTTTCGCCCCCGGAATCCGCGGAACTGGGAGGTGAACGGAAATCCCACCGACGGCTGCGTGCGGAAAACGCCGCTGGATTGCCGGAACGCCACCGATGGGTTCTTTCAGCAGAGCAGCGTGAAGTTGCCGGACACGACAGCCTCGGCAGTGAACCGGAGCATGAGCCTGGAGGATTGCCGGAGCTGGTGCTTGGGGAGTTGCTCCTGCACGGCGTACGCGAGTGCCAATCTCAGTACCGGGAGCGAAAGTGGCTGCATGATTTGGACGTCCGGACTCGCTGATATCAAGTTCTACGGCAGTTCGCCAGCGCAGCCTCTCCATGTCAGACTCGCCGCCGCCGATCTGGCTGCAGGTCAGTGATCAAACATGAAAAATCTACTGCTAGATTTAACAGTGAGAATCCTAAATTATGCCGGCGGTTAACTTGTCGACACATTTCCGCGTCAGTCACGGAGCCGATGGAGTCTGGCCAACGTCGTATGCGCACGATCATCATCACCATCTCCTGTGTAGCAGCTCTTTTCTTACTTTGCGTCGCTAGCTGTGTTTGGGCAGCAAAGAAGAAGAAGAGTAAATGTCAACCAATCTCTACTCATCTTGGATTTTGTAACTTGACATATCGATTCATTTCTGGTGTCTTATTCTTCGCAGAGCATCGTTCCAATGAAGAAGTAGAAGAGGAAAACTTGGACCTGCCGTTATTTGATTTACGCACAATTGCAGAGGCCACTGGAAACTTTTGCATCGACAACAAGCTCGGAGAGGGTGGATTCGGTCCTGTTTATAAGGTATTTGGGAGTGATTGCCACTGCAAGCATTCCAATTCAGTGAAGGTAGAGATTTAATTTGTGAGTGAGTTTCCCTGATATATATATGTGCAGGGAAAGTTGAAGGAGGGTCAAGAAATAGCTGTGAAGACGTTATCGAAGATGTCGACGCAGGGCACTGATGAGTTCAAGAACGAGGTGATGGTGATCGCCAAGCTGCAACACCGGAACCTCGTTCGACTTCTTGGTTGTTGCATTCAAGGAGGAGAAAGAATGTTGATCTACGAGTACATGCTCAATGGAAGCTTGGACACCTTCTTATTTGGTTAGTTAGATACTTAAATCTCTTGCGATAAGACTCAGGTTAAGTTAATATACAAGATCTTTGATTTTCTCTTGGCTCCTTATCGACCAGATAAGGATAGATGTCGATTGTTGGATTGGAGAATGCGATACAACATCATACTTGGCATCGTTCGAGGTCTTCTTTATCTTCACCATGATTCTAGATACAGAATCATACACAGGGATTTGAAAACTAGCAACATACTTCTTGATAAGGATATGAATCCTAAAATATCTGACTTTGGCATGGCAAAATTATTTGGCGGAGATGAAACAACAGGAAATACCAAAAGAGTCGCAGGAACATAGTAAGTCTTTCAAATTACTCTTTTATTACGCGGAGAAAGGTAAAAATTTTAAATTGATTTTATAATTCATTAATATTTTGATGCAGTGGATATATGTCTCCAGAATATGCCATGAATGGAATATTTTCAGTGAAATCTGATGTATTTAGTTTTGGAGTATTAATGCTTGAGATTATATCCGGGAAACAGAATAATGGAACTTATCAATCCATTCATCACCAAAATCTTCTAGGAGAGGTAAGAAGTAAATATTTAATATCGGATAAAAATTAAAAGAACATCTTAACTTTAGAAAATCATGAAATATGACTGTGCATTATAATTTTTTTTCTTTAGATTTGGAGCTTATGGAAAGAAAATAGAGTTTCAGAAATAGTCGATGACTCCATCCATCATTCTTGTCCCTTCGATGAAGTTTTGACATGTATAAAGGTTGGGCTTTTATGTGTTCAAGAGCGGTCAGAAGATAGACCGATAATGTCTGCTGTGGTACAAATGTTGTTGGGAAGTAATAGTTCTCTATTACTCGAACCCAAACAACCAGGGTTTGTTGTTACTGGTAATCAAAATGACAATGATTCATCGGGTGCTTTGTTATCAATCAACCGCTTGTCTGTGACAATATTAGAAGGACGATAATGGTAGCTATTAGAAATACCATTAACTTTTGTAAAAGATATGTTTTTTCTTCATAAATTAATAAATTAATTGTTTTTTATGCATTCTGAGTTGTTATCATCGTCAAGTAACACAAATCACTCCTAGTTCATTCACAGATGTCTAAGCTACATGCCAACAAAACAAAAATGCAGCTTGTCTTGCAGCTTTGAGAAAACTTTTAAAGCAGCATAAATACAGTCAAAATATATGAATATATATATGATGGTGTCCTTTCTTTGGAAGTGCATCTCCTTTCGCTTGTGTTCTATGAATCAAAGCTTGTTAGTTAAGAGCGGTGTTTTTGATGTGACCCCTCTGACAGTCAAATCAACAATGGACTGAGGTAGTCGAAGTGTCTTATCTCAAGTGGTAAGCATGGAGATATGTGTTGCTTGAGGTTCCGGGTTCGAGTTCTCTTAGCAACATGTCTTTGTTGACTGAGGTGTTGTTTCGATTCGAGTCATCTTAACAACATGTATTTGTTGCCTGAGGTGCTATTTCGACAGTAGGCTCTTATCAACATAGTGTTACCATACCTCTAAAAAATCTTTTAGGAGGTTTTTTGATATGGAGCCGTTTCGACAGTGAGGTCGGTCACTATAAAAAGTTTACCCAATACAGTTTAAGTTGAAGTATTTTATCTCAAGTGGTAAGCATGGAAACATGTGTTGCTTGAGGTTCCGGGTTCGAGTCCTCGTAGCAACATGTCTTTGTTGACTGAGGTGCTGTTTCGATTCGAGTCATCTTAGCAACATGTATTTGTTGGCTAAAGTACTATTTCGGTAGTAAGCTCTTATCAACATAGTGGTACCGTGCCTCCAAAAAATTCCTTAGGGGGTTTTCTGATATGGAGTTGTTTCGATGGTGGGCCGGTCACTATAAAAAGTTTACCCAATATAGTTTCCTCCTCTGTCGTGATCAACTACAGTTTTTCGATTTACCTCCTCACAAATGGTCGTGGGGCCGACCGTGTGGGGTCGCTGGGGTGGCGGATTCCACCTTTTCGCAGAAGAGCAATGGGCTGAGGTATGAGACTCACAGACATGGCCGAGAGAGCGAAAGAATCGAGAAAAATGGAAAAGATTTGTCTTCACGCAAGAGAAGAAAATCATATTTTCATGTAATCTTATGTAACCACGGAGAGGGAAAGGTCCATGTAAGCTATCACATGTGCAACCGCATAAGCGAAACGCCGCCCATCGACCAACTGCATGCGCGAGATACCATGTCACAGGCAACAATAATTGATTCATACTCCTGATACTGTCAAGCCATTATCCAAGTGTCGCTCTTCAAGTAGGTAGCCTCGCTAGGATCAATTTCGCATTACTGGATGTCGGAGGTTGAAGTGAAAAAGAACTCGCTCAACTAGGATTCCTCGTTATCGGATAGATGAGGTCGAGGTTTGGTGGGACCCTATTGTTATGGAGGGCATTGTCCAACGTACAGGGCTAATATCGGGTGACGATTCGATCGAATTTACCCAAGCAGTATCAAGATGAAAAACTTAACTCATTACGGTTTTAGTGGAAGAGAAATGGAGGTTTAAGGGGGGAAAAGAGGTTGGATAACCATTAGATTAAGAGAAACGAAATGATAAACAATATGCCATTTAGGATTATAAGCTATTTTATGGACTTAATTTTACAATATCTTGAGATCCTACAACAATTAGTGTCCTCAAACCATGAATAGGATGATGAAGAATTATCCACCTCTCGGGACAACGGTGCCGCTGTTAAAGTCTTTCGATGGATCTCAAAAATTTTGAATTCGAGACTTAACTGCAGTATATTACAAAGATGATTTCCCTCTAGTGAGTAGCAGATCAGAGAAAGCGAACCATATGAATGGACCACCGTGAGTACTTTTTGATTTATTATGATGGTCGATGAGAAATTTTCATGGGATCAAATTGATCATTATCTTCAGAATTAGTCGGTATAAATTGGATACCTACCAATTAAAAAAAATAGAGTTATCCTTAAATCATAAAAAATAATGGCATGAAAAGATTGTAGCTTTGACTACTACTTGTGTTCCTTGAATGAGTGAAGAATTCTTCAGCCATAAAGGATTGAAGTAGTCCTTCTCTTATGCCCATCTCATGCAAACCATAAGTAGGTTTGACTTTCATGTTTGGTACCCCAATAATAATATGTAATTAAGTAGGTTTGACTTTCATATTTGACTTTCATGTTTGGTACCCTTATAATAATATGCGATTAAGTAGGTTTGACTTTCATATTTGGTACCCCTATAATAATTTGCACCGTTACTCAATGAAGGCTATAAAAGAGGACGGGTAAGAGCATAATTTTTCTCTTCAATAGTCCTTTTTTATCAGACAATATCTTTATTTTCTATTCCAAAGCCTCGCTTAAGAACAGAGAGATCATGTTGGGACAAGACTAGACCAGTGCCCTCTAAGTGAGTTGGTGTTAACCTTGGTTAGGAACTTATTCTTTGATCTTCGAAGGATTAAGGAGTGTTCTTATCAATGTTGAAGAATAAATTAAATCAACAAATGAAGTAAAACATACAAATAAAAAGAGATAGAAAGAAAATAGGTTTTTAATTTTTAATTTTATAAATGAACAAAGGTCAACGCAGGGATTATTCAGCATGAGATCATGATCGGATTATTTAAAGCAGCGGTCTTTTTGATTTACTGACTATAATTTTGTCTTCACTTTCCGGTGACTTCGTTGACTGTGAATCTGTATCTACTTCTTCTGTTCGATAAATTCCACGCTAAGCTCGCGATGCTATGAGAGGGATTGCATTCCTTCTCTACCTCCTCAGTCTCTTCTCTTTCTCGATCGCCGGCGACAGGTTGACTCCGACGCAGCCTCTGCTCGACGACGACGGCAGTGTAAACTTGATCTCCGGAGGTTCGAGCTGGGGTTCTTCAGCCCTGCTCTCACGCAGAACCGCTGCGTCGGCATTTGGAATTCCATGCCACAATTCTCCATCCTTCAGCCGCATTGATCGCCCTTCTCATCATTCACGATGAGACGAATCATCTTCCTTCTTTTCGGTGCCAGTCTGTTCTCTTTCTCAACTGCAGACGACACGTTAACTCCGGGCCGGCCTCTCACTGACGACGGCGAAGCAAGCTTGATCTCCGCCGGTGGCAAGTTCCAACTGGGCTTCTTCAGCCCCGCCGGATCGAGCAATCGCTACGTCGGCATATGGTTCCGCAACATCTCCGTCGACTCCGTCGTGTGGATCGCCAACCGCCGGCGTCCCATCGCCGGCACATCAGGCAGCCTTTCTCTCACAGCAAACGGAACGCTCCTCATCGCCGACGGCAACGGAACCGTCTACTGGACCTCTTCCACTGACATCGCCGTTGCTAACCCGTCTGTGCAGCTTCTCGACGACGCAAACTTGGTGGTCAGAGAGGCCGGCGGCGACCGGAACAGCTACCCGGCGTGGCAGAGCCACGACTTCCCGACCAACATGCACCTCCCGGGCATGAAGATCGGGTGGAACCTCACGAGCGGGCTCAACCGCCAGCTCACGGCCTGGACAAGCGCCACCGATCCGGCTCCGGGGAACTACACCTTCGGCATCGAGAAACAGGGCAACGCGCAGGAGTTCGTGTGGCAGGGGACGCAGCCGCGGTGGCGGTCGGGGCCATGGAACGGCCTCTACTTCAGCGGCCTTCCGGGAATCGGGTCGGAAAGTCTGGTGCGCTACGAGTTCGCGGTGGACGAACAAGAAGTCGCCGCGTGGTTCGCCGTCAACAATCCGTCCGTGATCGTGAGGGGAGTGCTGATGCCGGACGGGCTGCTGCGGAGCGAGGTGTGGATGGAGGAGACGCAGACATGGAGTGTGTGGGTGTATGTTCCAATGGACCCCTGCGACGTCTTCTCCCCCTGCGGCCCCAACGCGGTATGCTACCCCAACGCGTGGCCGATGTGTCGATGCCTGCCGGGGTTTCGCCTCCGGAATCCGCGGAACTGGGACGTGAACGGAAATCCCTCCGACGGCTGCGTGCGGAAAACGCCGCTGGATTGCCGGAACGCCACCGATGGGTTCTTTCAGCAGAGCAGCGTGAAGTTGCCGGACACGACAGCCTCGGCAGTGAACCGGAGCATGAGCCTGGAGGATTGCCGGAACTGGTGCTTGGGGAATTGTTCCTGCACGGCGTACGCGAGTGCCAATCTCAGTACCGGGAGCGAAAGCGGCTGCATGATTTGGACGTCCGGACTCGCTGATATCAAGTTCTTCTACGGCAGTTCGTCAGCTCAGCCTCTCCATGTCAGGCTCGCCGCCCCCGATCTGGCTGCAGGTCAGTGGCCAAATCTGAAAACTGCTAGATTTAACAGTGAGAATCATAAATTATGCCGGCGGTTAACTTGTCGACTCATTTCTGCGGCAGCCACGGAGCCAGTGGAGTCCGGCCAACGTCGTATGCGCACGATCATCATCACCATCTCCTGTGCAGCAGTTCTTTTCTTATTTTGCGCCGCTTGCTGTGTTTGGGCAGCAAAGAAGAAGGAGAAGAGTAAATATCAACCAATCTCTTCTCTTCTTGGATTTTATAACTCGACATATCAATTGACTTCTGGAGTCTTATTCTTCGCAGAGCATCGTTCCGATGAAGAAGAAGTAGCAGAGGAAAACTTGGACCTGCCTGTATTTGATTTAGGCACAATTGCAGAGGCTACTGGAAACTTTTGCATTGACAACAAGCTTGGAGAGGGTGGATTCGGTCCTGTTTATAAGGTATTTGGGAGTGATTGTCACTGCAAGCATTCCAATTCAGTGAAGGTAGAGATTTAATTTGTGAGTGAGTTTCCTGATATATGTGCAGGGAAAGTTGAAGGAGGGTCAAGAAATAGCTGTGAAGAGGTTATCGAAGATGTCGACGCAGGGCACTGATGAGTTCAAGAACGAGGTGATGGTGATCGCCAAGCTGCAACACCGGAACCTCGTTCGACTTCTTGGTTGTTGCATTCAAGGAGGAGAAAGAATGTTGATCTACGAGTACATGCTCAATGGAAGCTTGGACACCTTCTTATTTGGTTAGTTAGTTACTTAAATCTCTTGCGATAAGACTCAGGTTAAGTTAATATACAAGATCTTTGATTTTCTCTTGGCTCTTATCGACCAGATAAGGATAGATGTCGATTGTTGGATTGGAGAATGCGATACAACATCATACTTGGCATTGTTCGAGGTCTTCTTTATCTTCACCATGATTCTAGATACAGAATCATACACAGGGATTTGAAAACTAGCAACATACTTCTTGATAAGGATATGAATCCTAAAATATCTGACTTTGGCATGGCAAAATTATTTGGCGGAGATGAAACAACAGGAAATACCAAGAGAGTCGCAGGAACATAGTAAGTTTTTCAAATCACTCTTTCATTACCTTACTTGGAGAAAGGTAAAAATTTCAAATTGATTTTATAATTCATTAATATTTTGATGCAGTGGATATATGTCTCCAGAATATGCCATGAATGGAATATTTTCAGTGAAATCTGATGTATTTAGTTTTGGAGTATTAATGCTTGAGATTATAACCGGCAAAAAGAATAATGGAGCTTATCAATCCGTTCATCACCAAAATCTTCTAGGAGAGGTAAGAAGTAAATATTTAATATCGGATAAAAATTAAAAGAGCATCTTAAATTTATAAAATTATGAAATATGACTGTGTATTATATTTTAATTTTTTTCTTTAGATTTGGAGCTTATGGAAAGAAAATAGAGTTTTAGAAATAGTCGACGATTCAATCCATCATTCTTGTCCCTTTGATGAAGTTTTGACATGTATAAAGGTTGGACTTTTATGTGTTCAAGAGCGATCAGAAGATAGACCGATAATGTCCTCCGTGCTACAAATGTTGGGAAGTAATAGTTCTCTATTACCCGAACCCAAACAACCAGGGTTTGTTGTTACTGGTAATCAAAATGACAATGATTCATCGGGTGCTTTGTTATCAATCAACCGCTTGTCTGTGACAATATTAGAAGGACGATAATGGTAGCTATTAGAAATACCATTAAATTTTGTAAAAGATATGTTATTCTTCATAAATTAATAAATAGATTATTTTTTTTATGCATTCTGAGTTTTTATCGTCGTCAAGCAACACAAATCACTCCTAGTTCATTCACAGATCTCTAAGCTACATGCCAACAAAACAAAAATGCAGCTTGTCTTGCAGCTTTGAGAAAACTTTTAAAGCAGCATAAACACAGTCAAATATATATGAATATATATGATGGTGTTCTTTCTTCGGAAGTGCATCTCCTTTTGCTTGTGTTCTATGAATCAAAGCTTGTTATATAGTTAAGAGCGGTGTTTCTGATGTGACCTCTTTGATAGTCAAGTCAGCGGTGGGCTAAGGTATGAGACTCACAGACATGCTCGAGAGAGTGAAAGAATCAAGAAAAATGAAAAAGATTTATCTTCGCGCGAGAGAAGAAAATCGTATTTTCATGGAATCTTATGTAACCACGGAGATGAAAGGTCCACATAAGCTATCACATGTGCAATCGCATAAGCGAAGCGTTGCCCATCGACCAACTGCATGCACGAGATGCCACGTCACAGGCAACAATAATTGATTCATACTCCTGATACGTTAAGCCATTATCCAAGTGTCGCTCTTCAAGTAGGCAGCCTCGTTATGATCAATTTTGCATTAGTGGATGTCGGAGGTTGAAGTCAGAAAGAACTCACTCAACTAGGATTCCTCGTTATCTAGGAACCCATATATATGATCGTTCGGATAGATGAGGTTGAGGTTTGGTGGGACCCTATTGTTATGGAGGGCATCATCCAACATACAGGCCTAATATCAGGCGACGATCCGACTGAATTTACTCGAGCAAGATGAAAAACTTAACTCATTGCAGTTTTAGTGGAAGAGAAATGGAGGTTTAAGGGGGAAAAAGAGGTTGGATAACAATTAGATTAAGAGAAACGAAATGATAAACAATATGCCATTTAGTATTATTAGCTAGTTCATGGACTTTTACAATATCTTGCGATCCTACAACAATTAGTGTCCTCAAGCCATGAACTATCTAAAGAGGATGAAGAATTATCCACCCCTCGGGGCAATGGTGCCGCTGTTAAAGTCCTTTGATGGATTTCAAAATTTTCAAATTCAAGATTCAACTGCGGTACATTGCAGAGATGATTTTCTTCTAGTGAATAACAGATCAGATAAAGTGAACTATCTGAATGGATCACCGCGAGTGCTTTCTGAGTTATTATGATGGTCGATGAAATTTTTTTATGGGATCAGATTGATCATCTTCAAAATTAGTCCGTATAAATTGAATACCTACCAATTTTAAAAAATAGAGTTATCCTTAAATCATAAGAAAATAATGGCATGAAAAGATTGTAGCTTTGACTACCACTTGTGTCCATTGAATGAGTGAAGAAATCTTGAACCATAAAGGATTGAAGTAGTCTTCTCTTATGCCCATCTCGTGCAAACCATAAGTAGGTTTGACTTTCATATTTGGTACCCCTATAATAATATGCAATTAAGTAGATTTGACTTTCATGTTTGGTACCTCTATAATAATATGCAATTAAGTAGGTTTTACTTTCATGTTTGGTACCTTTATAATAATTTGCAATTAAAGAAGTCAGGATAGTCTAAGAGATCGAGGCATGTGAGCCAGGCCGATTAAGGTCTGATGGTCTGAAAGGAAAAGGATGGACGGAGGATATTGGACTCGATACTTGGGGCTCGATTGTAGGAGTGCTCGGGAGCGTACGGTTTTCGACACTCAGAGAATTATTTTAGGAAGGAGGGGAGGGCAATGAAGGTGATCAATGAGGACAAATATTAATCGTTACATGAGGAGATGATCGAGGAATTGTTCCCAAAATCATAATGTCATAATTATCTCCTATAAAACAGGACAGGTAAGAATATAATTTTTTTCTTCAATAATCTATTTTATCCGAATCTTTATTTTCTATTCGGAAGCCTCACTTAAGAACCGAGAGGTTATGCTGGACCAGACTAGTGCCCTCTAAGTGAGTTCATGTTAACCTTGAGTAGGAACTTATTCTTTGGTCTTGGAAGGATTAAGGAGTGTTCGTGTCAATGTTTGAAGAATAAATTAAATTAATAAATGGAGTAATACATACAAATAAAAAGAAGATAGGTTTTAAATTTTGAATTTTATAAATGAACAAAGGTCAACGCATGGATTATTCAGCATGAGATCATGATCGGACTATTTAAAGCAGCGGTCTTTTTGATTTACTGACTATAATTTTGTCTTCATTTTCAGGCGACTTCGCTGACTTTAAATCTGTATTTACTTCTTCTGTTCGATGAATTCCACGCTAAGCTCACGATGCTATGAGAGGGATTGCATTCCTTCTCTACCCCTCAGTCTCTTCTCTTTCTCGATCGCCGGCGACAGCTTGACTCCGACGCAGCCACTGCTCGACGACAGCGGCAGTGGAAACTTGGTCTCTGCCGGCGGGAGGTTCGAGTTGGGGTTCTTCAGCCCTGCTATCACGCAGAACCGCTGCGTCGGCATTTGGAATTCCATGCCACAATTCTCCATCCTCCAGCCGCATTGATCGCCCTTCTCATCATTCACGATGAGACGCTTCCTTCTTTTCGGTGCCAGTCTGTTCTCTTTCTCAACTGCAGAAGACACGTTAACTCCGGGCCGGCCTCTTACTGACGACGGCGAAGCAAGCATGATCTCTGCCGGTGGCAAGTTCCAACTGGGCTTCTTCAGCCCCGCCGGATCGAGCAATCGCTACGTCGGCATATGGTTCCGCAACATCTCCGTCGACTCCGTCGTGTGGATCGCCAACCGCCGGCGTCCCATCGCCGGCACATCAGGCAGCCTTTCTCTCACAGCAAACGGAACGCTTGTCATCACCGACGGCAACGGAACCGTCTAGACCTCTTGTTGATCAGCTTTGCCGGAGAGAACTGAGTGGCGAGTGCGACTCGAGTTGCCCAGCCGAGCTGAATTGCTGAGCCGATCAGAGTTGCCAAGCCAATTTGAGTTGCCGAGCCGAAGTACCGAGCGGATCCGAGGTATCGAGCCAAGATGCCGAGCTGATCTGAAGTGCCGAGCCGAGCCGAGTTGCCGAGCCGACCTGAGGTGCCGAACTGATCCGAGGTGCCGAGCCGAGCTGGGTTGCCGAGTTGACTCGAGTTGCCGTGCCGAGGTGCCGAACTGACCCAAGTTGCCGAGTCGAGGTGTCGAGCCGACCTGAGGTACCGAGCCAAGGTGTCGAGCCGATCCGAGATGCCGAGCCGAGCCGAGTTACCGAGCCGACCTGAGTTGCCGAGCCGAGGTGTCGAGCCGACTCGAGTTGCCGAGCCGAAGTGCCAAGCTGACCCAAGGTGCCGACGAGGTTACCGACCCGGTCGAGTTGTCGAGTGGTCGAGGTCTTAAAACAGATTCGTCCCCTTCGGATGTCTATTTTCCAGGATACAACGACTGGACCAACAAAACGATCAAGCACATATCATTTCCGACGAACTAATTACGGAGGCTTGAGAAAATTTTCTAGAAATGGAAAGAGACAGACCCGTAGTCCTCCTTGGAGGAGCGCATAACGACTCTGCTGGTGGATTTGGCCTTCGACTTGCGCTGCCCGCCGCCAACGCCAGCGGCCTTGGCCATGCCATCGCCGGCGAACAGAGCGACGTCCTCCGAGATCGCCACCAGTGACAGCCGCCACGGCGCCGCCCTTCTCCGGTTCCTAGCCGACACGGTTTGTCCCGACGCCCGATCCGTCGTCGGCGACCGCCGGCCACAAGGGAACTCTAGCACCGTCATCTCTACTTGGCAGACACAAATCGGCCAGTCTGTCACTATAAGAACGCGGGTGATGCATTGAAATGACCAAATTGCCCTTCATGCGTGGATTTGGATTACCGCTTTGTGATGGTGATCAACGGCTGAGATCGATTTGTCGGCAGAATCTCGGATCCTCCACCGTTAGATTACAATGAAACCTTGGAAGAGATGATAAATTTTCGGGAAAAATATATTAAAGTTGATTCTTTTATCCCCTCTCCTTATTTTTTTTTACACTTTTTATAAAATTTAAAATGTTCTAATTGTAATATATGTAAATTTATATAAATAAGTTTAGTAACTATAAAATCCATGATGAATTCATTGAACCTTCAAAAGTTCATCTAATAATTAGTGCCTTTTTTTACATTTAATTGTCTATTTAGAACACATTTATGTTGATCGATGCATGCAAATTGATCAACTTGTCGTTGCTATGGATGTCCTATTCCCTTTTCTTCTAAAAAAAATGAAATCTACCACGATCATTTATGAGAAGGTAAATTGAGAAGTTACAATTGACCATAACGGATGAGGGTATTGTCATGACTTTACTGAGATTCAAACCCTTGTCCTCTTCTGCAACTCTGCTTTATTGTAACCAACTCAACTATGTTCCGGAGCTTCTATTCCCTATCCATGTCAAGAAAGAAAGAGGCTACACATCATTGCAATTAACATAATTAAAGTTAATTGAGGGCTCAAGAATCACTCAGTGCCCATATCTTTGCCTTTTTTGCACTCCACCACAAAAGCTAGATGAAAGAAATCGACAGTGACAAGTATAATCCAACCACTTTAATATTAAAATTGTTGGAATGTATACTATAAGCTTAGTTTTTGTATGAACATCTATTTTATAATATTTTGAAATAAGAATCACATTGGTCAAATATCTGTATTTTATCTGTTAATGCAGTTGTACACTTAATTTATATTATAAATAACATAGTGTGTGGTGTCACACACAAAAGATCATGTTATCAATTCTTTATAAATTATAAACAGTAGCTCACAACCAAGATGGATAGGGACAAATCATTGGAGTGGTTGTAGTGTAATTGGTATTAGTTTATCTTAACTATAAAATTACACTAGTACACTTTGTGTATATTGAACAGGACTATTTGAGGTCGTTCGATTTATACTGACTATATAATCGAACTAGACCTCTGTTATTATGGATGTGCATGCTCTTAATCCCTATATAATAACAAGCACATATACTTGGTATGTATTTCTTTAATTCATTAAAAGGTGAGATTTATTCGTTAAGTCAAAAGGTCCGATGAGTTGGGAGATAGTATTATATATGTATATGGTGTATTGTTAATTATAGAAGGAATCTATGTCCTAATATTTAGGCTGATGATATCCCCTTGAGGAGCTCATAAGGATTATCATGTAAACCTTGCAGATGGACTTAGTTCCGCATGATAATAAGGTTGAGTGGTACTACTCTTGGATTCAAAAAATATTAATTAATTGAGTTGTCAGTAATTCAATTAATTGACGGACATACGATATCTTAAACACAGGGAGATTAATGCACTCATGATAAGAAGAAGTCCATATTGTAATATGGGATTGGTGCGGTAGTTCAATAGTAGCCCTTTAGTGATATGAGTTATTATTAATGGACTTGAGTTGGGTGTTCAGAGAGAACATAGGAAGCCCAAGCCCATCAGGAGCCAAAGCAATTCCTCCTATAAGTTCCTATTGTAGCCTCTGGATTAAGCCTCGTATCTACCTATGAGATTCCATAGAATTATGTTAGGAATTCTGTTGGAATTCGGTTAGAATTCTGTTAAGAATTCTATTAGAATTTCGTTAAGAATTCAGTTAATAAAATTCGGATTAATTCTAAGAAGAATAATGTTAATTTTGTTATCCAACAAAATTATATAAATTTTATTATGCAATAAAATTTTATTAAGTTTTGTTATCCAACAAAATTTAGTAAAGAAATTTTGTTATCCAACAAAATTATATAAATTTTGTTATACAAAAAAAAATTATATTAATTTGGTTAAATTTTTTCTAAAAAATTCGGTTAGATTTTTTTCTAAATTTTTTATGATGGCAAAGCTATAAAAGGGGAGGATAGGAAGAGGCAAAAATACACAATTCTTATTCTTCTAAAACCCCCTTCTAGGACCACCCACAACTTCTTTTCCCTTTGGCCGGTCACCCCTCTTAGAATTCTTCTTCTTCAAGCTAGGGCCGGTGCCCACATGAAGACCTTCTTCAAGCTAGGGCCGACGCCCACATGAAGACCTTCTTCAAGCTAGGGCCGGCGCCTACATGAAGAGTTTCTTCAAGCTAGGGTCGACGCCCACATGAAGGCTTCTTCAAGCTAGGGGCCGACACTCTTCCTTGCCTTTTATCTCCTCGGTTCTTCCTAGGGCTGGCGCTCAAAGAAAGAAAAAGAGGATAGGAAAAGTGGTGGCTTGGAAAGAAGAAGAAGAAGAGAGGGAGAGGAGAAGGTGGTGCCTTTACCATAGGTTCTCCTTTCTATTGTTGTCATCGGATTAGAAGAGAGGAAAAGAAGGAATTTGAGTGGAGTTATCTTGGAAGATCATTGCCCACACAACGTCCAAGAAGAGGAGAGAAATACAACAGAAGATCAAGAGGTCTTCGGGTAAAATATAATCATCTACACAACCTACAAAGAAGTGGTACAACTATTAATTCCGCTGCATAGTTATTTTATTTTTTCTTGATATGGATCATGAATACCAACACAAGAGTCCAATGATCTTATGCATCGATCAAGCACATGATTGATCGAATATGAGGGTTGCTTGAAAAGGATCCGTCTCTGAAAAATTTTTGTTTGGCAAGAATTGAATGGAGAAAAATTATAAGTCACCAACAAAAATGACATGCTATATTTTAAAAATATTCTTGTTTTGATATTCTAATTAGAAAAGATTTAGCCAAAGCTATTATAATAATGTTGGATAAGGGTATTTTTGAAATATAATCGCACATGTTCCTTTGTCCAAACTTTATCATCACAATATGAAAATATTTAAGTTAAAATAAATTGTTTGGGTTTATCAATTGTTCAATAGACTAATTAGAAATTCATCCTATAAATCAATTACCAAATTAGTAAATTTAGATACATTTATATTGTACATTTTAGTTATTACATTCATTGGCGGTTTGAGGAACCGCATCGAGTTGGCGGGCCGGGCCATTCATTGAGCCGGAGTGAGGTGTAGCTCCACGCCTCGGCCTCCGCCTCCCAGTGCAGCGAAGAGAGCGAGATGGAGATCGAGATGGTGACGGAGAAGAATGTCGAGCGGCTGCTCAACCAGGTCTCCATCGTCTTTGCATCGAGCGGCCGATGCCTTCGCCGCCCTGTTCGCCATCCTGCACTCTTCCCGTACCCTCTCCAACTCCACCGACGCTCTCTGAGTCTCCGCCGGGGCGGGCCACGAGGTTTCCGCCCTACAGGAATCTGGCGTTTCCGACGTCACTGGCGTTGACACTATCGACTTCCACATTATCGTCCACCGCGCCGACTCCCACAACCTCTCCATCTTCGACAATGTTTTTGATCTCGTTTTCAACACTGGAGCAAGCGCAACCGCAACCGAGGCGCTGTTCCTGATGGAGCGCACCGTACGCCGAGGCAGGGCCATCGTCCTGGGGTAAAGGCATCTTGGCTTAACGAAGGTATGCACTACAGGATTTTTTTTTTTTTTGATTGATCTGTGTTGATTTAGAGAAAAAGACTGGTTCGTAGTCTCCAAATATGTTCAATTGGTATAGATCTGTAGATGTGGTCTTTCTTTGTAATGCACCTTTAATGGTGTGATGCCATACAGTCATACACTACTATATATTGTATTACTTAGATCAAATTAAAGTCTAAAAAGTACTTCTTTGAGATATTAGTAGTATAGATATCTATTGTTAGAATATTAATATAGATTATTAATATTATGTTACCCGGTCTATGTGACCCGGTATTATGTTACGGTCTATGTGACCCGGTCTAAGAAATATTGCCTATATATATGGCTATAACTTGTATTATTTCATTCAATACAGTTAATAAAGTTATTTTTACGACATGGTATCAGAGCCAAGTTAACCTAGATCGTTCCTTCCCTTCTTCTCCTTGGTGCCGCCGCCACCATCCCTTCTTCCCTGCAAACAACAGAGGCCGACGCCACGTGAACAGAGTCATCCTCATCCTCCAATTCATCTTCCAAAAGACTTTCATCCCCAGATGCGCTGCCGTCCTCATCCGATAGCTGCTGCTCCATTCTCTTAAAAGGAAAGCCCATCCCACCATCAGAATCGCTCTCTTCTTCCGCCATATGTTGACTCTCCACATCAACACGCTTAAGCTTTTTGTGTGATTTTCCCATCGCCAACGGAGAAAGCAACGGAAGGAGAAGGAGAAGGCAGCGCAGTCGGAATAATCTGCTGCTGTAGAAGCTCACGGCAAAAAGAAGACGGCGCCGCCGCCGATGGAGCTGGGGTGCGCCACGTGAACAGAGCCGCCATCTTCTCCTGTATCACTTGTTTCATCATCATCATCCTCATCCGCACAGTGAAGAATCTCCTGGAACTCTGATTTTCCCTGATAAAGAATCTTTTCCACCTTCAATGAATGAGCCTCTCCAGGCCACATTGGATTGTTGAAGTACATAAACTTGCTACCTTTATCGGTCTGTGGGTTGGAGAACCACCCCGACACGACGCTTTTCCCGGACCGGCGGACGTTTGGTGCGGCGCCGACGACGACGCGAGGACAGGAAGGTGGTGATTTTCTTCGTCCTGATTAATTCCGAAGTCCTCGTTCCTTGATTGGACGGCGGCGAGTAAGGCTTCGATGGAGGCACTGTGAGTAGCAAAGATAGAGAAGAGAGACAAATCAAAGGAAGGTATTTCATAACTCTGGCTCAAAGTGCTTTGGCAATTTTGAGAACTCCGGTGGCTGAATTTTGATCGTCGACTCTTGCTTCGATCGTCGACGCATCCGTGTGGTCAGATTTTGATTTCGCTACTTTTATTTTCGGATCTGAATTACTTCCTTGGATTCTTTCTTTATGTCTCTCAATATGGATCGTGTTAATACTCGATCGAATAAGCCTGCTAGATGTCGTCGTTGTCCGAATGCTGATCATGCTTACACTCATTGCCCCAACATTGAGTGTCGTTATTGCCACAAAAAGGGTCATGTCCGTCAGAACTGCCCAAAACTGAGTCACACATCTTCTACAGCTGGCTCTTCCTCCTCCATGGCCGCCGTCACAAATGTTTTGCAGCCGCCTCAGTCCACTACTCCCACTCTTATGGATATCTACAAATTACTCACTCAGGTTTTATCTACCAATCCTTCATTAGCCACCACATCAGGTAACCGACAATGGTTCTTAGATTCTGCTTGTTGCAACCACATGACCTCTAACATTAATCTGCTATATTCTATAAAACCTCTCACCACTTCGCCTCCCATTCACACTGCAAATGGTGCCCCCATGCACATTACACACACTGGTCATGCCACTTCACCATCTCTCCAAGATGTCTACTACATTCCCCATTTAACATTAAACCTTGTTTCTATTGGTCAGTTGGTTGAGCAGGGACTTACTGTTATTTTCACGTCTTCTGGTGTACAGGTTCAGGATTCGCAGACGGGCCAGATTCTTGGGACGGGGCGCAAGACGGGTCGCCTGTTTGAGCTTTGTTCCCTTCAACCCTTTCCTTCTATCTCTGCTGTCGTTTCTCCTTCTTCCATCTATCAGTGGCATCTCAGACTTGGGCATGCTTCATCACATAACCTCCAATCTCTTGCTGCTAAAGGTTTTTTTGGTTCTATTAAATTTGAATCATTTGATTGTGTGCATTGCAAGCTTGGCAAACAGCCAGCACTTTCTTTCCCAAATAATCATTCTATTGCTGATAAACCTTTTTCCCTAGTTCACTCAGATATTTGGGGGCCCTCTCCTGTTGGTACGTTTAAAGGTTATCGATATTTTGTAATCTTTGTTGATGATTATTCCCGATTTACTTGGATTTATTTTTTGAAAAATCGTTCTGAACTTGCCTCTACTTACTCCACTTTTGCAAAAATGATTCAAACACAATTCTCATGTCCTATTAAAACACTCCGCACTGACAATGCTTTGGATATAATGATTCTACCTTTCTCAATTTTCTTTCTACCCAGGGCACTGTTGTTCAGCGCTCATGTCCTTACACTTCACAACAAAATGGTAGGGCTGAACGTAAACATAGGCACATTCTAGATACTGTTCGTGTCATGCTCCTTTCTGCTTCGTGTCCTGATCGGTTTTGGGGAGAAGCTGCCCTTACTGCTGTCTATACAATCAACCGGATGCCTTCTTCTGTACTTCAGGATGTCGTTCCTTATGAAAAGCTCTTTGGTCAACCACCAGATTACTCCATTCTTCGTCCATTTGGCTGTGTCAGTTTCGTCCACCTTCCCCCACATGAACGAAACAAATTGGAGCCTCAGAATCGTCTGTGTTGTTTGTTGGGATATGGGGTAGAACATAAGGGCTATCGTTGTTGGGATCCTGTGTCAAATCGAATTCGTATTTCTCGTCATGTCACCTTTTGGGAACATAAGATGTTCTCTTCTGAGTCCAAGTTTACCATTCCTTTTCAGACTGATTCCCCTTTCTTTGTTTTGGATTCATCTCCTTCTTCTGCAGGTCCCGAGCTCACACAGATTCCTGTTGACACTATTGATGCTTCCCCGTCACCAACTGATTCCCCTTTCTTTGTTTTGGATCCATCTCCTTCTTTTGCAGGTCCCGAGCTCACACAGATTCCTGTTGACACTGTCGATGCTTCCCCGTCACCTCAAGCTGACTCATCTGCGTCTCCTGAACAAGTATCTCAAGTCCCTGCTGCCACTGGTCGACGTTCAACCCGTGTAAGTCGTCCTCCTTCTCATCTCCTTGATTACCATTGTTTCTCTGTCATTCTATCTAACCATGAGCCTAGGACCTTTCGTGAGGCAAACTGTGATCCATTGTGGCGTGAGGCTATGTCTGAGGAACTGCAGGCTCTTGAGAAGACTGGGACTTGGGATATCGTTGATCTACCACCTGGCAAGAAACCTATTAACTGCAAATGGGTTTACAAGATCAAAACAAATTCTGATGGATCTGTTGAGCGCTACAAAGCTCGTCTCGTGGCCAGAGGTTTCTTACAGGAGTACGACATTGACTATGAAGAAACATTTGCTCCTGTTGCCCGTTTGACTTCTCTACGTTGTCTTTTAGCTATTGCTGCTGCTCGTCGATGGTCTCTTCACCAGTTGGATGTGAAGAATGCTTTTCTTCATGGAGATCGAGGAGGTTTATATGAGTCCGCCGCCGGGTTCAGACATTTCAGGGAAGGTATGTAAGCTACGTCGTGCTCTTTATGGTCTGAAGCAGGCACCACGAGCTTGGTTCGCCAAGTTCAGCTCAGCACTTATTCAGTATGGTTTTACCGCCTCTCTCTATGACTCTGCTTTATTCATTCGTCGCTCCTCATCCGGGATTATTATTCTATTATTATATGTTGATGATATGGTGATCACTGGAGACGATGCCTCTGGAATATCTGATTTGCAGACCTATCTTCATCAGCATTTTGATATGAAGTGTCTTGGTAAGCTGCGTTACTTTCTAGGTCTTGAGATTTCTGACACGGCAGATGGTATCTATTTGTCCCAGGCAAAGTATGCTTCTGACCTCATCTCCCGTGCTGGCCTGACTGACAGCAAGACTGCCTCAACTCCACTTGAGGCAGACTGTCGTTTCACTCCTCTCGATGGCGCCCCTCTTGAGGACCCCACGCTCTATCGTCAGTTAGTGGGCTCCCTGATATATCTGACAGTCACTCGTCCTGATATAGCTCATGCAGTTCACATCGTTAGTCAGTTCATGACTAGTCCCTGTACAGCTCATCACTCTGCTGTATTACGTATTCTCCGCTATGTTAAGGGCACTCTCCTACATGGTCTTCACTTCTCTGCTGATTCATCATTGGTACTCACTGGTTACTCTGATGCTGATTGGGCAGGCGATCCCACTGACCGACGCTCCATCACTGGTTATTGTTTCTTCTTGGGTGATTCTCTTATTTCTTGGCGAAGCAAGAAACAGACTGTTGTTTCTCGTTCCAGCGCTGAGTCAGAGTATCATGCGCTTACTAATTCTACTTCTGAGCTTCTTTGGATTCGACGACTTCTTTCTGATCTTGGCATTCCTCAACCGCCTGCCACTGATCTTCATTGTGATAGTCAGAGTGCCATTCAGATTTCTCGAAATGATGTGTTTCATGAGCGAACTAAGCACATCGAGATCGATTGTCATTTTGTACGGTAGCATGTTAGTGCTGGCACTGTGCAATTGCGATCTGTGTCTACCGAACATCAAATTGCAGATGTCTTCACCAAGTCTCTCTTGCCGGGTCGCTTCTATGTGTTATTAAGCAAACTCAAGCTGATCTCTACTCTACCACCTTGAGTTTGAGGGGGGGTGTTAGAATATTAATATAGATTATTAATATTATGTTACCCGGTCTATGTGACCCGGTATTATGTGACCCGGTCTAAGAAATATTGCCTATATATATGGCTATAACTTGTATTATTTCATTCAATACAGTTAATAAAGTTATTTTTACGACATCTATGAAAGTGCAAGAAAAAATAATGTTAATTAAGGTTAATTCATTTAATAATTTGATGGGTTTCAGGCATTCAGATCCAACATTGGTATTTGATAATGTAACCTGTGTCATGGTGTCTTATCAGTTACCTCAAGTTCTTGAGGATATTTGCCCAGATTCGTTAGGAATCCCATCTTCCTCTGTTTATTTGTGGATGATCGGTTTTCAGAGCCTCCTGCAGTACAACAGAGAGGATGCAGGTGCTTATGTGTATGCAATCAATTTTTTTTAAAAAAATGATAAATCCCAGTCTCATGGACTCAATCCCTGGGGGTAGCCGGTCCGGTCCTACGGAAGTTTCCCACCGACCACTATACAAACTCCATATAAAGATCATATAAGGTGTAACTATCAACAATCAATTTTGAATAGAATTAGTATTTAACAGATATCTCCATATAAAGATGCTTAGTGGCTATGTACAAACTCGATCTGGTTTAGTTAACTGATTCCTGCCTTAAAGAGTATGAAACCTATATACGTTACATGCATTATGAGAATTGATATGTGTAAGGTTTCAATTCTACCTTGAGCCATATAGATTGGTTTGTGAAGTGACATTTAACCTTCAATCTCCAACCATTTGATTTATAAATGCCTTGCAAGGTCTCATATGGGAATTGTTCATGTTGATTGTTTCAAAAAGCAGCTTTAATAGCTCTTCTTGTGCATTCAGAATGCAAAGGTTCATTACTTCAAAATCATCTCACTTATTGAGCCAAAATTTATAGCGAAAGGAAAAAACAAATCCAAGTCGAATCTATTGTTGGTTGGTTTGAGAGGCAGACTTTCGCCAAATAACAAGTCCTAATCCAATTTAGTTTAATTAAGTTGGAGTATTATATGCCATGCTTTATATTCTATGAATTTTTAACTTGATTATTTGGATGTATAACTGATACTTGTAAATTTATAATATTGGAATTATGAATTGCTTTGGTTGGCTAATTTAAATGTTATGTGACTAGTAAAACATTTTATATGGTTTCTTAGGGTGATAAATTCGATAAATCATGTGGTATACACACTTCATTTGCATCTAGCAGCAGCTCAATCTCATATAGCCTACACGCACACTAAGACCATGCTCACAAGGACAATCCTGAAAGCAAAACAAGAAAGTGATCATCTGAGTTTCTGGAGCTCTCAGTTGGTGTTGGAAGCAATTTCTCACAGATTTTGCACTTGTAAGTTTTCTTTATGTGGTTGACATGTTGAGCCATGTTTTAGTTTGAAAAGTCGGTTTAGCATTTGATGTTTTGTGCCCAAATCTTAGTTAGAATAGGCTACTTAGAGCCAACAACACTAGCAGATTTTTATTGGATGAAATAGTAGAATGGAGGAGCACTTGAGCAGTAGAACACTACTTGATACATGGACAGCTTGTCCTGTATATAGGCCATCTGTGACAACAATTACTAGTTCATATAGTTTTGCACAAATACAGAATTATGACAATAATCACGACTAAAAGATGTCATCATACTTTAAATTGATTTAGATAGTTAGTAACACGGTGAAAGTTAACTCCCATTCTCGATTGAATGAATGCTTCTGAGTGCAACACCTCCCATTCCTGATTTCCCTGAATCATCTACTTCCCTGTTTTCCAGTAGCTTTCTTTAATCTGACCTACGGCCATGCATTCAAGTATTGTGATATTCTGTAATGCTTTGACTTCTGTTACTTTGACTATTTGTACTACAGTCAACGCGGAGTTCTCTGAAATGGATATTCTAGCCTGTTTTTTTTTTGGAGACAAATCAACGCGGAGTTCTCTGAAACCCTTGCCATCATTTTTTCTTCTCTGTCTATATCTGCAGCTAGCAGTCCCAACATCTCTTAAGACTAAGTCAACTCATAATAAGTAAATGCTGAAGAATCTCTCTATTGATAGATTTTTTTTTTAAAGTTGGTATTAATTATCTAAGGACGATCAATTAAACCAACGATCTTAGGTGGAAATGAGTCAAGCACAAATGTCCAATTAAATTTTATATTCTTTAAGCTTAATAAGGTAACTGAGCCGGCCATGCACGTTTAAAATGAATAAGTTATTGACGTAGTTGTTTAAACGGTAAATTAGTTTCGTGAGCTTTATTTAAATTTGTTTTTAACTTAATTGATTTAGTTTTTATTAATCTTTGTTTAATTGATTAATGAGAGTGATGTGTCGACTTTATTTATTTGTTTGTGTTGAGAATTTTTTTGTTTATTTATAAATTTGATGAGCTGTCTTCAAATTTTGTTATGAGCTGTCTTCAAATTTAATTAATTAATTTGTAAATATTAAACAAATATAAATAAATTTTTGCTGAGTAGAGAAGAATACGCTACTTAAGGCGATGGAAGGAAGGGGTTGAATTGTGTGGTTTTGAAATTTGGTAGGGAAAAAAAAGCTATTCATAATAATGGATTTGAATAATTTAGCCGCCAGCAGTTCATCTCTTGATCTCTTCCAGGAAAGTCCTTCACATTAATTGATCAATTCTCCATCCTCCAGTCGCATCGATCGCCCTTCATTCACGATGAGCAGAATCATCTTCCTTCTTCTCAGTGTCATTCTCTTCTCTTGCTCCACTGCAGACGACACGTTAACTCCAGGCCGGCTTCTCACCGACACCGACGGTGTCGAAGCAAGCTTGATCTCCGCCGGCGGCAAGTTCCAGCTGGGCTTCTTCAGCCCCGCCGGATCGAGCAATCGCTACGTCGGCATATGGTTCCGCAACATCTCCGTCGACTCCGTCGTGTGGATCGCCAACCGCCGGCGTCCCATCGCCGGCACATCAGGCAGCGTTTCTCTCACAGCAAACGGAACGCTCCTCATCACCGACGGCAACGGCACTGTCTACTGGAACTCCTCCACTGAGGTCGCCGTTGCTAACCCGGCTGCGCAGCTTCTCGATGACGCAAACTTGGTGGTCAGAGAGGCCGGCGGCGACCGGAACAGCTACCCGTTGTGGCAGAGCCACGACTTCCCGACCAACATGAACCTCCCGGGCATGAAGATCGGGTGGAACCTCACGAGCGGGCTCAATCGCCAGCTCACGGCCTGGACAAGCGCCACGGATCCGGCTCCGGGGAACTACACCTTCGGCATCGAGAAACAGGGCAACGCGCAGCAGTTCGTGTGGCAGGGGACGCAGCCGCGGTGGCGGTCGGGGCCATGGAACGGCCTCTACTTCAGCGGCCATCCGAGAATCGGGTTGGAAAGTCTGGTGCGCTACGAGTTCGCGGTGGACGAACAAGAAGTCGCAGCGTGGTTCGCCGTCAACAATCCGTCCGTGATCGTGAGGGGAGTGCTGATGCCTGACGGGCTGCTGCGGGGCGAGGTGTGGATCGAGGAGACGCAGACATGGAGTGGGTGGGTGTATGCTCCCATGGACCCCTGCGACGTTTTCTCCCCCTGCGGCCCCAACGCGGTATGCTACCCCAACGCGTGGCCGATGTGTCGATGCCTGCCGGGGTTTCGCCCCCGGAATCCGCGGAACTGGGACGTGAACGGAAATCTCTCCGACGGCTGCGTGCGGACAACGGCGCTGGATTGCCGGAACGCCACCGATGGGTTCTTTCAGCAGAGCAGCTTGAAGTTGCCGGACACGACAGCCTCGGCAGTGAACCGGAGCATGAGCCTGGAGGATTGCCGGAGCTGGTGCTTGGGGAGTTGCTCCTGCACGGCGTACGCGAGTGCCAATCTCAGTACCGGGAGCGCAAGCGGCTGCATGATTTGGACGTCCGGACTCGCTGATATCAAGTTCTTCTACGGCAGTTCGTCAGAGCAGCCTCTCCATGTCAGACATGAAAAATCTATTGCTAGATTATGCCGGCGGTTAACTTGTCGACACATTTCCGCGTCAGTCACGGAGCCGATGGAGTCTGGCCAACGTCGTATGCGCACGATCATCATCACCATCTCCTGTGTAGCAGCTCTTTGCTTACTTTGCGTCGCTAGCTGTGTTTGGGCAGCAAAGAAGAAGAAGAGTAAATGTCAACCAATCTCTACTCTTCTTGGATTTTATAACTCGACATATCAATTGACTTCTGGAGTCTTATTCTTCGCAGAGCATCGTTCCGATGAAGAAGAAGTAGAAGAGGAAAACTTGGACCTGCCGTTATTTGATTTACGCACAATTGCAGAGGCCACTGGAAACTTTTGCATCGACAACAAGCTTGGAGAGGGTGGATTCGGTCCTGTTTATAAGGTATTTGGGACTGATTGTCACTGCAAGCATTCCAATTCAATGAAAGTAGAGATTTGTGAGTGAGTTTCCTGATATATGTACGCAGGGAAAGTTGGAGGGTCAGGAAATAGCTGTGAAGAGGTTATCGAAGACGTCGACGCAGGGCACGGATGAGTTCAAGAACGAGGTGATGGTGATTGCCAAGCTGCAACACCGGAACCTCGTTCGCCTTCTTGGCTGTTGCATTCAAGGGGGAGAAAGAATGTTGGTCTACGAGTACATGCTCAATGGAAGCTTGAACACCTTCTTATTTGGTTAGTTAGATACTTAAATATCTTGCGATAAGACTCAGGTTAAGTTAATATACAAGATCTTTGATTTTCTCTTGGCTCTTTATCGACCAGATAAGGACAGACGTCGATTGTTGGATTGGAGAATGCGATACAACATCATACTTGGCATCATTCGAGGTCTTCTTTATCTTCACCATGATTCTAGATACAGAATCATACATAGGGATTTGAAAACTAGCAACATACTTCTTGATAAGGAAATGAATCCTAAAATATCTGACTTTGGCATGGCAAAATTGTTTGGCGGAGATGAAACAACAGGAAATACCAAGAGAGTCGCAGGAACATAGTAAGTCTTTCAAATTACTATATCATTACTTAGAGAAAGGTAAAAAATTTAAATTGATTTTATAATTCATTAATATTTTGATGCAGTGGATATATGTCTCCAGAATATGCCATGAATGGAATATTTTCAGTGAAATCTGATGTATTTAGTTTTGGAGTGTTAATGCTTGAGATTATAACCGGCAAAAAGAATAATGGAGCTTATCAATCCGTTCATCACCAAAATCTTCTAGGAGAGGTAAGAAGTAAATATTTAATATCGGATAAAAATTAGAAGAGCATCTTAAATTTATAAAATTATGAAATATGACTGTGTATTATATATATTTTTTTCTTTAGATTTGGAGCTTATGGAAAGAAAATAGAGTTTTAGAAATAGTCGATGACTCGATCCATCATTCTTGTCCCTTTGATGAAGTTTTGACATGTATAAATGTTGGGCTTTTATGTGTTCAAGAGCGATCAGAAGATAGACCGATAATGTCCACCGTGCTACAAATGTTGGGGAGTAATAGTTCTCTATTATCCGAACCCAAACAACCAGGGTTTATTGTAATCGCTTGCATTCCCCAAATCGCCACTTCCCTTTCTCTTCGCTGTCGGCGTTTTACAGCACCGTCCGCCGTTCCGTTCCCCTTTTACGGCGCACGATAACTCACCTTCCTTCGCTTCCGATCGGAACTCGAAAATCGATCTCGATCCCATAGCCAGAATCCTGTCCAAGCCGTGGGGCGGCGTCGACGCCGAGCGAGAGGAGGCGGAGGAGCGTGAGCGCGAGGCGACCGCAGGCAATCTTGCGCAGAGCTTGGAGTCGTTGGCCGCGTCTGCCTCCTCTAAGCATAGGAAAAACAAAAAGAGGGCGGCAGTCCCTTGGCTCAGTTCGTTGCCACCGGAGGCGGCGGAGGCGCCCACTCCTTCGAGCCGTCTAACACTATGTTTGGAAGGTTCATTAAGGGAAGAGGAAGGGAGGGAAAGGAAAGGGAAGAGAAGTATTTATATATTTTTTATTTGACAAAAAGGGAAGGTTCATTAACGTAACATGTACTACTTTGTTTGGGAGGAAGGAAAAGGAAATGAATGTTAAATATATAAAATTATAAAAATATCCTTACTTGTTAAAATAGATCTCTAATAATTTAAAAATAATTGTTCGTTAGGTATTTTATTTATCTAATGCCTTATAACTATTCGTTCAATGAGTTCGTCAATTGAAATTATAAACTAAATATATAAAATTACAAAAATAGCTTAATTTTTTAAAATAAATTTATATATGAAAAAATATATATAGCTCATAAGATTAACAAAAATTAATATTTACAACTTAAATAAATAAAATTTTTTAAAAATAATAAGTAGATATATAAAAATATATGAAATACAGAATTTGTACACTTTGGTACGATAAAAGATAAATCAACATTTTTATATATATTTTTATAAAAATTTACTGATGTAAAAAATTTACGACGAAGGTCGATATCGAGGAGTGCGAGTGATGAGATCCTGTGACGACTGTGTTATGTGACGAGGAACAACGGTGCAAAAATCTAAAAGATAAGTTATTTTAATAATTAATATTTTAATATAAGAGTAAAATTGGAATAAATATGTTTTAACATTTCCTTCCCCTTCCTTACACCCCAAATCGGAGTGTAAGGAATTATGTCTATTTATGGGCATGCAAGGGGGGAAAGCTTACCCTTCCTTCCCCTTCTCTCCCCTTCCCTCACTTCTTTACAAACAAGATTACAAATTTCCTTCTCCTTATTTACCCTTCCTTCTCCTTCCCTCACCTCCTCCCAAACAAGCCGTAAGGGAGTTACCACCGAATAGATGCTCCGCCTCCCTACCAGCCCAAGGGAGCGATCCAGGATGAGCTCGTGTTGGAAAGACTATGCAATAAAATAAAATTTCATAGTGGAAAATAGGATCTCTCAAGCGATCCATACGAAAAATCCGTACTAGTTCAGAACTATGAAATTCTATCTAATAGGATTTATTTTTGATGCGTACTCTTCACTTATCTTACTCATCCAAATGTTGTCGGATCTCTAGCACGTTCAAGTGTCTGTGTCTCTATGCATATTCACACTAACACTCATTTTTTGGAGAAACTTTGATTGTGCTAACAACCTCTCTTGTAGAGCTCGACCAAGAAGAAGAGGAGAGGAGAAAAAAAATGAATCATCCATGAGTTTTTGCAAGAAAAACTCTTTTATACTCATGTCATGAATACCAAATATTTTTAGGCTTTTGGCATTCTTTCATCAATGCATGATTAATCCTATTAATCATGCATGATAACTTCCTCTTCTTTATGCATGATTAATCCACATTAATCATGCATGATAAATCAAATCTATTCATCAGCTTGGTTTAATTTAAGTCTAACTCAAATTCAACCAATTTGAGTCTAATTCGAGTCTAGGCTATCCAATGAGTGTAATTGTTCCTTTAATCAAACTAAATAAGTCCATCTCCAAGTAGAGTATTATTTGTGTGTGACTCAATATGTTCTTGTAACGTTGGTAATGTCTCAAAACCTATTTTAGAAACATAAGCAATGAGCGGCATCTAGCAATGCATTATTACTACTCAAGTGACAAGAATATCGAGATTCGACATAACCTTCATGACTATGATAATGTATGACCATGCCCTTTATCCTCAATATTTAGATTGATCAATGAGGCAGAGGACCATGTTAATCCCTTTATCAATCTTTATGTTTCTTGATCCCCAAGTAGACTCACTCAAGCAAATAAGCTTCTAAAAACAGCAAGTGCTAGCACTTTCAACAGAAGCAGAATATATAGCGGTAACAAATTGTGCTACACAAGTAATTTGGCTGAGAAAAATTTTAGATTTTCGACAACACGAGCAAGATGACCCTACGATAATTTTCTGTGATAATAAGTCAACAATTACATTATATAAGAATCCAGTCTTTCATTGTTGCAGCAAGCATATTGATATCAAGTATCATAAAATCAAAGAATGGATTGTAGAAAAGCAAATCAATATCGAGTATTGCCCTAGTGAATATCAAGTTGCAGATATCTTTACAAAACCAATGAAGACAGAGAATTTTCTTAAGTTGAAGAAGGCGATTGGGATATAGGCGATTGTGATGACTAATATTTGTGACTTATTTTAAGAGGCTATGTTGTATTATTTAAATCAAGTTATAAATATTAAGATAAAGTATCCGTAGTCAAGGGATATGCGTTGAATAAATGATTGGTCTAGATTCAATCTAGATGCACAATTTTAGGATCCATAGCATGATTTTAGGATTAGATTAATTTTTCATATTGCTATATAAAGGCATATATAGCCTATGGTTGTAATCAAGTTTTTCATTCATCTGCAATAAGAATACGTTAGTTCTCCACTATCTTGTCTCTTTTTTATTTAAGTTGCTGATATCGAGTGTCTCTTTTTCATTGGAGTGCTATCAAAGTGGTATCATCCTTAGATATTTTTTACCTTTCTTGGGCTGCTACACGGCTATTTTCGCAAGGATCTACACCGCCCAAGATCCTCGCGAACTCGTGGTCAGGGAGATCTCTTCGATCGCCTCCTTCACCTTTGCGTCCTCCAACAAGCCCTCAAAATCCACATAAAGGACATAGGAGAACGGGCTGAGCGTCCCCTTCCTCGCCCTCACGTCCAGGATGAACATCGACAACTTGTCTGCCTTCGATTATGAGTTGATCACCTCCAATTTGTCAGGTTGATGTTTCTCCGTGAGAAGGTTGAGAGCACTAGCATGGAGGCGCCCTGGTTGGCCACCACCGTCGAGATCTTCGAAGGCACCACATTTGGGCGCATGGAGGAGAGGGAGGTGGGCTAGACGAGGATGAGGAAGCGAGTCACGTTCTAGGACTCGTCCTGGAGGCCATCGGTGAGGACATCGAGATCGTAGAGGAGTGCGGAGCGCGAGGAGACGATGGCGGCGGTGTCAAGGAGGCGGTTGGAGCGGAGCATCTCAACGGTGTTGATGGTGTGCACGACGGGCTCGTGAAGGTGGAGGTCGAGCTAGGAGAGGGCGCAGCTGCAGTGGGCTAGGGCGAGAGGGTGGTTGATCACGTGACAGAGCTCCATGGGGCTGACCCCTGGATGGCGACGTCGGCGCGGCCCAGATGAAGGCAACGACGCGACTCTCGTAGAGCAGAGAGATCGAGACGGGGGGAGCGCGATGGCATCTTCCTGCGATGAATGGACGGCAACGACGATGACTCTCACATGGCAGAGAGATGGGGACGGGAGGCGCGCGACGCCGAATGGATGGCGACTCTTGCAGAACTAAGAGATGGGGACGGGGGGCGCATGATTTTGGAGGTTTAGATGGACGGTGACGACGACGACTCTAGAGCAGAGAGATGGGGATGGGGCCTCTCGCTATTTTGGAGGATTTAGACCATCTCCAATCCACATCATCAAATTTGGTGTCATTTTCACACTAAAATAGTGCAATCTCAGCACCAAATACTATTTTAGCTCCAACCCACTCATACCATTTCACATCAAAAAGGAATATTCCTTAGAATATTCTATTTATTCTTATTCATTTATTCATAATTTAATTATCGACCTACATTTTAATTTAATAATTAATTTATGATAATTATATATTTAAAATTAATATTTTATTTATATTTAATAAGTTAATTTTTCATATTTATAATTATTATGATTTTTATTTTTAATATTTATTACATAATTATTTGGATATAAATATATTTTAAAAATATTATAAAATAACACATAATTAGGATAGAATATATTACTAATATAAAGCAGACAATGCCACTTAATTAAAAATATAATGTTATGGGAATTTAACATTCAGAATTACTATATTGTTCCTATATATGATCAATTAATATATTTCGCAGAGCAATATGAGCTTCTTTGTCTTTGATTTGTCTATATCGAGCTAAAAAATCTTCAAACCGAATACGATCATTTACTATTGGCTCAACATATGGAGTTGACACCTCGAAGTGTTCCATGATTGGTGCATTTAAATCACGTTCATCTTAATTTAACTTTTTGTTAGATTCAGGTTTGGCTTTGGGTGCAGCAAAAAGGCATTCTCCGGATAACTTCTAAGCTCTGGTGAGTCGCGGGGACCTCATTAGAGTAACCATGCCTTCGAAGTTTCCAGATAGTCCAATCCACTGAACTTAATACCACTCCTTGGTCTAACTAGTTAGGATCCATTTAAGGGTAGCTTCGGTCAGTTCCACTTGGCCAAATGCACCAGTTCGAAGCCATATCTTACTAGACATGCGATGCCCAAGCTTCCCTAACGTACTATCATCCAAAAATTTCACCAGTACCGTGAGTCAAGTTAAACTTGTCCCTTAATTACCCTGCCGGGTAGATAAGGTTGGGTTACCCTATCAGTTAGATTACTTTAGAGGTGCCAGCTATTCTGAATCCTCTTTCTATGTTTTTAGATTTTAATTTAAGTTTGATTTTTGAATTGAATTTTTAATTTTTAATTTTAAATTAATTTTGAATTTTGAATTTAAATTTTAATTTAATTTTGAATTTTGAATTTTGAATTTTAATTTTGAATTTTGAATTTTGAATTTTAATTTAATTTTGAATTTTAAATTTTGAATTTTAATTTTGAATTTTTAATTTTAATTTAATTTTGAATTTTAATTTTGAATTTTAAATTTAATTTTTAATTTAATTTTGAATTTTGAATTTTAATTTAATTTTTAATTTAATTTTGAATTTTGAATTTTAATTTAATTTTGAATTTCGAATTTTAATTTAATTTTGAATTTCAAATTTTAATTTAATTTTGAATTTTAAATTTTAATTTAATTTTGAATTTTGAATTTTAATTTAATTTTGAATTTCAAATTTTAATTTAATTTTGATTTTAATTTAATTTTGAATTTAGAATTATATTGATGTGGCGAAATAAGATTAATTTGCTTCCGATAAATACGGAAAAATAACTGATTTCCTAAATTAACGGAGATTGACAGCGACTACTCACCAAAAACTATATATATCTAGGAGAGCAGAGAAGCCTGCAGTTCACTTGCTCTTCTTCGTCCAAGTTTCTCCTCCTCCTTGATCGATCGATTGCTGCGACGATCATGCCGATGTACACGGACGGCGTAGAGTGGTTCGATTGCACGGAGTGTGGCGGCCTTCACTTCGCCATCACCGCCGGCGGCAAGATCGCGTTCGTCGAGCTGTTTGACGATCCCGTGGTGATCAACCCCGTCGACGACGTAGTGGAGCGAGGAGAGAAGACTGTTCTGCAAGTGATGGAGTTGGAGAGCGAGAGCACTATCTACGACGAGAGCACGGACACATGGCTGCACTTCTTCGACGTTTACCTGGAGGACTCGCCGGCCACCTTCAGCGCTTTGGTCTCCGGCCGTCGGATCAGCAGCATGACTCGCTTCAGCTGAAGCGTATTTTTAAGGTTCGTCTCATTAATTAACTTCGAGTGTGTAATATGAGATTAATTCTTGACGTGATTTGAACAAATTTATTATCCTTGTTTTGCTCTCTATGGATGTTTCTTGATTAACTTATGATTTTCTTGATTCCACAAGTTTTAATATATCAAGATTATTTTAAGTCTGATTCAACCGCTTGTTTTAATAATAAATTAAAAGGAAAACGTTGTTTCGATAGTATTGACTTAGAGTAATCAATCAGGCTCCGATTCTTTTGTTTTCATCGAGTTGATCTCCCGTGTATCGTCAACGTTGACTTTCAACTTCTAAAGTCAAGTTGTTGAATAGGTTGGCTGGAGAATGATTAACATGCTTCAAGAATCAAGATACTAGCATCGACGGCGTGTTCACCGACACATAGCTGCATATCTTCGACGTCTATCTGGAGGAACACGCCGGCCATCTTCATGGCTTTCGTCTTCGGCCGCTGGATCAGCGGCGTGACTCGCTTTTAAAGACTTTGACTCATGATTTCTAATGTGTAATACGTGATGAATTCCTGACGTATTTAGTTTGAACAGATTAATTGTCCATAATTGTTTTGTTCTTTATGGATGCTCTGGAATAAGATTCTTTTTGGTTATTAATTTGCTTTTCTGTTAAGAAAGATGCATTAATTCATCCAAATCTGAAAGTTACAGTAATTGACCATAAACTATATATATATATATCCATCTCTGAAGATATCAAGAATAAAATCCATAATCAGTTTGTTCTTGTCTCTCATCAATTAATCTGCAACAATATATTTCTAAACTGTTGCCATAATTAAATACAAAGTAAATTAAATAAATTTATTTATTATTTTGATCACGTCGAATAACTATCAAATTATGGCTGAGTTAGAAAATACAAGAGCAATTATATATATCAGATGCATGAATAACTTTATTTATTTTATTAAATAAGATAAACTCTGTTGAAGAAATCATCAACCGTTATTTGTGTTGCTTGATGATGATCAACAAAAAAACAAAAGTTTCCTTGCTTCCTTAGAAAGGAAAATAATATATCTTTTTACAAAATTTACATGATATTTTTCACAACTACCGTTATCGACCTTCAAATATTGTAATGGATAAGCGATTCATTGATAATAAAGCACCTTTGCTTGACGATGAATCAGTGCCAATTTGATCACCTGTGATAGCAAAACCTGGTTCGTTGCTTTGGTTCTAGTAATAAAGAACTATTGCTTCCCAACATTTGGAGCACAGAACTTTTGGTCTATCTTCTGGTCGCTCTTGAACACATAAAAGTCCAATTTTTATACATCTCAAAACTTCATCCAAAGGAAAAGAATGGCGGATGAAATCCTTGACTATTTCTAAAGCTCTATTTTCTTTCCATAAGCTCCAAACCTAGAAGAAATTATCATTAGAGTGCGTGAAAATTATCTACAATAATATTATATTACTAAAAAAACTAACATGTATAAAACCATGCTCATGCTTTAACTTTGTACGTACCTTTCCCAGAAGATTATGATGATGAACACTCTGATAAGCTCTGTTATTTTTTTCACTCGTTATAATCTCAAGCACTAACATACTGAAACTAAATACATCTGATTTCACCGAGAACATTCCATTCATGGCATATTCTAG
Organism: Curcuma longa; assembly: GCF_044706935.1. Classification (NCBI taxonomy): domain Eukaryota; kingdom Viridiplantae; phylum Streptophyta; class Magnoliopsida; order Zingiberales; family Zingiberaceae; genus Curcuma; species Curcuma longa. Next base: position 5,555,316 of record NC_133875.1, read on the forward strand.
AGACATGTATCCACTGCATCAAAATATTAATGAATTATAAAATTAATTTAAAATTTTCACTCCTCGAGGTAATGAAAGAGTAATTTGAAAGATTTATTATGTTCCTGCAACTCTCCTGGTATTTCCAGTTGTTTCATCTCCACCAAATAATTTTGCCATGCCAAAGTCAGATATTTTAGGATTCATATTCTCGTCAAGGAGTATATTGCTACTTTTCAAATCTTTCTGTATCGAGAATCATGGTGAAGATAAAAGCAGGCCTCGAGCAATGCCAAGTATGATATTGTATTGCATTCTCCAATCCAACAATCGACATCTATCCTTATCTATTTGATCGATAATGAGCCAAAAGATAGTCAAACATCTTGCAGATCGACTTAACTCTAGTCTAACTATCAATGATAAGAGATTTAAGTAACTAACTAACCAAATAAGAAGGTGTCCAAGCTTCCATTGAGCATGTACTCGTAGATCAACATTCTTTCTCCCCCTTGAACGCAACAGCCAAGAAGGCGAACAAGGTTCCGGTGTTGCAGCTTGGCGATCACCATCACCTCGTTCTTGAACTCATCTGTGCCCAGCGTCGACGTCTTCAATAACCTCTTCACAGCTATTTCTTGACCATCCAACTTTCCCTGCGTACATATATCAGGAAATTAAACTCACTTACAAAGCTCTTGAAGTGGCAATCACACTCCCAAATACCTTATAAACAGGGCCAAATCCACCCTCTCCGAGCTTGTTGTCGACGCAAAAGTCTTCGGTGGACTCTGCAATTGTTCCCAAATCAAACAGCGGCATGTCCAAGTTTTCCTCTTCCACTGCTTCTTCTTCGTCAGCTCGATGCTCTGCGAAGAATAAGCCACCAGAAGTCTTCGGTGAACAATTCATTAAACTTAACGAATATATAGAACGCTATATAGTTTTAACTATTTAATATTTATGGATGGAGATTGTGAAATTTTTATAAATCACGCTTATGTATAAAATTTATGAACCATGTTAGTGAGTAAAGTTCTCATCAAATTTATAAAGAAATAAAGAAATTCCCAAAACAAACTAATATGGTTGAAACATCAAACCTATTAACTAACTAAATAAGCTTTAAAATATAAAAAATTTTAATAATCAATTAAGTTCGAATTTGTTGATACAATCGATCTTTGGTCAAGATTTGACTAAGTTGACCAAATTCAAATTGACTTGAGTTGGGATTTCGATATTTGATTAATATATTAGTTAGTCGAATGGGACATTATTTAAGTCAAAATTGATCGGATACTTGATAGTCGATTAATATATTAATTGGTGGAGGAAGAGTTAAATAGGTTAAAGTTGACTCAATATTTGACGGTGGAAAAGTCCAAGTGGAATTGCGGCACTGGTGGAACATGTGGCACTGAAAACTTATAATCTTGGCGATGATCTCTTCCTCCTCCATCCTCAGCAGCTCGGGTAATCGGGTTCCCCTTTGCCCATGTTTGGTTTTTTGTGTTTTTTTCATGTTGATATATCTCTCCTTACGGACAAGCAACTCATTGTAATTGCGAGGCGGTTTTTTGGCTAGAGATTGAAAAAAAAATCATCATCACGGAGACCTTAGGAAAATACTTTTGTTAAAATGTCCAGCACTACCGAGGACACTTCCAACGTAGCTTGGGTAAATTTTTGTATGTACTCTCCCATAGAGATTCCTATTGTTTCTACTCAAAGTTCAAAACATTCAAAGGGATTGGGGGATACCTCTTGGACCTTGAAAAATGCCACAACAATAATATTGTGAAATCATCAAACAATTGGATGGATCCTTCTCGCAGTGTGTTAAACCATTGTTGAGTTAGTCCCATGAGAGTTGTAAGGAAAACCTCATCCTAGAGCTAGTGGAGAAAAGTTGCATTTTCAAAGCGATAGAGATGCTCTTCGGGGTATGTGGTACCGTTGTACTCGGGCACCTACGCCAACAATCTCTCTTCTAAAATAGAAATTAAGAATGGTATTTGGTGAGCTACAGTCCTCCTGCAATAGCGGCTTGACAGGATTGACTAGCATGATCAGGCTAGCTGGCCTGACAGTCTTAAATTTCGTTTATAATTCATATTTATTTTTATTTATAAAAATTTATATATAATTTTATATCAAATTTATTTTAAATTCTGTCTCAATTTTTTTTAAATATTATATTTTATTAAAATGAAACAGATTAATAATTTTCTAACAAATCCGTCTCTAATTTATCTAAATCTAAAATAAATTTTAATTCTATCTTAAAAATCTATTTTTGAAATCATGTTTATCCACAAAATATTTCTCTCAATATGTATGTAACCGCCAAAAGTGAAAAAAAAAATTGTAGATTAAGAATTGATGTGGCGAAATAAGATTAATTTGCTTCCGATAAATACGGAAAAATAACTGATTGCCTAAATTAACGGAGATTGACAGCGACTACTCACCAAAAACTATATATATCTAGGAGAGCAGAGAAGCCTGCAGTTCACTTGCTCTTCTTCGTCCAAGTTTCTCCTCCTCCTTGATCGATCGATTGCTGCGACGATCATGCCGATGTACACGGACGGTGTGGAGTGGTTCGACTGCACGGAGTGTGGCGGCCTTCACTTCGCCATCACCGCCGGCGGCAAGATCGCGTTCGTCGAGCTGTTTGACGATCCCGTGGTGATCAACCCCGTCGACGACGTAGTGGAGCGCGGAGAGAAGACTGTTCTGCAAGTGATGGAGTTGGAGAGCGAGAGCACTATCTACGACGAGAGCACGGACACATGGCTGCACTTCTTCGACGTTTACCTGGAGGACTCGCCGGCCACCTTCAGCGCTTTGGTCTCCGGCCGTCGGATCAGCAGCATGACTCGCTTCAGCTGAAGCGTATTTTTAAGGTTCGTCTCATTAATTGGTTTCGAGTAAGTAATATGAGATTAATTCTTGACGTACGTAGTTTGAACAGATTAATTGTCCTTGTTTTGCTCTCTATGGATGTTCTTGAATTAGATTTTTTTTGTAACTTATGATTTTCTTGATTCCACAAGTTTTTATATATATCAAGATTATTTTAAGTCTGATTCAACAGCTTGTTTTAATTAAATTAAAAGGAAAACGTTGTTTCGATAGTATTGACTTAGAGTAATCAATCAGGCTCCGATTCTTTTGTTTTCATCAAGTTGATCTTCCATGTATCGTCAACGTTGACTTTCAACTTCTAAAGTCAAGTTGTTGAATATGTTGGCTGCAGAATGATTAACATGCTTCAAGAATCAAGATACTAGCTAGCATCGACGACTGCACATCTTCGACGTCTATCCGGAGAACACGCCGGCCATCTTCATGGCTATCGTCTTCGGCTGCCGGATCAACGGCGTGACTCGCTTTTAAAGCTTTGTGTCTCATGAATTAATTTCTAGTGTGTAATACATGATTAACTCTTTACTTACCTAGTTTGAACAGATTAATATAATTGTCCTTAATTGTTTTGATCTTTATGGCTGCTCTGGAATAAGATTTTTTTTCTTATTAATTTATTTTTTTTTTGTTAAGAAAGATGCATTAATTCATCCAAATCTGAAAGTTATAGTAATTGACACATAAATATATATATATATATATCCATCTCTGAAGATATCAAGAATAAAATCCATAATCAGTTTGTTCTTGTCTCTCATCAATTAATCTGCAACAATATATTTCTAAACTGTTGCCATAATTAAATACAAAGTAAAATAAAATTTATTTATTATTTTGATCACGTCGAATAACTATCAAATTATGGCTGAGTTAGAAAATGCAAGAGCAATTATTTATATCAGATGCATGAATAACTTTATTTATTTTATTAAATAAGATAAACTCTGTTGAAGAAATCATCAACCGTTATTTGTGTTGCTTGATGATGATAAATAAAAAAACAAAAGTTTCCTTGCTTCCTTAGAAAGGAAAACAATATATCTTTTTACAAAATTTACATGATATTTTTCACAACTACCGTTATCGACCTTCAAATATTGTAATGGATAAGTGATTTATCGATAACAAAACACCCTTGTTTGATGATGAATCAGTGTCAATTTGATCACCTGTGATAGCAAAACCTGGTTGCTTGGGTTATGATAATAAAGAACTATTGTTTCCCAATATTTTGAGCATGGAACATATTTCTAGTCTGTCTTCTGGTCGCTCTTGAATACATAAAAGTCCAACTTTTATACATCTCAAAACTTCATCCAAAGGAAAAGTACGGCGGATGAAATCCTCGACTATTTCTAAAGCTCTATTTTCTTTCCATAAGCTCCAAACCTAAAAGAAATTATAATTAAAGTGCGTGAAAATTATCTACAAAAATATTATATTGCGAAAGAAAATTATATTAAAGCTACATGTTCTTTGATCACCAACAGGTATAAAAACACACATATGCTTTAACTTCATGCATTTCCTAACATATATTATGATGATGAAAACTTTGATAAACTCCGTTATTCTTTTCACTCGTTATAATCTCAAGCGCTAACACATCGCAACTAAATACATTAGATTTTCACCGAATACATTCCATTCATAGCATATTCTGGTGATATTTTGATAGTCCCCAATTATCTATGGACAATCAATGATCACATACTATTAAAATTATTATTTTTAAAATTTTTTATTTTTATTTTTATATGAGAATTAAAAATCAGATTTAAATAAAATATAATTTTTAAATTTTAAATTTTAAATCTGAAAAAAATTAAAAATATTGAATCAATTTGTCACTACAAGAAAATTAAAAATCATTTTTTCGTCTCTAAATAATGTTTTAAAATAGAATAACCAGTCTCAAAAATCCGTTAGTGAAAGTCCCGTGGCTAATTTTGAGACAGAAATATTTTATCTCTAATTTTAAAAATTGATTGAAAATTCATTTATAAATCTATTTTTAATTAATTTACTAAATGAAAGTAATTTTAAATATAAATTTCATCTCTAATTTTGTTTTGAAATCGTTCTGTCAGATTATATATCTAATTTTGTTTACAATTCTATTTATAAATCTGTATATAAATTTTATCTCTAATTTTATTTTGTATTAAATTCATCTTCGCCTAATATTTCTGTCATTAAGCTACCTCCAAACCCGTAGACGCCAAGCCTATCTTCTGTTAAATATATTTCATCATGGTTTGAAATTCAATTGAATTTTATTTTTTCATATTAGAGAAATGTTATGGTAAAACTTCATTTGAAACGATGTGGTAGAAAGCAACGTGCGACTTGAAGGACATGATCAGCTGTGGATTTTTACATCCACAATTTTCCATAAAAATGAAGATGCTCTTGTCTCGACATAATTTATTTTGTTCCATTAGGAATCTAATTTGTCTTAGAGTGATATTGATAGTGTGCATTATTCTATATTTCTATACTTATATATTAGATTATAAGAAACAATCACACATTTCAAATAAATTAGTAATATTTAAAATATTTAAAATAATTAATTTGTGACTTTACTGAGATTCGATCGATGCCTACCTCTGTCTGCTTTGTCATAATAAATTTTATTAAAGTGAAATAAATTAATAATTTTCATAATAAATTTATCTCCACTTATATAAATTTGAATCAAATTTTATGTTTATTTTAAAAATCATCTCTAATTTATATAAATTTGAAATAGATTTATTTCTATCTCAAAATTTTTAAAATTTTTTAACAGATTTAATAAAAAATTATATAGTTTTAAATTTTATTTGTAATTAGTATTTATTTTTATTTTTAAAAAATTATTTATAATTTCATTTCAAATTCATTTTAACTTCCGTCTCAAATTTTTTATCTACATTATATTTTATTAAAGTGAAATGGATTACTATTTTTATAGTAAATTCGTCTTTAATTTATCTAAATTTGAAACAAATTTTAATTTCATCTTAAATTTTTATTAAATTTTAAATAGATATTTTGACAGAAATTATACGGTCTTAAATTTCATTTATAATTCATATTTATTTTTATTTATGAAAATTTATATATAATTTTGTATCAAATTTATTTTAAATTTCGTTTCAATTTTTTTTCTAAATATTATATTTTATTAAAGTGAAACAGATTAGTAATTTTGTAGCAAATCCGTCTCTACGGTCTCAAATTTCGTTTATAATTCATATTTATTTTTATTTATTAAAAATTTATATATAATTTCGTATCAAATTTATTTTAAATTCTATCTCAATTTTTTTCTAAATATTATATTTTATTAAAGTGAAACGGATTAGTAATTTTATAGTAAATCCGTCTCTAATTTATCTAAATTTGAAATAGATTTTAATTTCGTCTTAAATTTTTATTAAATTTTAAACGGATGTTTTGACAGAAATCATACGCTCTCAAATTTCATTTATAATTTATATTTATTTTTAATTTATATATAATTTCGTATCAAATTTATTTTAAATTCCGTCTCAATTTTTTTAAATATTATATTTTATTAAAATGAAATAGATTAATAATTTTATAATAAATCTATTTCTAATTTATATAAATCTAAAATAAATTTTAATTTCGTGTTAAAAATTTATTTTTTAAACCTTGTTTTCTCGTTGTCCATAGATGAACCCAACCCGAATAAAAGATACAATATTTCTCTGACACAGATATCCACAAACAAAAATCTTTCTTTGAATATATACCGAATATATAGCGGAAGTAACCGCCAAAAGTGAAAAACAAATTAACTTATTTGATTTTGAAAACAAACATAGAATTGATGTGGCGAAATAAGATTAATTTGCTTCCGATAAATAAGGAAAAATAACTGATTTCCTAAATTAACGGAGATTGACAGCGACTACTCACCAAAAACTATATATATCTATCTAGGAGAGCAGAGAAGCCTGCAGTTCACTTGCTCTTCTTCGTCCAAGTTTCTCCTCCTCCTTGATCGATCGATCGATTGCTGCGACGACCATGCCGATGTACACGGACGGTGTGGAGTGGTTCGACTGCACGGAGTGTGGCGGCTTTCACTTCGCCATCACCGCCGGCGGCAAGATCGCGTTCGTCGAGCTGTTTGACGATCCCGTGGTGATCAACCCCGTCGACGACGTAGTGGAGCGAGGAGAGAAGACTGTTCTGCAAGTGATGGAGTTGGAGAGCGAGAGCACTATCTACCACGAGAGCACGGACACATGGCTGCACTTCTTCGACGTCTTCCTGGAGGACTCGCCGGCCACCTTCAGTGCTTTGGTCTCCGGCCGCCGAATCAGCAGCATGACTCGCTTCAGCTGAAGCGTATTTTTAAGGTTCGTCTCATTAATTAACTTCGAGTGTGTAATATGTGATTAATTTTTGACGTACGTAGTTTGAACAGATTAATTGTCCTTGTTTTATTCTTTATGGATGTTCTTGAATAAGGTTTTTTTGTCACGTATCATTTTCTTGATTCCACAAGTTTTAATATATATATCAAGATTATTTTAAGTCTGATTCAACAGCTTGTTTTAATTAAATTAAAAGGAAAACGTTGTTTCGATAGTATTGATTTAGTGTAATCAATCAGGCTCCGATTCTTTTGTTTTCATCCAGTTGATCTCCCATGTATCGTCAACGTTGACTTTCGACTTCTAAAGTCAAGGTGTTGAATATATAGGTTGGCTGCTGAATGATTAACACGCTTCAAGACACTGGCATCGACGACGTGTTCATGGCTGCACATCTTCGACGTCTACCTGGAGAACACGCCGGCCATCTTCATGGCTTTCGTCTCCGACCGTCGGATCAGCAGCGTGATTCGCTTAAACTGAAGCGTGTATACTTTTAAAGCCTTCAGCAATTAATTTCTAATGTATGATACATAATTAATTCTTGGCGTACGTAGTTTGAACAGATTAATTGTCCATAATTGTTTCGTTCTTTATGGATGCTCTGGAATAAGATTTTTTTTTGGTTATTAATTTGCTTTTCTGTTAAGAAAGATGCATTAATTCATCCAAATCTGAAAGTTACAGTAATTGACCATAAACTATATATATATATCCATCTCTGAAGATATCAAGAACAAAAAAAATAGGGCTTTAGAAACATATGTTTAAGACAGATTTAAAATCTATTTCAGATTTAGATAAATTAAAGATAGATTTGCTACAAAATTATTAATCCGTTTCACTTTAATAAAATATAACATTTGGAGAAAAAATTCAAACGGAATTTAAAATAAATTTGATACGAAATTATATATAAATTTGTATAAATAAAAATAAATATGAATTATAAATAGAATTTGAGACCTTATGAATTCTGTCAAAATATTCATTTAAAATTTAATAAAAATTTACGACAGAATTAAAATCTGTTTCAGATTTAGATAAATTAGAGACGGATTTACTACAAAATTATTAATCTGTTTCACTTTAATAAAATATAAAATTTGAAAAAAAAATTAAAACAGAATTTAAAACAAATTTGATACAAAATTATATATAAATTTTTATAAATAAAAATAAATATAAATTATAAATAGAATTTAAGACCGTATAATTTCTGTCAAAATATCTGTTTAAAATTTAATAAAAATTTAAGATAAAATTAAAATATATTTCAGATTTAGATAAATTAGAGATGGATTTGCTACAAAATTACTAATCCGTTTTACTTTAATAAAATATAACATTTAGAAAAAAATTAAGATGGAATTTAAAATAAATTTGATATGAAATTATATAAAAATTTTTATAAACAAAAATAAATACAAATTATAAACGGAATTTGAGATCGTATGATTTCTGTCAAAACATCCATTTAAAATTTAATAAAAATTTAAGATGAAATTAAAATCTATTTCATTTTAGATAAATTAGAGACGGATGTGCTACAAAATTACTAATCCGTTTCACTTTAATAAAATATAACATTTAGAAAAAAAATTTAGATGGAATTTAAAATAAATTTAATATGAAATTATATATAAATTTTTATAAACAAAAATAAATATAAATTATAAACTGAATTTGAGACTGTATGATTTCTGTCAAAATATCCGTTTAAAATTTAATAAAAATTTAAGACGGAATTAAAATCTGTTTTAGATTTAGATAAATTAGAGACGGATTTACTACAAAATTACTAATCCATTTCACTTTAATAAAATATAACATTTGGAAAAAAAAAATTGAGATGAAATTTAAAATAAATTTGATAAGAAATTATATATAAATTTTTATAAATAAAAATAAATATGAATTATAAATGAAATTTGAGACTGTATAATTTCTGTCAAAACACTTGTTTAAAATTTAATAAAAATTTAAGATGGATATTAAAATCTATTTTAAATTTAGATAAATCAAAGATAAATTTACTATGAAAATATTAATTCATTTCACTTTAATAAAATATAATGTACAAAAAGAAATTTGAGACGGAAGTTAAAATGAATTTGAAACAAAATTAAAAATAGAATTTTTTAAACAAAAATAAATACTAATTATAAATAAAATTTAAAATTATATAATTTTTATTAACAAATCTATTTAAAATTTTTAAAAATTTTAAGATAGAAATAAATCTATTTTAAATTTATATAAATTAGAGATAATTTTTAAAATAAAAATAAATTTTGATTTAAATTTATATAAATGGAGATGAATTTATTATGAAATTATTATTAATTTATTTCACTTTATTATGAAATAAAAATAAAATTGATTTGTTCTTTTTTATTATGGGAAAAGTACAAATTATTACTAAGATAGTACAAAAACTAGCCAATGAAGTTATAATCACTCGCTTATGGGGCATAGTTGAGTTGGTTATGACGAAGTAGACTTACTGAGGTGGGTGGGAATCTAATCTTGCAAAGCAGAAATTAATTATTTTAAATATTTTTAATTTATTAGAAATGTATGATTGTTTCTTAAATCTAATATATAGATGAGAAATATAGAAATAATTATTTTAATTTATTAGAAATGTGTGATTGTTTCTTATAATCTAATATATAGATGAGATCGTTTTGATGTTTGAATCCTTTTTTTTTCAAGGTATTTAATACAAAATTAGAGATAAAATTTATATACAGATTTATAAATAGAATTGTAAACAAATTTATAAACGGATTAAAATTATATTTGATATGTAATCTGAGATAGACTAATGACGATTTCAAAATAAAATTAGAGACGAAATTTATATTTAAAATTATTTTCATTTGGCAAATTAAAAATAGATTTATAAATGAATTTTTAATCTATTTTTGAAATTAGAGATAAAATATTTCTGTCTCAAAATTAGACACGGGGCCTTCAGTAACGGATTTTTGAGATGAAATATTCTGTCTCAAAACATTGTTTAGAGATAAAAAAATAATTTTCAGAGATAGAATTTTTTTTTTTTATCTCTGTTTTCTTATAGTGAATTAATTGTTCTTGTCTCTCATCAATTAATCTGCAACAATATATTTCTAAACTGTTTCCAAAATTAAATACAAAGTAAAATAAATTTTTTTTATTATTTTGATCACGTCCAATAACTGTCAAATTATGGCTGAGTTAGAAAATGCAAGAGCAATTTTTATATCAGATGCATGAATAACTTTATTTATTTATATTAAATAAGATAAACTCTGTTGAAGAAATCACCTACCGTGATTTGTGTTGCTTGATGATGATAAATAAAAAAACAAAAGTTTCCTTCCTTCCTTAGAAAGGAAAACAATATATCTTTATACAAAATTTACATGATATTTTTCACAACTACCGTTATCGACCTTCAAATATTATAATGGATAAGCGATTCATTGATAACAAAGCACCCTTGCTTGACGATGAATCAGTGTCAATTTGATCACCTGTGAAAGCAAAATCAGGTTGTTTGGGTTCGAGTAATAAAGAACTATTGCTTCCCAACATTTGGAGCACGGAACATATTTTTGGTCTATCTTCTGGTCGCTCTTGAACAAATAAAAGTCCAACTTTTATACATCTCAAAACTTCATCCAAAGGAAAAGGATGACGGATGAAATCTTCGACTATTTCTAAAGCTCTATTTTCTTTCCATAAGCTCCAGACCTAGAAGAAATGATAGTTAGAGTGCGTGAAAATTATCTACAAAAATATTATATTACTAAAAAAAATTATATTAAAGCTCACCAACATGTATAAAAACACGCTCATGCTTTAACTTCGTACCTTTCCTAGAAGATTATGATAATGAACATTCTGATAAGCTCTGTTATTCTTTTCACCCGTTATAATCTCAAGCACTAACACACCGAAACTAAATACATCAGATTTCACGAGATCATTCCATTCATGGTATATGCTGGAGACATATATCCACTGCATCAAAATATTAATGAATTATAAAATCTTTGTTAAATTTTCACTACTTAAGGTAATAAAAGAGTAATTCGAAAGATTTACTATGTTCCTGCAACTCTCTTGGTATTTCCGGTTGTTTCATCTCCACCAAATAATTTTGCCATGCCAAAGTCAGATATTTTAGGATTCATATTCTCGTCAAGGAGTATATTGCTAGTTTTCAAATCCCTGTGTATGATTCTGTATCGAGAATCATGGAGAAGATAAAGCAGACCTTGAGCAATGCCGAGTATAATATTGTATCGCATTCTCTAATGCAACAATCGACATCTAGCCTTATCTGTTTGATTGATAACGAGCCAAGAGATAGTCAAACATCTTGCATATCAACTTAACCCGAGTCTAACTATGAATCACAAGAGATTTAACTAATTAACTAACCAAATAAGAAGGTGTCCAAGCTTCCATTGAGCATGTACTCGTAGATCAACATTCTTTCTCCCCCTTGAACGCAACAGCCAAGAAGGCGAACGAGGTTCCGGTGTTGCAACTTGGCGATCACCATCACCTCGTTCTTGAACTCATCCGTGCCCTATGTTGACGTCTTCGATAACCTCTTCACAGCTATTTCCTGACCCTCCTTCAACTTCCCCTGCGTACATATATCAAGAAATTAAAGTCACTCACAAAGCTCTTGCAGTGGCAATCACACTCCCCAATACCTTATAAACAGGGCCAAATCCACCCTCTCCGAGCTTGTTGTCGACGCAAAAGTCTTCGGTGGACTCTGCAATCGTTCCCAAATCAAACAGCGGCATGTCCAACTTTTCCTCTTCCACTGCTTCTTCTTCGTCAATGCGATGCTCTGCGAAGAATAAGCCACCAGAAGTCAATAAAGATGTGTGCGTCGAGGAAATATTCAAGGTTTTTCTGATCACTTACTCCTCTTGTTGTTTCTCGTCTTCCTTCTCCTCCAAAGGAGATTCACGGTGGTGGCCAAGAGAAACGTCGCTAACGGCGGGGTCGTTGCGATCACATCTACACGCATCTTGTTGCCATGGCCACTAGACATCGATTCTGGTAGACAAAAGATGTTCACGACGAACAATTTGCCGATCTACTAACTTGAAGAAAAATCGTTACTCACGTACTTACCTAAATCCGCTTGTGCCAATCGGACGTAGAGATCTTGGCCGAAACCGTTGTTGTAGTGTTTGATGTTGGTGAGGTTGGCGGTCCAGAAGATGCAGCAGCTGCTGCTGTCGATGATGTCACACTCCGCACGAATTAGGCTTGCTGTGACGTTAGCTTCGCTCACCGCGCGTGAACTGTAACAATGTCAGAGCAAAATATAGAGTAAAAAACTAAATAACCTGACTACATGCATACCTCTGAAATAACTTCATTAGTGTTATGTATGTCTTTCAACAATTAACTTGGAGTCAAAGAAAAGGGAGAGTGAGCACAAAGTGCAAAGTGGAGATACAATAGACATGTATGAAAAATAGTATTAAAGATGCAATAACATCATTTATCATTTATCTTTTTTTTTCCATGTCATTTGTCTTTTATTTTCTTCTTAATCAATATCATAAATTCTCATTATTTTCCTATGTTATTCAACAACTCAATATGATTTATTAAGTGGGTGAACAATATACAATATACTCGTCCAGAAGGTGTTGTTAATTAATTTAAGTAAAGGTGAACAACCTACCTTCCACCTAATACAAACACATCACGTATACATTAACAAAAATATCAAAGTGAGTGACCTGTTTCCACTACCGTCGTAGTCGAGCAGAAGCTGCGCGTCGGAGTTAAGCGGTCGTCGACGATCGAGAAAGAGGAGAAAACGAGCATTAAGCAAATCTCGAATAGAAAATTCTTAATTGAGAAGATTTAATAGAGTTGTGATGCTCGTTGGATCATTACCGATTATTAAAATGTCATCCACATAAATATCATAAATCCATCATTATATTTGTAGAATAGAGAAGTGTCTATCTTTGATCCAGAAAATCCTTGAGCTTGTAACCAATTAGATAATCGAGGAAACCATACACGAGGAGCTTATCGAAGACCATATATGAATTTCTTGAGCTGACAAACATGAGATGAAAATTGTGGATGGATAAACCCAAGTCGTTGCTCCATAAATATAGTTTGCTCAAGATGACCATGAAGAAAAGCATTAGAAATATCCAATTGTCGTATAAGCCAATTAGATCTGACAACTACAAATAATAATAATCTGACAGATGTAATTTTGATAACGGGGCTAAAGGTGTCATGAAAGTCAATACCTAGTTGTTGACTAAATCCTATGCCTACAAGTCTAGCTTTATACCTTTCAAAATAATCATCAGCTTGATGCTTAAGGCAGAATACCCATTTAGAGCTCACAACATTCATGCAGGGAGTGCGCAAAACTAGATTCCATGTTCCATTGTGAAAAAGTGCATCAAATTCTGTAGTCATTGCACTACGCCAATTCACATACTTATTCGCTTGTGAAAAATAAGTCAGTTCAATAGAATTTGAAGAGGCCACTAAAGCTTGTGGAAGGGGATATTGGGTCGCCATTGGTGGGCAACGCGCATAGATGTCACTTAAGGGAAGCATATGATGAGAAACACTATCATTTGAATCACTTGTTGATAGCGATGAGGAAGTGGGCTGACATGGTGGATTCGATGATGGACCTAGATTATTTGAGGAGCCAGAGTTAGAAAGCATATTCTCTATGGTTGGTGAGGCTTCTGAGATTGGACACAAAATAGGATCCAACATATTATCCCTTCTGATAGTGTTAGTGTGTCTTGCTCTTGTCGGAGCAGCAACTTGAGGTGATTCGATGATTTAGGAGAGTTATTAAAGAACCCCGGAGTAGGACCTAGGATGCCATCAACTCCGACAATGTTAGGCGACATCAAGAAGGTGCTACTTATATCTGGAAGAGAGATTGAAGAAGCTGTCAAAAAAGAGAATAAAGATTTATCAAAAGTAACATGTCGTGAAATATATATTCGTCCTGTCGATATATGCTAACAACGATATCCATAATGTAAATTGCTATAACCAAGGAAAACACATTGTAGTGAATGCATGAGAATCAAGTTTGTATATATTTAGAGTAGGGATGTAACCACAGATAACATGCGCAAACAAAAAGTTGAAGAAAAGTATAGTAACGGAGTTTTATTATAAAATTTTTCTAAATGACATTTATGAGCAATGGGGTAGGAAGTCAATTTATAAGATATGTTGCAGTACAAACAGCTTCATCCCAAAACTAACGCGGAACTGATGCATGATGGAGAAGTGCTAAGATAGTTTTAATAATATGTTTGTATTTTCTCTTAGCAGAGCCATTTTGTTTTGGAGTATGAGAGCAAGAGATTCGATCAACAATTTCATAAGAGACCAAATAACGATGGAGAGCTTGATATTCGCCTCCCTAATCAGAATGAATAGAGAGTATTTTACGATTAAAATATCATTCAACTTATTTTTAAAAATAACAGAATATGTCCAATTAATCAAAAAATTTTTTCATAGGATAGAGCCAAATATATTTACTAAAATGATTAATAAAGGTAACATAATAAAAGAAACCTTAGTTAGACAAGATAGGTGCAGGACCCCAAACATTCGAATTGAGTGAATTATTCAAGTAGAAGATTAGAAACATGATCAGATGAAGAGAAAGGTAGTTTATGACTTTTAGATTCCATGCATTTCCTACGTGAATGAGATGGAGAGGAGGTAAAGAAAGTATGTAAATCATACCTATTGATGATCGATTGAACAATGCGAAGAGAAGGATCACTAAGTTGGGCATGCCAAGCTAGTTTATTTGTATGTTCTCCAATGAAAGTTTCGATTGAAGAATTTTAAAGATAATTAAGGTCATGTTTGATTTCCTCAGACAATAAGATAATATTTATTTCTCTATTTTTTATAAAATAATAATTACGATGAAATTAAAAAATGATATTATTATCAAGATAAAGTTGACATATGAAAAATAAATTTTTAGTAATAAATGAGATGTGAAAGATGTTGCGCATGTGAAAATTAAAGTACGATTAGATAAATTAATATATGTGTATCCAAAGTTAGTAATTTATAAACTTGAGTCATCACCTACTTGCACTGTATCCGAGCCATAGTATGGTGTTACTTTTGTAAAGATATTGTAATTTGATATAACATAATGAGTTGTTCCAGTGTTGTCAATATATCATTCAGTAGATGAAAACGTTGGTGGTTTATCAAGAGTAGGCACGGATGAAAATACTTTATGATAAATATGTGAAATAATTGATTGTTTTAAAGCTGTAGGACCACTGACAAAATCATGTTGATTATCAATATGTTCAACTCTGAGATAAATTTGACATTTATTTTGAGTATTCGACATTGAAAATATAAGTAAAAGAAAAAAAAATAAAGGAAAAAAGAATAAGAAGGGAAAAAAAGGACGATAAAGAAAGAGAAAAAATAATATGAGCATAGCGGTTATAGAAGAAAAATAACTTTGGCATGATGTAAAATTTTTTTTAAAAAATAATAGTTCTAATACCATATTCGTAAAGGTCATCAAACTAAAGAGAAGGAAAGGTGAAATTTGGGAAGCAAAGAAGAAAGAAGGAGAAAAGTAAATATCAACCAATCTCTTCTCTTCTTGGATTTTATAACTCGACATATCAATTGACTTCTGGAGTCTTATTCTTCGCAGAGCATCGTTCCGATGAAGAAGAAGTAGAAGAGGAAAACTTGGACCTGCCTGTATTTGATTTAGGCACAATTGCAGAGGCTACTGGAAACTTTTGCATGTGGGAACAAGCTTGGAGAGGGTGGATTCGGTCCTGTTTATAAGGTATTTGGGAGTGATTGTCACTGCAAGCATTCAAATTCAATGAAGTTTTGACGTGTACAAAGGTTGCTACAGGTGTTGAGAAGGAACAGTTCTCTATTACCGGAACCAAAGCAATCAAGTTTTGTTGTTACAAGTAATCAAACTGACAATGAATCATCAATAAGCAAGGATGCTTTGCTATCAATCAATCGCTTCTCTGTTACAATATTAGAAGCTTTGAGAAAATTTTAAGGCAGCATAAACACAGTTAAAATATATAAATAGATAAAAAACTTAACTTATTTTCATTGTAAAGTATTCTTATAACATATATTTTTATATTTGAGAGGTATAAAATACAATAATTAATTAGTTTAGCATTAATTCTCATAGTTTTATATTACTGTAGATGATAGAGGGACATGAGAAGAGAAGACCTTAGCTTTGACTTAGTTTTATATTGTCATAGCATTCATTCACATAGTTTGACGGGCATGAGAGGACCTTAGCTTTGACAACTTCATGTGTCCAATGAATGAGTGAAGAATTCTTCAACCATAAAGGATTGAAATACTCCAATGTAGTAAAAATAGGTTTAGGGTTTTTAATTTTTAATTTTATAAATGAATGAAGATCAACGCATGGATTACTAAGCATCGAATCATTATTGGATCATTTAAAAGCAGCGGTCTTTTTGATTCACTGACTATAATTTTAATTTGTCGATTTTTCTATATTTTCCGGTGCTTCGTTGACTTTAGATTTATATTTACCTCTTCTGTTCCAACAACCGCGCTAAAATATTTGCCGGTGCCTTCGTTGACTTTAGAGCATCTGCAGCAAACAGCATTAATAGGCGTTAATAACACTTAAAAGAGGAAAAAACTGATGTGGCACATAAACACGTGTTCAATGTTTTGAACACGTTCATATGCAGTAAAAGTTGCAGATGCTCGGGCTGGCCCACCACCTGTATTTTTTTAATATTTTTTTAATGTTATAACCCGGTTACGTTGCAGATGCTCTTACATCTATATTACTTCTTGTGTTCCAACAACCACGCTAAGCTCACGGCGCCATGAGAGGGATTGCATTCCTTCTCTACCTCCTCAGCCTCTTCTCTTTCTCGATTGCCGGCGACAGCTTGACTCCGACGCAGCCTCTGCTCGATGACGGCGGCAGTGGAAACTTGGTCTCCGCCGGCGGGAGGTTCGAGTTGGGGTTCTTCAGTCCTCCCGGCACGCAGAACCGCTACGTCGGCATATGGTACCACAACATCTCCGACAAAGCCATCGTATGGGTTGCCAACCGTCAAAGCCCCATCAGCGGCGCCTCCGGACGCCTCTCCCTCACCTCCAACGGGACCCTTGTCGTCACCGACGGCAACTCGATGCCGTTCTGGTCGTCGTCGTCTTCTTCTTCTTCTAACAGCGCCTTTAGCCCAGTTGTCAGACTCCACGACGACGGGAACCTCGTCATCAGCGATGGTCGGAACAACGACTCTGTTTCATGGCAGAGCTTCGACTTCCCGACGGACACGTTCCTCTCTGGCATGAGATTCGGGAGGGACCACTCGAGCGGGTACAACGTCAACTTCACGTCATGGGCAAGCACCAGCGACCCGGCGCCGGGCAGCTACGTGCTGGGGGTGAACCTGGATGGAGTTCCGCAGGAATTCGTGTGGGACGGCTCCGAGCAGCCAGTGGGTCGATTAGGGCCCTGGAACGGGGCCTACATGTCCGGTGCGCCGACGACCAACTTGCAGGACTTGGTCGACTACTACTTCGAGGTCAGCTCTCGGAAGCTCATCTACTGGTACACCGTCCGCGACCCATCGGTGCTGGTGAGGGCGACCGTGACCCCGCAGGGCTCCGCCCAGGTGCTGATGTGGGTGGAGGGGAGCCAGTCATGGACGCAGCAAGACTACTATCCCAGGGACCCCTGCGACCACTACGCCCAGTGCGGCCCCAATGGTGTCTGCGACCCTACCGGATCCGCCATCTGCCGGTGCCTCCAGGGGTTCCAGCCGAAGAACCCCAGGAACTGGGCCGTCTGGGAGTGGAGGGACGGCTGCGTGAGGAAGACAGAGTTGGACTGCGGCAACACAACCGACGGCTTCTTCGCCTTCAGCAACGTGAAGCTGCCGGACTCGTCGTGGTCGACGGTGGACTGGAGCACGCAGAGCCTGGACGACTGCAAGGCTTCGTGCCTGAGGAATTGCTCCTGCACGGCCTACGCCAGGGCCAACATCAGCGGCAGCGGCAGCGGCAGCGGTTGCATCTTCTGGACCACCAACCTCACCGACATCAAACACTACAGCAATGGCTTCGGCCAAGATCTCTACGTCCGATTGGCACAAGCGGATTTAGGTACGTACGTGAGTACATAAGATTTTTCTTCAAGTTAATAGATCGGCAAATTGTTCATCGGGAACATCTTTTGTCTACCAGAATCGATGTCTAGTGGCCATGGCAACAAGAGGAGTGTAGCTGTGATCGTAGCGGCCCCGCTGGTAGCGACGTTTCTCTTGGCCACCGCCGTGACTCTCCTTTGGAGGAGAAGGAAGACGAGAAACAACAAGAGGAGTAAGTGATCAGGAAAAACCTTGAATATCTCCTCGAGGCACACATCTCTATTGACTTTTGGTGGCTTATTCTTCGCAGAGCATCGCGCTGACGAAGAAGAAGCAGTGGAAGAGGAAAACTTGGACATGCCGCTGTTTGATTTGGGAACGATTGCAGAGTCCACCGAAGACTTTTGCGTCGACAACAAGCTCGGAGAGGGTGGATTTGGCCCTGTTTATAAGGTATTTGGGAGTTTGATTGCCACTGCAAGAGCTTTGTGAGTGAGTTTAATTTCTTGATATATGTACGCAGGGAAAGTTGAAGGAGGGTCAGGAAATAGCTGTGAAGAGGTTATCGAAGACGTCGACGCAGGGCACGGATGAGTTCAAGAACGAGGTGATGGTGATCGCCAAGCTGCAACACCGGAACCTCGTTCGCCTTCTTGGCTGTTGCATTCAGGGAGGAGAAAGAATGTTGATCTACGAGTACATGCTCAATGGAAGCTTGGACACCTTCTTGTTTGGTTAGTTACTTACTTAAATCTGTTATGATTCATAATTAGACTCGAGTTAAGTCGATATGCAAGATGTTTGACTATCTCTTGGCTCATTATCGATCAAACAGATAAGGATAGATGTCGATTGTTGGATTGGGGAATGCGATACAATATCATACTAGGCATTGCTCGAGGTCTGCTTTATCTTCACCATGATTCTCGATACAGAATCATACATAGGGACTTGAAAACTAGCAATATACTTCTTGACGAGAATATGAATCCTAAAATATCTGACTTTGGCATGGCAAAATTATTTGGGGGAGATGAAACAATAGGAAATACCAAGAGAGTCGTAGGAACATAGTAAGTCTTTCAAATTACTCTTTCATTACCTTGAGGGAGGTAAAAATTTTAAATTGATTTTATAATTCATTAATATTTTGATGCAGTGGATATATGTCTCCAGAATATGCTATGAATGGAATATTTTCAGTGAAATCTGATGTATTTAGTTTTGGAGTGTTAATGCTTGAGATTATAACCGGCAAACAGAATAATGGAGCTTATCAATCCATTCATCACCAAAATCTTCTAGGAGAGGTAAGTAAATATTTAATATTGGATAAAAATTAAAAGAGCATCTTAAATTTATAAAATCATGAAATATGACTGTGTTATTTTTTATTTTTCATCAAAAGGGGTTATGACATTTTCTATCATAATTTTTTTTCTAGATTTGGAGCTTATGGAAAGAAAATAGAGTAGCAGAAATAGTCGACGATTCAATCCATCATTCTTGTCCCTTCGATGAAGTTTTGACATGTATAAAGGTTGGACTTTTATGTGTTCAAGAGCGATCAGAAGATAGACCGATAATGTCCGTCGTGCTACAAATGTTGGGAAGTAATAGTTCTTTATTACCTGAACCCAAACAACCAGGGTTTGTTGTTACTGGTAATCAAAAGGACAATGATTCATCGGGTGCTTTGTTATCAATCAACCGCTTATCTGTGACAATATTAGAAGGACGATAATGGTAGCTATTAGAAATACCATTAAATTTTGTAAAAGATATGTTTTTCCTTCATAAATTAATAAATAAATTATTTTTTTAATGCATTGTGAGTTGTTATCATCGTCAAGCAACACAAATCACTCCTAGTTCATTCACAGATCTCTAAGCTACATGCCAACAAAACAAAGAAGCAGCTTGTCTTGCAGCTTTGAGAAAACTTTTAAAGCAGCATAAACACAGTCAAAATTATATGAATAGATATGATGGTGTCCTTTCTTCGGAAGTGCATGTCCTTTCTCCTGTGTTCTATGAATCAAAGCTAGTTAGTTAGTGAGGGTGTTTTTAGTATCCTCTTGATGGTCAAATCAGCGATAGACTGAGGCATGAGGTTTGCAGGCATGCACGAGAGAGTGAAAGGAATCGAGAAAGATGAAAAAGATTTGTCTTCGCGTAAGAGAAAAAAATCATACTTTCACATAACCTTATATAACCATGGAGATGGAAAGTCCACATAAACTGTATCAATCCTAGGTGAGTTACGTGTATGACCTCATGAGCGAAGCACCACCCGTCGGCCAACCGCATGCATGAGATACCACGTCAAGGGCGACAACAGTTGATTCATATTCCTGGTACCGTCGAGCCATTATCTAGGTGTCACTCTCCAAGTAGACAGCCTTGTTAGATCAATTTTGCGTTAGTTGATGTCGAAGGTTGAAGTCAAAGAGAACTCGCTCGACTAGGATTCTTGGTTGTCTAGGAACCTATATGATCATGCCGATATAGGAGGTCAAGGTTTGGTGGAGCTTTTTTGTTATGGAGGGCATTGTCCAATGTATAGGGCCAATATAGGACGACGGCTCGATTGGATTTACCCGAGTTGTATCAAGATGAAAAACTTAACTTATTTTCATTGTAAAGTATTTTTATAACATATAATTTTATTTGAGAGGGTATAAAATAAAATAATTAGTTTAGCATTAATTCTCGTAGTTTTATATTGCTCCAGATGATATGACACAAATTATCACTTAGAATTCAGTTTAGCAACGGTGCTGCTATTAAAGCCCTTCGATAGATCTCAAAAATTTCGAATTCAAGACTCAACTGCAATACATTACTGTTCCAGGGATAATCCAATGGGCTCATCATGGTCGAACTCGAGTCTAAGTCTGGTCCCAACGCACAAGTTCAACTCATTGAGTCTGTAACCTCAAGTAGTTTAGGCGTATACTGACGAAGTACACCCATTCGGCAGATAACTCGCCGAATCCTTCCATTCGGCAGGAGCCTCGCCGAATCCTGCCGAATCCGAGTCCTCAGCAGACTCGCCTTACAGTGCCTTGGCATGTCCCATCATGTTCTCTGACTGGCCCACGCCCTTCATTTATTATCGCCATCCTTCTGACACCCACATGGGCCATGACAAGATGGTTACTAGCAACGATGGGACAAATAACTCAATTGTTCCTTCACCTCATTAATTGTGATGGGATCTCCTTTAATGATGACGTGACAGGTACACACTCATCTCTCTATAAAACGACCACTCCCTCCTCCACAGGTGGCTTCTTCCACTAATACTTTTCTCTTTATGCTCAAGTTCATTACACTGTTCATCTTCTTCCTCTCGCCGTCCTTGACTTGAGCGTCGGAGTGGTCGCGCCAGGGCACCCCCCTGACCTTCCTACTGACGATCCTTGTGTTCTCAGGCCATCCTTGAGGTTGCTGTCGTTCATCATCGACTCCGGTGAAGTCTACGGCGACTGCAAAGCTCTCATTGTCTACACCGCCTGCTACTGTTTAGAGCCAACAGGGAGGAGGTCCGGTGACGTGTCCCGAAGCTGGTTTCAACCGGAACATAATTTGGCGCCGTCTGTGGGAACCTCTTTGCCCGGATTTGAGATGCCGACGGACGAACCTCCCCAACCTCCTCCATCTCACCTCATCACCATGATGCAGTAAGACTTCGACAAGGTGGTGGCCGCCGCCGTCCTCGCGATCTCCGGACAGCCGCTGGAAGCGCCGGCCTCTCCTTCACGACTTCCCTCTCTTTCCGCGAAAGCTCCGCTGGCGCCGGTCCTCAAGCTGTTCGAATCTGCGAAGGCCCACCAGGGGCCAAGCCCACCAGGCCCAGGTCCACCAGGCCATGGAACGCTACACATCTCCAGCCTTACCGCATTTAGCGGCCAAGAGCGCTAAATGTTACGGTAAATATTTTACTTTTCTTACACTTGAATAACAGTGATGCTTCTACATGCCCTCCCCGTGCTAAGGCTTTTCAGCCATTCTCAACACTTTCCCGACTCGAACATAGTCGCGGATCAAGACAAACTTAGGTCTCGGACCTACTCCACCGACATAATTAGGTCTCGGACCTACTCCATCGACTCTGCATAGGTCTCGGACCTACTCCACCGACATAATTAGGTCTCGGACCTACTCCATCGACTCTGCATAGGTCTCGGACCTACTCCACCGACATAATTAGGTCTCGGACCTACTCCATCGACTCTGCATAGGTCTCGGACCTACTCCACCGACATAATTAGGTCTCGGACCTACTCCATCGACTCTGCATAGGTCTCGGACCTACTCCACCGACATAATTAGGTCTCGGACCTACTCCATCAACATAATTAGGTCTCGGACCTACTCCATCACAAACTTAGGTCTCGGACCTACGCCATCGACACTACTCTCCCGACTCGGACATAGTCGGGATCGAGCTCAAATTCAACCTCTGAGCCTCTCTACAGGACTCTTGGCCTCATTCAGTCAGTGGCTCAGTTAATCTCATGAGCACTCGGTCTCTATGCCGCCATCTCGGCTTCACCTTCATTCATACAGGGACTTTGCTCAAACAGTCGGCCATTCTGCTCAGTCAGTTGGCCACTCTGCTCAGTCATTCGGCCATTCTGCTCAGTCAGTTGGTCACTCTGCTCAGTCCTTTGACTTGAGCGTCGGAGTGGTCGCGCCAGGGCACCCCCCTGGCCTTCCTACTGACGATCCTTGTGTTCTCAGACCATCCTTGAGGTTGCTGCCGTTCATCATCGACTCCGGTGAAGTCTACGGCGACCGCAAAGCTCTCATTGTCTACACCGCCTGCTACTGTTTAGAGCCAACAGGGATGAGGTCCGATGACGTGTCCCGAAACTGGTTTCAACCGGAACAAGAGGTGATTTTCCTCTAGTAAGTAACAGATCACAGAAAATGAACTATCTGAATGGGCCACCATGAGTGCTTGTTGATTTATTATGATCGTTGATGAGAAACTTTCATGGGATTAAATTCATCATCTTCAGACGGCATAAATTGGATACCTACCGATTAAAAAAAATAGAGTATCCTTAAATCATAAAAAAATAATGGCATGAAAAGATTGTAGCTTTGACTACCACTTGTGTCCATTGAATGAGTGAAGATTTCTTCAACCATAAAGGATTGAAGTAGTCCTTCTCTTATGTCCATCTTGTACAAGCCATAAGTAGGTTTGACTTTCATGTTTGGTATCCTTATAATAATATACAATTAAGTATGTTTGACTTTCATGTTTGGTACCCCTATAATAATATACAATTAAGTAGGTTTGATTTTCATGTTTGGTACCTCTATAATAATTTGCAATTAAAAAGTCGAGATAGTCTAAGAGATCAAGGCATGTGAGCCGAGCCGATTAAGGTCGGATGGTTTGGAAGGAAAAAGACAGACGGAGGATATTGGACTCAGTACTTGGGCTCGATTGTAAGAGTGCTCGGGAGCGTATGATTTTCCCTCCTGCGTCGTAATCAACTGTACTTTCTCGATTTACCTCCTCACAGATGACAGATGGTCATGGGGCCGACCGTGTGGGGCCGCTAAGGTGGCGGATCCATCTTTTTTGCAGAAGGGAGTGTATGATTTTCAACACTCCGACTTGGAAACAAATAATGCTCGACACTAGAGACTTGGACTTTAAAATGTACATATGGCCTTCGGTATCTGAGATTTGAGATTATTGGGGAACTTCGATGAGGTGGGTGAAAATTTAACTTGAAGGAGAATTATTTTAGGGAGGGGAGGATAATGAAGGCGATCAATAATGACAAATATTAATCATTACAGGAGGAGATGATCTAAGAATTATTTTCAAATGGGTAGATATTAATGATATCAATAAATCATAATGTCATAATTAGCACCGTTACTCAATGGAGGCTATAAAAGAGGACGGATAAGAGTATAATTTTTCTCTTCAATAGTCTCTTTTATCCGACAGTATCTTTATTATTTTCTATCCTGAAGCCTCACTCAAGAACAGAGAGGTCATGCTGGGACAACACCAGTGCCCTCTAAGTGAGTTCGTGTTAACCTTGGGTAGGAATTTGTTTTTTGATCTAGGAAAGATTAAGAGTAGTGTTCGTATCAATATTGAAGAATAAATTAAATCAACAAATGTAGTAAAACATACAAATAAAAAGAGATAGAAAGAAAATAGGTTTTTGATTTTGAATTTAAAACAAATACAAATGTAGTAAGGATACGAGGGCAAGACGGAAAACCTAGAGTATGTTTTTCTCTTTATCATTGACCAATTAAAATAAATTAATAATTTAAAAATAAACAGGCAGCCTTTCTCTCACAGCAAACGGAACGCTTCTCATCACCGACGGCAACGGAACCGTCTACTGGACCTCTTGTTGATCAGCTTTGCCGGAGAGAACTGAGTGGCGAGTGCCGACTCGAGTTGCCCAGCCGAGCTGAATTGCTGAGCCGATCCGAGTTGCCGAGCCGATCTGAGTTGCCGAGCCAAAGTACCGAGCGGATCCGAGGTATTGAGCCAAGATGCCAAGCTGATCTGAAGTGCCGAGCCGACCTGAGGTGACGAACTGATCCGAGGTGCCGAGCCGAGCTGAGTTGCCGAGTCGATCCGAGTTGCCGCGTTGAGGTGCCGAACTGACCCAAGTTGCCGAGTCGAGGTGTCGAGCTGACCTAAGGTACCGAGCCAAGGTGCCAAGCCGATCTGAGTTGCTGAGCCGAGGTGTCGAGCCGACTCGAGTTGCCGAGCCGAAGTGCCAAGCTGACATGAGGTGCCGACCCGACTCGAGTTGCCGAGTGGTCGAGGTCTGCGTTCAACGTAGTTTTCTTAAAAGAAATTTGTCTCATTCGGACGTCTATTTTCCAAGATACAACGACTAGACCAACAAAACGATCAAGCACATATCGTTACCGACGAACTAATTACGGATGCTTGAGAAAATTTTCTAGAAATGGAAAGAGACAAACCCGTAGTCCTCCTTGGAGGAGCGCAGAACGACTCTACTGGTGGATTTGGCCTTCGACTTGCGCTGCCCGCCGCCAACGCCAGCGGCCTTGGCTGTGTCATCGCCGGCGAACAGAGCGACGTCCTCCGAGATCGCCACCAGTGACGGCCGCCACAGCGCCGCCCTTATCCGGTTCCTAGCCGACACGGTTTGTCCCGACGCCCGATCCGTCGTCGGCGACCGCCGGCCACAGGGGAACTCCAGCACCGTCATCTCTGCTTGGTTATTTGGTAGACACAAATCGGCCAGTCTGTCACTATAAGAACGCGGGTGATGCATTGAAATGACCAAATTGCCCTTCATGCATGGATTTGGATTACCGCTTTGTGATGGTGATCAACGGCTGAGATCGATTTGTCGGTAGAATCTCGGATCCTCCACCGTTAGATTACAATGAAACCTTGGACCCCTGTTCATCTTCCTCGCGTGGCGCGGCTGCCCTAAACCCTAAGGCGCTGGTTTCCTCCTTCTCCCTGGGCGGTGGCTGTGCGACGGTGGACTGCGACGACGGCTGTGGGGCGGTGGCTGTGTGACGGTGAACTGCGGCGGCGGCTGTGCGACGGTGGCTGTGCGACGGTGGACTGCGACGGCAGCTGTGCGGCAGTGGCTGGCCGACGGTGTGTTGCCAAGCGAGCGCCGACCAGTAATCCCGATAGTATGCGACGGCCTGAGCGCGCTGCCCCTCTCTTTCTCCCATCTGCCGATTCTGCCTTCCAAATCAGTGGGCTAATGCGCGAGCGCGAGATGCAGGTCAGTCTGGTCGTGATCGAGAACCTGCCACACTTCTCCTCCTTCACGTGTGGTGATCATCAGAGCCCTAGCTGTGGTTTCCTCCCATGCAGCACTGCTGTTTTGCTTCGGGCATGCTTCCTGCCGAGAGCTGAGTTATCCATCTTCCCGATCGCGATCTTGCTGACTGGAGAGCTGGTTGTGGAAGATTGGCTATGGATCAGAGATGAGAAGGAGAGGAATTGTTGTTCTTCGATTCTGTTCGTGGGCTGTGTGGGAGAAGAGAGTTTGATTGTAATAGGGTCTTGTTGTTGAAATTGATTGTTCGATTGCCGAAAATTGTTTCCGGCTATCAGATCATTTTTTCAACAGTACCTAATCAATCTTGATCGTCCGATGACCATCAGTCAGTCTTGTGGAAGCCTGTGGAGCTCCTGGAGATTTTCCATCTTTATCGAAAATGTTCCGATAATTTGTCCTAAATTGATGGTCAACAATTGACCACCAAAAGTACACCGGGAATATGATTCTCGATGATAATTAGAAAGCCCCGGAACGATCACGATAAACGTTGTTGCGTAGTTCTCGGAATAAGACTTCTCTCGATTCGATCGTCATCGATCATCGACTAGTACCGAAGACGATGACGCGACTCGTAGCTTTCGAAGCTGTCCAGACGGGAGCTTGGCATGGATCACTAGTAGAGGCGGGACTTCAACAAGGACCGCTCAATTGATTCAACATCGTTCAAACGTCATCCGCAAGGTACGCGTAGAACAATGTCGGCTTAAGGCGTAGGCCATTAAGGTAATGACCTATGCCTAGGGCTCCAATAAAATTGGGGCCCATTGTTATTAAAATTTTTTATTTTAATAATTTTTTATATCAATCGAATAATATGTTCGTTTCGTGAGATCACGGTGTTTCGATTTTCGCAGGGCCACATCACGCCTGTATGACTATGCATGAGAATTTGATGTCGCTTCATGCATTTGATGCATTGCTCACGCTTGCATATACGAGAAGTTGCTGCATGCATGAAAATTAATACATGGCTGAATTGATGCATCATTCTAAAAATAATGTCTTAATATAGTCTTATTTACGTTCAACAATATATTAAGAAAGATTAAATAATCTAATAATTTTATTAATTAAAAAAAATTTATTAACAAAATTTAAATATAAAAATTTAATTAATAATTTTACATCTCAAAAGTTAGAAAATTAAATTTTATATAAAAATCTATTTTTAAATTAATAGTTAGAAAATTAAATTTTATATAAACAACTATTTTTAAATTAATATTTTATGACTTGAATGGAAAAGGATGAGAAAAAATTTTATATTTAAAAAAATGTATTAAAGGTCTAATTAAAAAAAATTTTAGCCTAGGGCCTCACGAAACCTTGGGATGGCCCTGGCGTAGAATAATCTTTTATTTTGTAAATTTTATTTATGCACGTAGAATAATTGTTATTCAGAAAAATTTTAAATTTCTGTCATGCCTTGTACATGTTATTACCTGTTATGCATACGTGTGCTGTGATAATAATTAGTTTTAATTATCTGTATATTTCCGTTGCGCATGTTAACGAAACGTGTAGACATGCGCATTGTACCGGGACGATCCCAACAATCGAACCATATGAAGTCTCAAAGCAGGTCACTTCAATGAACTGGTTATCTTTAACCAGCATCCATGTTTAACTCTCAACATTGAATGTCTTTAGCAGTGAGATCAGTTGCTTGGTTAACCAAGGAGTCTAAACGTGCTAGTCTCGACAGAATCGATGACGTCCGTGCTCATCAAATCCTCGACTAGGGATAATTTCAATACATTCATAATTGCACATGTAAAGATGCTCACTAGTTGTGATCCAATCACAAATTCTCTCATGTTATGAATCGTATTGCGGACATTTAGTATTCGAGTTTAAGATCCGATCAAACACATATGTAATGTGCACTCAAATAGTGAATTACTATTTATCCAATAAATAGTATAATCGTAAGGCGATTGCCTTGGATACCCCCTCAAATTAACACCTTTATCCAAACTTTATCATCACAATATGAAAATATTTAAGTTAAAATAAATTGTTTGGGTTTATCAATTGTCCAATAGACTAATTAGAAATTAATCCTAGAAATCAATTACCAAATTAGTAAATATAGATACATTTATATTGTACATTTCAGTTATTACATTCATTGGCGGTTTGAGGAACCGCATCGAGTTGGACCGGGCTTTGGCGGCCCGGCCCATTCATTGAGCCGGAGTGAGGTGAAGCTCCACGCCTCGGCCTCCGCCTCCTAGTGCAGCGAAGAGAGCGAGATGGAGATCGAGATGGCGACGGAGAAGAATGTCGAACGGCTGCTCAACCAGGTCTCCATCGTATTCGCATCGAGAGGCCGATGCCTTCGCCGCCCTGTTCGCCATCCTGCACTCTACCCGTACCCTCTCCAACTCCACCAACGCCCTCTGCGTCTCCGCCGGGGCGGGCCGTGAGGTTTCCACCCTACAGGAATCTGGCGTTTCCGACGTCGCTGGCGTTGACACTATCGACTTCCACATTATCGTCCACCGCGCCGACCGCCACAACCTTCCCAATCTTCGACAATGTCTTTGATCTCGTCTTTCAACACTGGCGCAAGCGCAACCGAGGCGCTGTTCCTGATGGAGCGCACCGTACGCCGAGGCAGGGCCATCGTCCTGGGGTAAAGGCATCTTGGCTTAACGAAGGTATGCACTACAGGATTTTTTTTTTTTTGATTGATCTGTGTTGATTTAGAGAAAAAGACTGGTTCGTAGTCTCCAAATATGTTCAATTGGTATAGATCTGTAGATGTGATCTTTCTTTGTAATGCACCTTTAATGGTGTGATGCCATACACTACTATATATTGTATTACTTAGATCAAATTAAAGTCTAAAAAGTACTTCTTTGAGAGATTAGTAGCATAGATATCTATGAAAGTGCAAGAAAAAATAATGTTAATTAAGGTTAATTCATGTAACCTGTGTCATGGTGTCTTATCAGTTACCTCAAGTTCTTGAGGATATTTGTCCAGAATCGTTAGGAATCCCATCTTCCTCTGTTTATTTGTGGATGATCGGCTTTTCAGAGCCTCCTGCAATACAACAGAGAGGATGCAGGTGCTTATGTATATGCAATCAATTTAAATACATATAAGGTGTAACTATCAACAATCAATTTTAAATAGAATTAGTATTTAATAGATATCTCCATATAAAGATGCTTAGTGGCTATGTACAAACTCGATCTGATCTAAGTGCCTGACAGTCGTGAGAAAACATAATACGCAATCCATATGGGTGTCGAGGGTCTATTGTATCAGTGTGTGTCGATAACTGACACATGTACAAAGGGTATAGATGAAGGGTTCAACTTTCAGAGCAAAACTGAATGGCTAGTCTGATTTAGTTAACTGATTCCTGCCTTAAAGAGAATGAAACCTATATACATTAACATTACATGCATTATGAGAATTGATATGTGTAAGGCTTCAATTCTCCATAACACATTGAGCCATATAAATTGGTTTGTGAAGTGACATTTAACCTTCAATCTCCAACCATTTGATTTATAAATGCCTTGCCAGGTCTCATATGGGAATTGTTCATGTGATTGTTTCAAAAAGCAGCTTTAGTAGCTCTTCTTGTGCATTCAGAATGCAAAGGTTCATTACTTCAAAATCATATCACTTATTGAGCCAAAATTTATAGCAAAAGGAAAAAAAAATCCAAGTTGAATCTATTGTTGGTTGGTTTGAGAGACAGACTTTTGCCAAATAACAAGTCCTAATCCAATTTAGGTTAATTAAGTTGGAGTATTATATGTCATGCTTTATATTTTATGAATTTTTTAGTTTGATTATTTGGATGTATAACTGATACTTGTAAATTTATAATATTGGAATTATGAATTGCTTTGGTTGGCTAATTTAAATGTTATGTGACTAGTAAAACATTTTATATGGTTTCTTAGGCTGATAAATTCGATAAATCATGTGGTAAACATACTTCATTTGCATCCAGCAGCAGCTCAATCTCACACTAAGACCTTGCTCACAAGGACAATCCTGAAAGCAAAACAAGAAAGTGATCATCTGAGTTTCCGGGTGCTCTCAGTTGGTGTTAGAAGCAATTTCTCAAAGACTTTGCACTTGCAATTCCAAGTCATACTGGAAAAGAAAGCCTTGTAAGTTTTCTTTACGTGGTTGACATGTTGATCCATGCTTTAGTTTGAAAAGTCGGTTTAGCATTTGATGTTTTGTGCCCAAATCTTAGTTAGAATAGGCTACTTAAAGCCAACAACACTAGCAGATTTTTATTGGATAAATAGTAGAATGGAGGAGCACTTGAGCAAATGCTATTGCAAGACCAGGCCACGATAATATCAGTAGGAACACTAATTGATACATGGACAGCTTGTCCTGTATATAGGTCAACTGTGACAACAATCACTAATTCATATGTCTCCATGTTTTACAGAAATACAGAATTATGACAATAATCACGATTAAAAGATGTCATCATACTTCAAATTGATTTAGATAGTTAATAACAAGATGAAAGCTAACCTCCCATTCTCGATTGAATGAATGCTTCTGAGTGCAAAACCTCCCATTCCTGATTTTCCTGAATCATCTACTTCCCTGTTTTCCAGTAGCTTTCTTTAACTTGACCTACGGCCATGCATTCAAGTATTATGATATTCTGTAATGCTTTGACTTCTGTTTCTCTGACTATTTGTATTAAACTACTCTTTTTTGTATCATGACAAATCAACGCGTGAGTTCTCTGAACCCCTTGCCATCATTTTTTCTTCTCTGTCTATATCTGCAGCTAGCAGTCCCAACATCTCTTAAGACTAAGTCAACTCATAATAAGTAAATGCTGAAGAATCTCTCTATTGATAGATTTTTTTTAAAAAGTTGGTATTAATCATCTAAGGACGATCAATTAAACCAACGATCTTAGGTGGAAATGAGTCAAGCGCAATGTCCAATTAAATTTTATATTCTTTAAGCTTAATAAGGTAACCAGCCGGCCATGCACGATTAAAATGAATAAGTTATTGAAATAGTTGTTTAAATTAGTTTCCAGCTTTATTTAAATTTGTTTTTAACTTGATTGATTTAGTTGTTATTAATCTTTGTTTAATTGATTAATGAGAGTGATGTTTCAACTTTATTTATTTGTTTTATGAGCAGTCGTTCAAATTTAATTAATTAATTTGTAAATATTAAACAAATATAAATAAATTTTTGCTGAGTTAAAGACTAAACTTATGAATATTTGATTGTGAAAAAGTACAGAAGAATACGCTACTTAAGGCGATGGCTGAAGGCGATGGAAGGAAGGGGTTGAATTGTGTGGTTTTGAAATTTGGTAAGGAAAAAAAGGCTATTCATAATAATGGATTTGAATAATATTAAAGTTTTTTTACTTGGTTGAATAATATTCATGATAATGGAATTTGGGGGAAAAAACTAATAATTTAGCCGCCAGCAGCTCATCTCTTGCAGGAAAGTTCTTCACATTAATTGATTTAGGCGACTAGGCGGGTAAGGCCTATGCCTTAGGGCCCAGGATTTCAAGGACCCGAAAAAAATTTAAATTATTTAGGGATAATAAATAATAAATGGTTAAAATCCGATCCGAAATATAGCCGCGTCCCGATACCGATATCCCCTTTATCTCTCCCTGTCCTCGATTCGACGCGTTCTCCTTCTCCTCGTTCGATGAATTCTCCCGTTCTCTCAACGCCGATCTTGCGACAGCCGTTCGACTCTTCATCTCCTGCCGTCTGCCGACGCGATCTCCCCGTTTTCCTCGTCGACGCCGGCGAAACCTCTTCTTCGACGCGAGGCCCCTGAGGGCGCAAGACAGCACGGAGCACCTCCGTCCGGTCTGTTCGACGAGCCCTCTTCTAGTCTTCTTCGACGGTTTTCCTCGCCGACGCCGGCGAAACCTCGAGGCTCGCCGCTCGCCCCTCTGGCCGTCTTCCTCGCCGGCGAAACCGCGAGGCTCGCCGCCTCGCCCCTCTGGCCGTCTTCCTCCGTTCCTCGCCGGTGAAACCGCGACTCCGCGAGGCTTCAAGCTCGCCCCTCTGGCCGTCTTCCTCGCCGACGAAACTGCGAGGCTCGCCGGCCGCCGCTTCGCCCTTCAGCCCTTGGCCAGTGGCCCTCTTCTTGAATCTTCGATCGTCTTCCTCGCCGGCGAAACCGAGAGGCCTTCGCCCCTCTGGTCGAGTGGTCTGTGGTCGTCTTCTTCGGATTGCTGTTTACAGTTCGTCTGATTGCTGTTTACTCAAACAGTCAAGCCGATCCGGTAGTTTCTTTTACTTTTTTTTCAATATTATTGTTGTTGAGATTTCACTTTTAGATAGTAATTTTTTGTGTTTGATCCAACTGTTCTACGAGTCTTTTGACGAATCGTTCGAGGGCAGTGGATCGTTTGATGGACTAAGGTAAATTATTTCTGTTTCTATTTAATTGTTAGTAGATAGTTCATTATTAAAGTAAATATTTATTTCTGTTCTATTATTAATTGTTAGTAGATAGTTCATTATTAGAGTAAATAAATATTTATTTTCTATTTATCTATTAATTTTGCATTAAAAAAGCAAGAAAATTTAATTTTATATAAAAAATTTATTTTTAAAATTAAAATTTTAATTTATTTTAAAAAAATTTTAACCAAGAGATTTTAAAGTATAAACTCCGAATAAAAAAAGGGTGAAAGAAAATCTTTTAAAATAATAAAATAATTTTTTTTAAAAAAAAAAATACACATCGCGCCGTCCGTGAGCTAAGGCCGCCCCTGTTAAGTAGGTGTAAATGATATTTCACCTACAACAACGAGAAAAAGAATATTTGTAAGATATAA
Organism: Curcuma longa; assembly: GCF_044706935.1. NCBI lineage: Eukaryota > Viridiplantae > Streptophyta > Magnoliopsida > Zingiberales > Zingiberaceae > Curcuma > Curcuma longa. The sequence continues at coordinate 5,588,515 of NC_133875.1, forward strand.
ATATACTGTATCTCTTCTTTGCACATATATTCTGTCTTAAATATTTTTCTAGACTAATAAAATTGAAAATTTTAGAGTTGAATTTCAATTATTGTCGTATTTATGCTTTATTTCGTCTGATTCTTTATTGGTACAGTTTGTCTTGCATACAATTAAAATATTATGAATAAATTAATAAATTTGAGGGATCATGATTATATAGTGTTTATGTCACTTTAATACATTATCACTGAGTGTGGTACCTCTGGGTATAGAGAAATTAGACTCCTAGAGCATATCAAAATTAATTACATCAATGTTATAAGAGGTTGAATGTTATTGATTATCCACGATCTGTTTTATACCGGCCACATTTATAATTAAAGAAGATAATCAAATTACGTAGAGTCTTTTTATGGTGTTCTAAGAAGTTCCGAGTAGTGTTGAGATGTTAGAATTAGTCTTTAGTGTCAATTCGGATTGAGTTGGACTCGAGTTGGACTCAAGTCAACTCAGATTGTGTGAGACTCGAGTTGGACTCAAGTCACACAAGCCAAATTCGAATTCATCAAAGATTATCATGCATGAGATGCATGATCATAAAAAAGCTGCATGATCTTCTTTAAAAGAAGAAAAAGATTATCATACATGAGATGCATGATCTTCATTAAAGGAAGAGAAAGATCTTCATGGGAATTAATAAAATATTAATTCTTTAGATCACTAAAAGCCAAAAACCTTTCATCCTATGGTAGGATATAAAAAGGGGTGAGAGACTCTTGATGAGGGGGTTGTTGGATGCTCTTGCTCTCCCTCTTCTTCTTCTCTTCCACTTTTGGCCGAATCCTCCTTTGTGGCTAGCACCACAGTTGGGTTCTTCTTCATATCAGTGTTCGTGTGGATATCGTGGAGGCACGAACGCACTGATCGTGCTGAGATCCGTCGACCTTGAAGGCAAAGAGTTGCTGTCGGGATTGTGAAAGGCACGCATCGAAGGTAACCTCGATTCTAGTAGGTAGAATCGTCAAACGAGTATGTTTTTCGCATGGATCTTCTGGAGGAATCCTGTTTTCCGCTACGTTATATGCGGTTTAATCGGTTTTTCGAGCATATAGATCCCTAACATGAGAGATATGCTATCAAAAAGAGAAGGAAGAACTAGGTTTCTGAGAAATTACTTAAAATTTAGAATAGAGCCCATGATGAAACTATTATGGAACATCCATAAAAATAAGATTTTTTATGATCTAGAAATGCTTTTAAGTCCATTAAGAGCTCGTTCATTAATCTGTCAGGAACTCCATCACACTTGCAAGTTCATCCCAGTCCCCACCTAAACTGCTGCAAAACTCATCCAAGTTTGGAGCATCGATCGATCGATTATCAGGATGCCCCCACTCTAATAAGGGAGATGGAACATCCCAGAATTGGCTGTCATAATCTTGCTGCTTCAGTATTCCTGAATAACTGAAGATCAAATTTCTGTCTCCATTTGCAGAGTCTGATTGCACTTGATGATCAGTATCCATCTGCTCGTGACTGTCCGGTTCCTTCTTGCAGGTGCTGCTGCGCCCCTTGAAGATTCGACATATCGTCCAAATTTCCTGCAAAGCCATGAACAAACTCTTACCATTCGCCGAGAAGGCGAAGATGAGCAATGGGATCTGGATTCTTACAGCTGCGTTGTGAATGGAAGTAGCAGAGGCCGCCGAGGGAAGGCGAAATTCATGCATCATCCAGTTGGTCTTCACCCCCTTTCTGGCGCTCCCGATGTAGTAAACGAGGGATTTCTTCAGGCCTATGCAGTCTCCTCGAACTGAATTTATCGACTTGTCGACGCTGGTGGCCTTCCAGAAGCCGGCGCCGGTCACCCTATTGGGTCTTACACTATTCCTATACTTTCTCCCCCTCCGGCAAAAGAAGAAAGCCTCCTCTCTCGTCAAGCTAGTTTCTATAATTTTTTCATAATTTAACAAATTAATTAGACATCCGATAAAATTGGAACGATATGATAGAACATAGAACTTACTAATTGTTAAATATATAAATTTTTTCCATTTGGTAGTCGCTCACGGATGATGTCGAGTATAACACTTGAGATTGAGTTTTGTGATAGCCTTCCAATTCACATGTCAACGGCAGATAAAAGTAATAACGATAGAGGGACTAAGAAGAATCATAACTTGAATATAATCTCAATTAAGGCCCGTCTGACTTTAGAAAAAGTCAACAATCTTAATTAGGTTTCTCAATTTAGCTTTTGACTTGAATGCCTTGTAGCCGTCACACACGAAAATGACCTTACATCCAATTGTTCTTGTTAAATCAACAATCTTGAATTTCTTAATCTATCGTTGGACTCTAATGCCTCCTACTATGGATTGCCACGAGAAAATGATCCTAGATCATATTGCTCTTGTTTTATTTTTATTAATTTTAATTATAACTATTTTTTCCTATATGAAAGATTATTGATGTGGAGGATAGCTAGATGTTAGGACTTTACAAGTTAGAGGAGATGAATAACTCTGATTATTTTTCATCTTGATCTTGTATTTGTCATTTGAATACGTAATGGAAATCTTGACTTAAACTTGCGGTCACATGCACAACTCCGAGATTTATATGGTATCTGCATCCTTGAGGCGAACTTCTCCTTTTCGAATACTTTTTAGAGGAGAAGAAATCTATTACAACCTTGTTCTTATAAGAACAGAACAAGAAAGATAAATACAAAAGAAAATGAAAATAAAACAAACTTTACATATGCAATCTTTACTTTGGAAGCTTGCTTGTTGTTTTGAATAGTCTATTGATGGTAGGAAATGCAATAACATTTTGCCTCTAACCACTGAAGAATTAGTGGCAAAAAATTTCTCAAATTAAAGACTTTAGGTCGGGGTTGATTTTCACCTATCAATGATCTTACCTATCAGTTGATTGATATGGTCTTCAGCCCGTCGAATGAACTCTAAACCTTTTGAAATCTGTTTGTTTTTTTTTATTATTTGAACATCAATCACTTGATATGTCCTATCAATCGACCGATAGTAATTAGTCAAATCTTTCAACCAGATTGACTTGCTTCTGTTCGACTTCTGGTCAATATCAGTTGATTGATGTCCATCATCAATCGATTGACACCATCAATCGAACAACTACATCTAATAAGCCTCTATTTGATTTCTGATTGATATCAATCAACTGATGCACCTCATTAGTTGATTGATGCCATCAGCTGAATTAGACAATCAAATTTGACTTGCTTTTGATTGACATTAGTCAATTAATATCGAGTAATAAGATACATCTCTGAAAGAACTCCGTTTTGCACTAAAGATCATCTCGTTCTGATATCCAAGTCGAAAGTTATAACCTTTAGAAGTTTGGTCTATCATTTCTGCATCACTGTCAATCAACTAATACTCCTACTTCAACCTTATCAAAGTCGAATTCTTGTCTAATATCTAATTGGCATTAACCTACCAGGACTTTCTTTGTCTGACATCTGATTAACCTTCACCTATCAAGACTTCTCGTTACATAGCATCTTGTCAATCTTGACCTGTTGGAACTTGCTCGTTGTCTAGAATCCTATCAATCTTAACCTGTCAGGACTTCATCATTATCAAGTGTCCAATAAAAGAATTAGTCAACGTAAATGTAAGTTTCAAGTCAAGTGCCAATAAGAGAAATCTTTGAATTAAATGACTTCGTCAACATGCAAACCCACTTAGTAATGGAATTGAAGTTTGCCGATTGAGTCATAGCCCCCGACAACAATAATTAATAACAATAAAAAAATATTAATTTATTATTATTATTTTTATTGTTAAAATATAAATTTTAGAAAATATTTCCAAGTCAACTAAAAATTATTATTGACCTCATGCGATTGGATTGAATAGGTCAATATGGAATTATTGTTCTATCAAGTGCAAAGAATTTTTCAACCATGTCTTTTGTGCTTTTTCCTATGGGAAAAAAACACAAAAGGCTATATTTTATTTTCAAAATTATAAAATGATGTTCTATTTGAGTTATATACACTAAAATTAATACCTGAATCTCCATTTTATTAAATGGGATGCAAAAATAAAATAAAATAATACTGAGTCAACGTTAATAATTCAGCTATGAGAAAATTATAAATTCAGTGACTTCAGGAAGTCCACATGCAATGCCCGTTCAAAGATAAACGTATTATCGACCAAGACCCACATTTCAAGGAGGAAAAATAAATGAAAAACTTTTTTTTTTTTTAAAACATGTAATATTTATTTGTTTGTGTTTTGGTGTAGGGAACAGCATTTATTTAATTTGATTTTTTTTGACTAAGTATTTGGAGTAGTTTTTAATATTCTTTAATTTGGAGTAGTATTTAAACTTGTTTTCAATCTTATCAAACATTATAATTTTATTTGGAAGTAAAATCAAATATTTTAAGAAATATGAATTATTATTAGATTGTTTTTTACTGTCGTATCTTAAAATTAATTTCTAAAATAAAACATAAAAATACTAGGAGAAGTAATATATATTCATATAAAAATGTTGTGTTTTGCCAAAATAAATAAATAAAAGGAAAATATAAAAATGGAGGCTAAAAATTTTTTCCTTCTTACTGGAAAAGATAGATAATGAATTTTTATTGTTTTATTATATTAACTAATTAACCGATTTTTTTTTAAAAAAAAATCTTTGGGTAGGGATCATTTTAAGAAAAAGAGTAAAATTAAAAAGGGTGTCCCTTTATTTCCAAATCATCAAAGGGGTATCCCACTTTAATTTTTTTTATGTCATGTATAATTACTTAAATGTTCTTTAGTATTGTTCTATATTGTTATCTCTCGTCTAAATCTTAAATCCTAATTTCTGAATCAATCGAATGTGTTATAGTAGTTACGGTTTGGTAGTTACTACACATGTTGTAACAGTTACGATTTTGTAATTGCTACAACGTGTTCGAGATATTTAACATTAAAAAATATTCACATTGTAGCAGCTATAATTTTATAACTACTACAATACATATTTAACTTGTTTAAAAATATTTATATTATAACAACTACGATTTCGTAGCTACTACAATGTGGATTTAATCTTATTCACTTACCATTCATGTTATAGCAGATACGAAACCAAAGTTGTTATAACACGGATTCGACCTACTCACTTAACATTCACGTCATAGCAGCTACGAAATCGTAGCTGCACCAACATGTGTAGGAAAAACGGTGAGCCTCCGAAACTATTCCGGTGATACAGATTATCAATTCTCGATCCGATCAAAATATAGCGGAAGCGATTATATAATTTCACAAATTATTAATCAACACATGAATATAAATCAATGAAGAATTTAAATTTTCTAAAAGAAAGTGTTTTATAGAAAACTAACCTCTTTGTAGTTTTCCTCTTTCGTAGATTCTGGGTGTGTAGAAACCACAGCCTTCCAGTACGATCCTTCTATTGACGGTAGTGTGTGGGCACTCCAAAATACAGATCTCAGAAATCAATTATTTTTCTCTCACTTTTCCTCTCTTTTTTTTTTGTCTCCAACTCATGAAAACATATATAGGGAGAGAGTGGCTATGGAAAACAAGGGAAGATCCTTTATTAAAAGAAAGATCAATCAAAGATTTTTCTTCTTCCTTTTCGTTTTGTTTTACCGATTTATTTCAAGAATTTCCAAAATTCTTTTTCCTTTTTAATTGGTTTTTCATGGTAAAATCAAAAGACCTTTCATAATATTTAATATATTCCAAATATATTAAAGATATAATTAATATCCTTGATATTACCATAATAATTCACAAATTATAATTATCACATAATTATAATTTTAATTAAATCTCATATTTAATTTATCTCCAAGCCGTTGGAATTATGGAAACAAATTTCCATTTTCATATTTGATTTCTAATTGCATTTTTAGCCAGTCAGCAATAAAGAAGGTGTACTGGGGACCATGGACCTATAATAAGAAGCTCCAATAAATTGGATAAATAATTAAACTCTTTAATTAATTTATTCAATTTATTAATTCCATTATTACTCCACTAAAATTATGGAATTGCACTCTTCTTTATTATAGAATATCTTACTCTATGAAAAGAGTCGTCCATTGATATAATCATTACATACGGATTAATCCTCCATAGATAATTCATAATTGGAGCTAGGAAATTTTCCGTTTACCTCTCCAATTATTTTTAAACCTCATTTACCATTAATCCACTAGTGAGTGGTTCAATTTATAATTCCATTATAAATTGATTGGGCCCAACACTCAGTTCCAGAATTAACAAATGAGGGAATTATCTTTCTGCTTCCCGCAAGAAGGAATGGATTCCATATCTGTAAATTTATATTCCCAGTCATTCATTTCAAATGTAAATCTAAAATGCAAGTGTTGAGAATGCGTAATTGCAAACTTTAAACAAGCAAATTAAGAATTACATAGAAATAAATAGGAGTTTATAATTACTTCAGGATTAAGATCTATCCATATATGATCATCTTTATGATTTAATTTGAATTTCATAGTATAACGGAATTTATTATGAAATTTCTAATTAAATCGGTCCAAGTCTTACATAATCTCATTATATATAAATGCCCCCAGCTAGATGTCTCCACATCAACGGTCCGGATAAGACAGTCACATTCAAAATGTTCATGGGCCGCATTAGTGATGTTTTAATTAAAAATCCCATACTTTAATTAATTTCATCACAGACTTAATTTAAGTTTATTATCCATAATTTAATCCTCTTGTATATATAACTCTTATATATACTATAAATTATGGTTACATCCAATAAACTAAGGATTTTACTATGATATTCAAAACAAAATATGTTCAATGACAAATGTCGCTTTTATTAAAAAAAAACATAATTCAATTACAATGCTTTGAGGGCACTATTCCCAACACCAACATATGTAGCTACTACAACATGTGTAGTAGCTACCGTTTTGTAGCTATTATAACACGTCTGTTGGTGTGCAATTGACCTCAGGTCAAAGTTAACCAAGCTCGAGTTGAGTTTCGATATTTGAGCAATATGTTAGTTAGACGTTAAGTAGGTCAAGATTGACTGGATACTTAACGGTGGAGAAAAGTCTAAGTGGGTCAAGGTTGATCGGACACTTGATAATTGAAAGTCCAATGGGAAGTTGGCAAAAGAAAAATCCAAGTGGGCAAGGTTGATCGGACGATCGAAAGTCCAACAGAAAGTTGACAAGAGAAAAGTCAAAGTGGGTCAAGGTTGACTGGACACTCGGTGGTCAAAAGTCCAATAAAGAGTTGGCATGAGAAGAGAAGTCCAAGTGGGTCAAGGTTAATTGGACACTTGGTGATCGAAAGTCCAATAGGGATCAGAGTTGGTATGAGAAGGAAAGTCCAAATGGGTCATAGAGGACCGAACACTTGGTGATGATAGAAGTCATAGCAAGTTAAGGTTGACTAGAATGTCAGGCAAGGATGAAGTCCTATAGGTTAAGATTGACTGGATGTTAGGTAACGAAAAATCTCGGCAGGTCAAAGTTGATCAGATGCTGAGCAAAAAAAGTCTTGGTAGGTTGATGTCAATTGGATACTAGACAATATGAAAATTCAACCTTGGTAAGGTAGAAATATGAGTATTAGTCGATTGATTGGGTGTATCAATTAACCGATAGACTCTAAACCTCAAAATTAGGGTTTAAGTGTTAATTAGGGTTGCTACAGTAACTAGGGTTCGTTGCAGATCCTAAACCCCGAAAAATATGATTTGCTACAGTAATTAGAGTTTGCTATAGTGCTTTAGGGTTTGCTACAACAACTAGATTTTGAATTTTCTGCCACAGTACTTTTGTTACTGTAGCCAATTGATTGATAAGTTCCATCAATCGATTAGAACATTGTAGCAGCAAACATAATGCTTTCGAATCGATTAGGCAATCAATTGACCAAGTAAAATAGTTGTTCTGCAAGTTTAAATGATCGATTTGATATAACAATCGATTGTGAGTAAGTCTAATCGATTGGTTGGCAAAAATAAGCTCGAAGAATAGCCTTTAAAAGAGGGTTTCTAGGCAAATAGGCGTGGTCGATTCTTGGAGATTTTGGAGCAAAGTGTTGTTGCATTCCCGGACCAACAAGAGACATTTTCAAGCAACAAGAAAGTATTCAAAGCAAAATCCTCATTGTAAAGTCATTTTCGATTTCATTTATTTTTGTATCTTGTTTTTGTTTTGTTCTTGTAAGAAGTTTGGTGTAAGAGGCTTCTCCGTCTCTGAAAGGTATTCGAAAAGGTGGAGTTCATAGTGGAGATAGTGAGCTCAAAGTGAACCATTGGATTAGTTGCCTCAAGGAAACGGATACCAAGTAAAATTCCGGAATTGTGCATGTGGAGTTATGTTTGAATCAAAGTTTCCATCGCACATTCAAACGATGAGTACAACATCTAGATGAGAAGCAATCCAAGTTATTCATCCCCTCTAACTCGCACAGGTCATAACAACGTCCAGTCAATTCAGAAATTAAGTGAAAAATTTAGATGGAAGATAATAGTATTGAATAGTATATCACAATTATGAAGGGCATTTAGGTAAAGTGAAGTGAGATGCTCTTTTTGATGATAAAAAATTAAAGTGAGACGTCGCTTTGATGATTTAAAAATAAAGAGACTTCCTTTTAATTTTTGCCCAATAAAAAAAATATTTTTTATACATGGATACTTTTTAAGAAAAGTTACAATTTATTTAATTATATAATACAATTTATTTAATTTCTCTTATTTGATTATATTTATTTAAGTTAAAAAAAGTTGAACTCAATCAAAAATATAAAGGATTAGGTAAAGAATTTCTTGACATTTAAGTATATTTAAACTAATTAAGAGTAAGATTTTTGTTTATGTTTCGCTTTCATTCCTTTTAAGTATTACCATCTTTATTTGATTTTATTTTGGAGACAGGGTCAATTGTGTAATATTAAGATTGATTAAACCTTTAATCATATATATCTTTCCATTTCATATCTCTTTATATATATATAATTTACATTATCATTTATGAATAGAGACAAAGTTTAAGTAAACACTACAATCTAAATTGACAATTCATACCAAATAAAAACAATAACTACATTTACAATAAAAAAATAAAAATAACTTAATTTTATTATTTGTATGACCTTTCAAGGGAACACTAACAGATCAAGGGAGGAGTAGTGAGTTATGAAAGCAAGACATAAATAGAAACAACGACAACTATGAATAAAGAAAAAGAGGAGGAGGATGGCCATTGTGTGGGTGACTTATCGGAGATTATTGGATGGAGATGGGCAACCGATAACCGAGTGGAGAGGGAAGTGAAGAAAAGATATTAGTGATGACTGAAGTAGATTAGATCAAGCACATAATAGTCAATTAGTGATGATTGAATTAGATTAGATCAAGCACATAATAGTCAATTATGTGACAAATACATATATAATGCATTCATTATATATATAAAGAAAATACATAGTCAATTATGTGATGTTTAAGAGATCAATATATGTGACAATACATATATTTGTTTATTTATTGGGCAAAATATAAAAAAAAATTATATGTATATATATTTACCTTATCTACAAATTAAATGTGATCCAAATTTTATGGTATATTATTTTGCCACTTAAATTATTGATAATTAAATGGAGGTCAATACATTTATATATATATATACATATAAACATTATTTACCTTGCACATGCAATATCGATGTTGAAATTTAGGGCAATATTTAATTAGTCAGAAAATGTCAAAAAGTTGCCTTCTTCGGTGGCTAAGGGACCGAGATATTTATGACATTCAATTTAGATCAAGGCGATGAACATCATTAAATGCGAGTCAATTGTTAGTTCACAATCTTTTCTGAATAATTACTCATCCACTATTTAAATGATTATATTTAATTTGATTCTAGTCTCAAAATGTTGGAGTTTTCTCAGCTCCTTTCAAAATTTAATTATTGATTGATCTTTTCTTTTCTTTTTTTCAATTTAATGATTAAACGATGCTTTTTTTAAATTGCCCATATTATTTTAATAATTTATTTTTATAATAGGTAAAAAAAGAATAAAAGTGTTCATCAAGTGATCAAATTCAAAGCCATTTTGTGTATTTTTCAATGTTAAATGTCAATATTATCAACACAAAATCATAACAAAGTAAATCGATCTCTCTAATAGAATATAGGTAACATTTTAAATTTTACCATGATCTATTTTTAAAAATTATTCAATATTAACGACATGAATCCTTAATTAATTAAAGATACTTAATGATATAAAATTATTTTGAAACAACAATATTAATATGGACAATTGGTTATTTAGTTTTTATTAATTGTTTTTTTATTTTCTCTCCTTTTTATATTTTTTTAAAAATTAATTATTCTATTTTTTATATATTTATTCTTAAAATTAACGATTTTAACATAAGGAATAATATATAGAAATAAGACGAGTCAATTAAATCATCTACTTTGTTGCTATTCTTTAAATAATGTTGATTCCTATAATAATATTAGAAGTACCTATGATCCATTGTGTATTTAGCGTCAAAGCATCTACGATCTCAAAATAATCTAGTCTAAATTTGACTTAATTTAAATTATTATTATTATCATTAACTTAATCAAACTGATTGAGAGATCTTCTTATGAGTTGGATCAGTTCACAAGCAAGATTTTAGATTTGATCTTTTATTATATTTTTATTTTATTTTATCATTGCTAATTAATTTTTTTAATCTCTATCTTACTCAAATAATATATATATATATATATATATATATTTATCATGACCTATACTATCTTAAAACGCATCTCTCATAATTTTTTCTCATATATCCCCTCGATATATATAAAACATTTTAAGGTGCATTTATTGAAATTCCAAGCTTAATTATAAGTGAAAAATCTTCCCTATTGAGAATTACACAATCTTCTTAATTGGCAAATGCTCTTCAGGGCTTCTTATGCAATATCTACAAATTCCTTGCACCTCATCTAATATTTTCATGACAAATTTAAACTAACCCTATCTCAAAGTTCATGCATCTCTGTCATCTCTCTCTACCAAAGCACAAAATATTTAATGCATCTCCCTTTCTATAGAAGATGGCAGGAAGATTCATATCATACATACCATTAATTAATTATGATATATATTTATATTTATATATCAATTGACAGAGAAGGCCAAGTCCAAGTTGAACCAAAAGATTTGACTACTTCTTCACCTGTCGTCTCTATATATGCCAGGCAAAGACACTAGCTCCAATGCAAAGTGAAGCTATCTAGCTCATCATCTTCTTCAATCAAACTCGGAGAAATTAAACAAAAAGGGGTGAAGAATGGAAGTACTGGTGGAGGACATGAACAAGGAAGGGTTGGAAATTGAGAAGGAAGAAGAAGAAGAAGAAGAAGAAGTTCTTCTCCCTGGATTCCGATTCCATCCCACCGACGAAGAGCTCGTCGGCTTTTATCTCCGGCGCAAGGTAGCAAAGAAGCCGCTGAGCATGGAGATCATCAAGGAGGTAGATGTGTACAAGTATGATCCTTGGGAGTTACCGAGTAAGTAAATATTTATGAAAATTATGAACTTTTTATATCTAAATTTGATGGAAATTAATGAATGAAAAATTTGCAGAAACTACGGCCGCCGGAGACGAGGCTTTCTTCTTCTGCCGCAGGGGGAGGAAGTACAGGAACAGTGTGAGGCCCAACAGGGTGACTGCCTCGGGCTTCTGGAAGGCGACCGGCGTCGACAAGCCGATATACTCCCCTTGCAGCAGCTGCGTAGGCCTGAAGAAGTCCCTGGTGTACTACGTCGGGAGCGCGGGAAAGGGCACCAAGACGAACTGGATGATGCACGAGTTTCGCCTTCCCGCCGCCGCACCCAGCACTCCCACCACGCACGGCGCGGTGAGAACCCCCCGACTCCACTCTCCCTTCCCTGTGATCGATCGCCGCTCGAGGCCCAGACGCTAAAAGTTAGTGCCATACTGTTTTGCAGGAAGTCTGGACGATCTGCCGGATCTTCAAGAGGAGCAGCTCCTACAAGAAGCAGCAGCAGCAGCCGCAGCAGCAGCTCGGTGGCCTGAAAGCGTCGAGCCAAGAGGAACAGATCGCTGCCGCCGGCGTCAGTCGATCGGACTCGGCAAACAGCAGCTTGGAGTCGTATTCCAACGGAGATCAGATCGATTATCTGATGAACCACCACAACTACGAGAGCCAGTTGTGGGATCCGATCATCCAGTCGCCGCTCCAGCTCCATCCCAGTAACTTCGACAGCAGTCCGGACGTGGACGAGTTGTACAGCAGCATTCAAGAAAGCTGGGATGTGATGGATTTCCTGATCGATTCAAATGACAACATATATATAGATCCTACACTTAATTTAGTTTAATTTAGTTTCTGACAAAATGATGACAGAGTTTTGTTCGATCTGATTATTTACAATTGCAAGGGCATCGATATATATGCTGACAGTAATTGCAAGGCATTGTTCATGCATATCCTTGAGTGAATTCAACAGTTGGTTGGGACAACAAGATTGAAATTATATCTAAAGAATTTGAAAATTTTCGATGAGATGGAAAGAAGAATAGGATAAGAAGAACTGAATAAATGGATTAATTTTTTTTTTTTTGAATGAAGAGATGGTTATTTCAACTCTGAATTTGTGTTCTTCCCTCATTGGTGGAGTTAGGATCCTTGAGTTTTCAGAAGTAATTGCGAGTGCTGTCAGTTGTCTAACCTACTGTAAATAATAAATGCAGATTGAATTATTGGGTTGAAACGGATATGTTTCTTCCAGTGTTCTGACCAAGTCATTTAGTGATATCTTATTTTTATGATTTTAAAAAGTATTTTTTAAATAAAATTTTAAAAAATAATATAAAATGACTCGAGGTTAACAGAGAAAGTAAAGATGCCTCCCCTCATTTACTCGTCATTTTAATAACTTTACATCTCTCTTGTCCTAAAAATTGAAGGGAGGTGGTCGCCATCATCCTAGACTATATATATATATATATATATATATATATATATATATATATATATATATATATATATATATATATATATATTTATTTATTTATTTAAAAATATTTTAAGGTTTAGGTTAAAGGAAGTGAAAATGAAAGAAAAAAAATTTAACATTAACTACTTATAGATTGCTTACGGATGGATGTGCAGGGTGACACATCTATATATATATATAATTGATATGCTGTCCAACTCTTTATGCGCGACTGCCACTGTGGCAGGTGTCACTATATATATATATATATATAACTGATATGTTGTCCAACTCTTCGTTGTCCAACTTTTCCTCTTGCATCGATGCCCAACTCATGCTTCACTGAAATTAGGGTCCCCTCTCGCGATGTCATCCTTCGCAGGGAGCTACCATCGTCCTTCCTCGGGAGCCAAGTGACAACCCAATTAGGTTTAATTTATTTCTTAACAAGTGAAATATTTGACTTACAACAAGTTCTAACTTCGCCGCGTGCTATTTCCCTTGTTTATTGATCATCTTTTGCATGTTTATTCCACTGCATTTGATCTGTATGTCATTCTTTAAAGCATACAAATTTTTTTCAAACAACTTTATTTGCCATCTTTTTTTTTTACTATTGTTTATTCTTATACTAAATCTAACTTTTCATGCATATTGATTACAAAACGAAAATGACTTCTCTAGTGATGAGAATTTCATCTCAATTTTTGATTTTCGATCATCTGTAACTTCGGGAATGTACAGTTGATCATCATTATCATTTTCTTTTATTATTGGAGAATATCAAATTCAAATGAAGTAAAGCTTTGCATATCCCAGTATAGTAAAAAAAACATTCTAAATCAAATAAACATTAAAAAAAGATAAGTCAATCATATATAAATTCTGAAGTAAAAGGCGCTCAAATCCAAATTTCACAAACCCATGATCACATAGACATAAATTGAACTAAAATAATATTTGAGCTTTGAATTTTCATAATTGACGAGATATTAGAAAGAAAGACTATTAAATCACAAGCTATAAACAAGATCTTTTTCGTCCAGCACTAAAAGTCTAATTAATTACAGTTCTACGTCCACACGGACCAAGACAAAGGCAATGAAGTATCAAAAACATTAAAACACGATGAATATTAAAACCAAGGGAAAGTATTACAGGACATAAATGAGGTTAAAAAGAACGCAATCAAGTGCTCAATCACTGCATCAACAAACCAACATGATTAATTGAACTCCTAATTTGCCAGTGCATATCAATATGAAACAATAGGATGAAAATACACATTTAACACTCTAATCAAAGACAGCCAAATGACTATAAAGATGCACAAACATCCATCAATGCACAAGTCAGGTGTCCCGTGACTCATCCGTAGACGATCTCAAACAGGAACAAGACTATAGTAATTTTTAATTTGGACACTGATTAACTTATGTTAGATGGGCTAGTGAGAAATTTAGAAAATTTTAAAGGGCGTTTGGGGTTTTTTCACAACCAAGTAGGGAATCCTTTCCCCAAAACAAAATCTAAGGTGTCGGAAATATTTCTATTCTGAATTGATTGAAATATTACAAGCCATAGGTCCCTATTTATACATGAGTATAGGGATTTATTTTAGACGATTTATTCTAAACAGAATATTTAATACGATTTATTCTAAACAGAATATTTAATAGAATATTTAATATATATAATATTCTAACACCCCCCTCAAACTCAAGGTGGTAGAGTAGAGATCAGCTTGAGTTTGCTCATGGATCACTTCGCGAGCAGAAAGGAGCAGTATGACAGAGGTTGCTTCACCTCTGGTTTCTCCGCGCGGCGGCGGCCTCTGGTAGGGCAGAAAGCGCGTGAATCGCGCGGCGGGGCAGAAAGCGTGTGAATCGTGAGTAGAAAGGAGCAGTATGGCAGAGGTTGCTTCACTTCTGGTTTCTCCGCGCGGCGGCGGCCT